>NC_092204.1:69163605-69500122 GCF_043381705.1 Parasteatoda tepidariorum | reverse complement strand
AGTTTATTACAACAAACAAACAAAAAAAACGAAAAAAAATTCGCAAAAAAAAAGCACTAAAAACTGCAACAACTTTCAACAAATTAGAATTTCGAGAAGAAAAACTATTGCTAAATTCCCGAATAAAAATAATCCTTTTAGCTTATCAAGTTTCCATTATTTAGTTATCTTCCTGCGCGTAACAGAGAGTGGCTCACACTGTAATTTTTACTGCATTTTTAACATTTAATATTTCTCAAACTAATTTTTAAATGCTTTATTTTTTTTATTTCATCGTACTATATGCATGTTTTTCTACACACCTTTGCAATTTCTAGTTTCTAAATCTTATAGATTCTGCGCAGTAAAACAAAATGGTACCAAAATGGAACACTAGAAACGGTGACGGCGGCGTTTACCATCTTTAAAAATATAGGTCATTTCTTTTTTTAAAAAAATCAATCATAAAATAATACTACATTTTTAAAGTCTCGTAATTTTTATTGCAAAATTAGTCTCGCAAAATTAAAAGTTAGAAAACGATTTTAAAAAATTATTTATATAAAATAACCATTAGAATCGTTTGATAAATAAAAAAGAATATTCCAGGTAATATGAACCATATCAAAATTAAGTTTATTACAACAATAATTAACAGGTTGTTGGGATTTTTTTTTTAAAAAAAAAACTTATTTTAAAATAGTTTTTATGAAAGGTAATAAATTAAAGTTTTCCTACAGTAAATGCAAAGCATGTGAACATGGAAATTTCAATTTAGAATATCAGAATTTCGGAGTAACTTAGAAATATTGAAATGTGAACATAGAAATCTCAGTCATTCGTCACATCAGCTGATTTTAAAAATGCATTCTAAACGGATAAAATAAAGAAAATTAGAAAGAGAAAAAGAAGTTAAATCAGATTCAATGGAGACAGACGATATTTAAATTATTTTTATTTGATAAATAAAAAAATTACACTGTGACTTTTGGTGAAAGATATTTAAGAACAATTGTACCGTTTGTTGCTAAACAGCCTGCCAGCATTAATATTTTTTAAAATTGATTTCCTATAATAGTATTGGTGAATTACTCTAAGTATAAAAAATCATACAAGTTAGTAAAAATTTTTAAAAGACTTTTTTAGAATTTTTATTTAAATCGTGGGAGGATTCTATATGCTTTTAATTGATAAAAATATTTTCAGTTAATTTTAAAAAATTTTTGTGAAAATATGGTATGTCGTTATAATTAAGTTAAATATGGTTATTATTGTTTGAATGTTTACTAGTTTCGAGCTTCTAGTTTAAGTTCTTTTGAAAAATTTATTTATTTGATACATTTTGTAGAATTTCTTTAAAATTTCATTTTCCTCAGTTGCTTAAAAAATGAAAAGAAGCGAATTTTTTGCGAAGTATAACTAAAATTAAATGATTAGGAATAATACCAATGTAGTCAATGTTAAAAGGAATTGTATTCTGGAATGTATTATATTTTACTGAAATATAATTTAGTCTAGATCTTAGAATATTTTTAGGAAAATATAATTCTGACAATAAAATTTTGGATTTCATGAATCATATTTTATGTTTTAAAATATGTTTAATTTACTAAGTCTATTTAGTTATTAAATTATTAAGATTCAGATTCCCTTGAATTGACAATCATATAATTTCTCGTGTGACCATTTTGGAGAATTTCTTCAATGAAACCAAAAGTTTATGTTAAATATTTTAGATCATATCGAGATAGAATTGGATAGTATTTAATGAGTTTTATCTCTTCTTATATACTCACGTCAAGAAAACTTATTAAGTTAGAACAAAAAATTTTATAGGAAAGGAATTGCGGATCATCAAAATTTTTCACAGATAATAACAGTAAACATTTGAATCATAGTTTGTCTCCGCAATTCTTGTATTATTGTTCTTTTTTGTATTTAAAAATAATCCTTTTAAAATAAGTACTTGATGCCAATGGTGAAAAAAAAATTAAGACATTTTTTTATGCTTTTAAGTTTATTTAAGTTTAGAATGAATAGTTCGAATAAGTTAAAAAACGAGAGCCTCTTTTCTATTTATTTTAAATCTGCTAGGATTTCGCAAGTGAGAAACACGGGGGAAAAATAGAGGCATATATGTCTCAAATACACCCTTGATATATTGTTTAATCTTTAGATTTTCTTCTTCTTTTTCTATTTTACCTTATCTTTTGGAAGTTTTTCATGATTGGTTATAAAATGTTAGTATGATAAATGCACATCTAATCTAATAAATTGTAATTTATTTTACTCGTTAAAATATGAAAATGTATGTTATTATAAAACTTTATGAGTAAACTTATTACCAATGCATGCAGAAAGGGGAGACAAGGGGTAACCAATCAATGACTACAGTCACTCAAATTGAAATGTATATTACAATTATGTATTTAAATAACTTAGCAGATAATATTTGGCTGTTGTAAAATATTTTACGCAGAGCGATAATGTAATTTGGAAGTAAATATAAAAATTATGGGCATTTGAATACAAAAAAGGAAGATTACCTAAAACTAAAAACAATTTCACATTGTGGCCCTAGCTAGATCTCGGGGGGTTTAAAATAAGGGAAAAAGCTTAGTGCCAAATATTTTATTAGTACACATATTTTATTAGTACACGGACAAACAAACATAAATTTAATTAATTAAGAAAAGGAGAAATAAGTGTAAGGTCCATTCATTTCGAAGTCTGAGCATCCACTGCCTTGTACATGGTGGCGCTGTTGTAGCTTAGCTATGTGGTTGCTACAGTCTCCCCCTCTGGCTCCGACGACGTCCCGGCGAGGAGACAGAAAGAACAACACTTGGATGTGGATTTTGGGAAAGGGTATTAATTTGGGGTCGTTTTGGCGATCTCGCTTGCGAAGAGGATAAATCGGTTGAGTGTCAGTATCAGGAGTTTGAACGTAAGGACTCAAGGAAGAGGTATGATAAGTTCCAACACAAACACTTGGTTCATTAGGAGTTGAAACTTCATAACTTGTTGGTGAACGTTGGGAAAGTATTATATAAGGACTGTCACGGTGAGGTGCAAATTTAGCTGATTTTTGTTTAGCTTTGTTACTTACAGGGTGTGAAGCAACCCATACACGATCACCAGGTGCATATTGAGCAACTTGTCTTTTTCTTTTATCAGCATATATTTTTCTTCGATTTTTTGCTTCTTTTCTATGAAATCCTTAATTTGTGCCGAATATTTCGAAAATCTTTTTAAGTATGATGTAATTTCTGCTACAAAATTGTCATTGTGAATAACTGGTCAAATGTCATGTTTTATGTCATCGAGAGTTCGTAGTTCTCTGCCGAACTGCAGAAATGCTGCAGTGTGTCCTGTAGTTTCGCACTATGTAGTATTAAGCGCAAAACGTATCATTGGAAGTTTCTCTGACCACATGGTATTATCATCTCCCACAAGAATAGAAAGTTTGGGTTTCAAATCTCGATTCTTGCGTTCAACTGGATTGGCTTGGAGATAATATACAGGAGTTAGTATTTGTGTAATTGTCAAGTAAATATCAAAGTTGTTGGAGAACGGCACGTGCGAACTGTGTTCCACTGTCACTAATAAGTCTACGGGGAATGCCATAGCGTAGAAAAACTTCTTCTAAAAGTGCCATGGCACATTCTCGAGCAGGGGCAGATTTGAGAGAAAATATTTCAACCCATTTTGTAGTTGGGTCTTCAATAATGAAAATCCATTTTTTACCGTCAGCGGTTTCAGGCAAGGGACCGAAAAGATTGATCGACAATGTTTCGAATCTTTGGGACTAAACTGGAGTTCTTAGAAGACCGGTTGGTTTTTGGTTACTTGGTTTGTATCTATTGCAATCTTTACAGTTTTTAACATAGTTCGTTATGTATTTGCGCCTTCCAGAAAAGTAGTAGCGTTGAACTACTTTATTGTATGTTCCGTCAATATCATAATGTCCAGCGGTAGGTGAGTCGTGATATTCTTTTTTAGCGCGCATTATGTTTTCTCTCTCTTGTAAAGGAACAACTAATTGGACTTCGCTTCTTCGGAGTCTGAGTTCGGAGCAAAACGATATAATACACCTTGTGACATGAGGTAACCACGGCAGGTCCAGTTCACGTAATTTACGTCCTTTTCTTTGCTTTCAACGCAGTCGATGATCTTTTTTAATTTTGCATCGTTCAATTGTGCCTCACGAATTTCGCTCGCTTTTCTGCCTGGAAAATCAATTTGGACAGTGCATACTTCACATGTTTTTTCTTGGTGCTCACAGACTGGGAGACTCAAGAGATCTGCAACAACATTGGCTTTTCCTGGGGTGTACTGGATTTTAATATTATAAGATTGTATTTCTATTTCCCATCGAGCAAGTCTACCGGTTGGAGATTTAACACTGAATAGCCATTTCAAAGGTTGGTGGTCGGATGCCACGATAATTTCTGATCCTTCTAAAAATCCACGCAATTTTTTGAGAGCCCATACAACCGCTAGAGCTTCTCTTTCAGTTGTCGAATAATTGCGTTCAGCCTGAGAAAGAAGTCGGCTCGCATATTCAATAGGGTGTTCGTCGGATCCATTGCCTTGAAGTAAAACAGCTCCTACAGCATAGTTACTGGCATCAGCTCGGACAATGTACGGCCTTGTACAATCAGCTTGTTTTAACACAGGAGGTGTTATAAGACACTTTTTAAGTGTTTCGAATGCCGTCTTGCTGTTGAAATCCCCAATTCTATTGAGCCATCTTTTTTGTGAGGTCACTGATGGGTCGTGAAACCTCAGCAAAATTTCGAATGTATCTTCTAAACCAGGAACATGTTTGAAGAAAGGATTGGATCTCTTTAACATTTTTCGGAGGTGGAATGTCTGGATAGAGGCCACTTTTTCAGGATCAACTTCTATTCCTTTTAGAGTTATCCAAAATCCTAAATATTTCACTCGAGTAGATGCAAAGCAACATTTTTCTCGATTGGCGCGAAGTTTGAAAAGTATGAGTCTTTCAAACACACTCTTTAAGTCGGAAATGTGTTTCTCAAAAGTCTCGGACAAAATAATGATATCGTCCAGATAAGCGAGAGTTAGAATGTCTTCCAGACCATGACGGAAACGGTCGATCAATCTTTGAAATGTTGCAGGGGCATTTCGAAGTCCAAAGGGCATACGTTTGAAACGGTTATTTCCAAAGGGACACACAAATGCAGTTTTATCTTTATCTTGATCATTTGGAACAACTTGAACTTGGTAGTAACCAGATTTCAGGTCAATCGTCGACATAAAGGTATTTGGTTTAGCTTCGTGTAATAAATCGTCTATTCTTGGTAATGGGTAGGAGTCTGGAACCGTAATAGAGTTAAGCTGTCTATAATCAATACATAGGCGCATTGTTCCATTTTGTTTTGGGATCAAAACTACGCGAGAGGCAAAAGGAGATTCGACCTCTTCAATTATTCCTTCTTTTAAAAGTCTATCTATTTCTTGCCTTAAAAGTTTTTTGTTAGTAGGTGACATTCTATAAGGCGGTACAGCAACCGGGAGATTTTCCCAACAAGGAATTCAGTTGCTTTCTTTGCTGTTCTGTAAGTTCTTTGCCTTCATCACTTCGAAGCGTCATAGGAGATGACATTCCAAGAACTTTAACTTGATTGGATAGTTCTTCATTCATTTTCTCAGAAGTAGTACTGGAAGTATATTTTGCATTCTCAGGAGGAACTTCATAGAAAGGATATTGCATACATGGATTTTCATGGAAATACCATGTACCATTAGGCACATTCAGAAAGATTCCCGCAGCTTGGAGAAAGTCTACGCCTAAAAGCGTCTTATTTCCTTCAGCTTCAGGCAGAACAATTAGATCTGTTGGTACCACTTTGCCTTCTACGTTAAAGTCGACAACAGTAGTTAAAGTCGACAACAGTAGTCAAAGCATCTACGTTGTTCTTTGTTCCATCAGCAAGTACCAAATATATGATCTTGGATCTAAATTTCACTTTTTCTTCTTGTAATCGATGATATAACTTCTCTCCAGCAATTGAATGAGATGCCCCAGTATCAGCACAGACAGCAGCATATGTTCCAAAGAGTTTTAAGAGAATCAAACTGGGTGGTGATGTTGAAGATTGAAATGCATACAAATTAACATTATTTGCCGATACTTTTGCTTCTCCTTTGGGCTTTGAGCAGGTAGGACATTTTGATTTAAAAACACCGGTAGCTTTAAATTAATTTATTTTTATGCAATTGAAAAGAAATTTCAATTAATTTTAAGAATATGTTAAATAATTTTAAGAATGGAATGAGCAAGTCCATGTTAAATATATTTAAAATATGCGCAAAAAGATTTAAAGGTGGCTAATTAAATCATGAAGAGATAAGTTCTTTTCCAGACATAAGATATTTTGTCATGATTAAATGTAAAATCTTAGAATTTTTTTTTGTAATTTGTTAATTTTAAGTATATTTATCTTTTATTACGAAAAGTTTTAAACATAATAACAACCGAGGGAGGTTCTCCTCTCCATGTAACGCAAATACGAGTTAGTTCCATCAAAAAGTCCTCCACGAAGTTAAATTTCCCCTAATACTTTATCCAGGAGTTCTATTGTCTTTTGAATTGGGTTCAAAATTACAAGACTACGGACATTAGTAATTGTAAACCCCAAAATCGGTTGTGATGTTCCACAACGGTTATAAAAATTAAAAAAACAAGACATTGCTCGACCACTCACAGAAAGGGATGGACAACAAGGAATGCTTCCTCCATCTTACCGCCCTTCCCTGACCTGCATGATCCCCAGATTTGTCACCGAAGGAGCATATCTGGGACTACTTGGGACGGCTAGTTGGACAGCCTCCGAGTTCAATAGATTAAGCGGTGTTTTTACAGCAACTGTAGAACGAGATGCCGCAAGACATAATTAGTCTCGTATGCAACAATGTCCGACCGAATCGCATTCTGTATTCGCTGCAGAGGCAACATAAGAGGGTACTAAAATCTCCATTCATTTGTATTTTTTCCTACAATAAATCATCATTTTGCTTTCATTTTTGATCACTTACTTATATCAACGTTGAACATACGTCTGTAAAATTTCGTTTTATTCTAACTGCTCTTTCTAAATGTGCTAATTTTCATGGAAATGAGTGATAACTCATAAAAGATTTTTCATACTCCTTACTTGTTTAAACAGTGCGTTTTAATAAATAATTGGATGCATGAAGAAATATTATTCAGTAAATGTTATGTTTATGTTAAAAAATAGTTTTCCTTCTTGGAACTCGTTTGAAAGTTTTTTTTTATTATTTAATTTGTTTTTAAACATGAAACATTTTTATTAACACATATTAATAACAGTTTTCGTTCTTCGAACTTGTAAATATAAGGCAATAAATATTCCACCGAATATTTTAAAGTAACACTAAACAAAATGAGGGAGGATTGAAAATGTTTTATTTCTATTGTTAATCTATGTACGACTACTAACAAAAGTATAAAAATTCGTATGGTGTAAATTGCTGGAAAGTCCAAAAATGTTTTAGCTGATATGAATTGTCTAAATGTGTCCTTTTTTTCCGGAATCATAAATTTCGATTTCTTTTTCTTTCTTTGTATAAAACTTCTTTCAACTCAACTATCAGTTCTCATAATAAAATGAAGAGGATTGAAAATGTTTTACTTCTATTGTTAAGCTGTCTACGAATACTAGCAAAAAGGTGAACATTTGCTTCATAGGAATGTTCTCCAACATCATACAGTTTCAAAATATTGAAAGAGCCAAAAAAATATTCCTGTTGATATGAATTGTCCAAATAATTACTTTTGGAATCATAAATTTCGATTTTCTTTTTCTCATCTTTCTTCAAATAAATACTAACAACTTTCACTTTAACTTCTTAAAATAAAAGTTCTTCTTATGGAAGTTTTTTCTTGTGTTCTTTTTTCCCTTTTGGCCATTTAGGAAAACTAAATTTCCAGATCTTTTTATCCTTTTGGGGGTCAAATGGACAATTTATTTTATCATTGCAAGACGCAGAAGTTTCAATGCATCCATCTGTTGGTCTAACATTTTTATCTTTTGCCTTTTTATCTTCATTAGGCTCATAATTGCCCTCCGTGGGAATCAGTTGGTCGTTGCAACAATCAAAACACACAAAGTGTCCATCTGATCGACTTACATTTTTATCTTTAACCTTTTTACCCTTTTTGGGTTTGTGATTGTCAGCCCTGATAATCAGTTCATCGTTGAAACAACCAGGATATTCAATATTTCCATTTAATCCACTAACATTTTTATCTTTTATCTTTTTAGCCCTTTTTGGTTTACAATTCTCAACATTGCGAGTCAGTTCGCCATTGCCATCTCCAGCAGCTTTGCTCTGCCGATCAAATCGACTAATATTTTTATCTCTCGTTGCATCTTCAACCTTTTTGGGCTCGTAATTGTCAGCCTTGCTAATCAATTCGTCATTGTAGCAACCGGGATAGCGTCCATCTAATCCACTATCATTTTTTTCTTTTATCTTTTTAGCCTTTTTTGGCTTACAATTCTCAACTTTGCGAATCAGTTCGCCATTGCTATCCCCAGCTGCTTTAATCTGCCCATCAAATCGACTCTTGTTGTTATCCCTTGTTGAAAGAACACTTATTTTAAAAATCTTTTTTAAAAGTCCTTTCTTGGATTTTTTAACCTTGGTGGCATCAGAAGACGAACATAAAGTTTTGGAACAATCTGCACCCATTGTTTTACTTGGAATGCTGTCGTTTTGAGCACTAGTAGCATCATCGCATATTTCATTTGAAGAACTATCATCTTCATAAGTAACGCTATTTAATTTACTATCAATTGCATAACGTCCTTCATTTGAGGTACTATCATTCTTTTCATCCACAGCAATTTTTGAATTATGTTTCTGACCACATGCCTTCTGACCTGATTCTAGTATTTCACAACTCTTTCTCGTTTTTATTTCAAAACTATAGGTAGGTGACACAGAAGATAAATATTTCATATCCAAGTAACAGCAGATATGACTATTTCGGTCAGTTTTCTGCTTTGGGTAAAAAGTCTCTCTTCTGTTGTATCTACATCCAATCGACAGAGCATTTTCTTGACTAGTTTGCGAAACTACGTTTCTGTCGATACTTTCAGTCACTTCAGCATGATGGGAACTTCCATGACTAAAAATAGGTGAAAAACCAGCACTGATGTTAAAAAAATTTCTTGTCATACACATACTCATAAAAAATATGCTAAAATCTCCATTCCATACTTGCTCTAGTCGAAAAGTAGTATCACTTAGGAACATTTCGATTAATCGATAGCAATCAAAACCTTTGGAAATATTTTGCAACGATTCAAAATGTGAATTTTCAAAACAGTTCCTAAGCATTGAAATAGGAGAGATATCTGCTCTCTTTTGAATCACGTGGCTGTTTGATCTTCCTTCTGGCCTATTGGGCACCGAAATCCAATCATCGAGTGCTTCATTGCGATTTATATGCTTGTTGTCAAATTCAGTGTACCACATTATAAGACATCTTTCAGCCATGTCAGCAAATAAAGTCTTTTGCAGTGACTGACTCAAATGTTCTAAGTTTATGTGGCAGGGTGTTATTTTTCCACTATCAGTTTGATTCCATATTCTTTTAATTCTGGTTATATATTTCGTCTCAATGTATGTATTTGCAAAAAGAGAATGTTGTTCTCTAATGTTATCCACATACTGAGCTTGATATTCAGCCACAGTTTTTTGGATTTCTAACGATTCCACCCATTTAGTGATCGTTTGTTCTGAAGAACATTTGCATTTCTCAAAATTCGAGGCAGTCTCACTTGAAAAAACAGTATTTCTTTCCATTTCAAGTACATTTATTGATGTTTCTCTCCTATGTTTAAACACAACCACTTTTCGTTTCTGGTGCGAAACATTATCCAAGGTTGCCGTAATACTTTCCACAAAGTTTGAGTTATTGCCAAAAATAAAATCATTCCAGGATTCTCTATATCTGTTGGGGCACCAAATCGGGCCACAGAGTTTTTTACAGGGCAGTCCATGAACAACAGTCTTAACTTTGCGTTTTCTTTTTTTCCACCCAATCGTTGGGCCATCACAATTTGTGGTAACATCTCTCTCTTGCACTTGGATTTTCAATATGCTTCCAGTTTGCAGTGTTTTGTTGACATAAAATGAAAACAGTTCATTGTCTTCATTAAGACTCGGTGAGCTTTGTTTATTTAAAGAATTTGCTTTCTCCTTGGGCATATCATTTATTTCCACACAAAACTTCCTGTATCCATTTTTAAACTTAGTAATTTTCTTGCATTCTTTGAAAGTTTCGAAAGACATCAAGAACTCAATGCTACCACTTGCATCGCCAAATTTCTTACATAATAATCCTTCGTAAGGATTATATTCCTCTAAAGCACTCTCGTTAGAGTCCCTTACACTCTTAAATTGGCTCGTCTCTTGTGTATTAAGGTCACACCATTCAATTTTCTCATCTGTTCCAGAAAATTCCATTCCTTTATCAGAAGCAATGACTTCACATTGGCTTCCTTCTCTTATTTTAACCGATAACACTAACGACCCTAATTGTCCACCATTTGGTGTTTTGATTTGACCGCAATCACCGTCGAAAGTTTTAGTGAAACCAAGGGAAGATTTGTTTTCTTCCAAACAAGCTGTTTCTCCAAAACCTTTTTCACTTTCGGTCGTTCTAACTGGAAACTCACTTTCCTCTTCAAAATTCAGGTCTCCAAAACCGAATTCTCCATCTAAATGTTCACCCATATACTCAAGTAAACATTTTCTCTCGCTGCCTTGCTTTTTAGACCTTTTAGAAAATAAGTTTATAATAAATAAATCAAATTACAAATTTAAGGAAATAAATAAAGTAAAACTTTTCCTTAATACTTTAGAAGTTCTAAGGGTTTATGTTAAAAATAAAAAAATAAAAACAATTTTGTGATTGAACTTGCTTAGCCAAATGACAGATACCTAGAGAAGTAACTTTGTGACCAATCTAACTAGACAAGTGAGGTTTTTATCGTTTGTATTTTTGCAAACTGAATCGAATGGAACGATACATTAACTAACATGACTGAAATAGTTTCGAAGTTGCAAGGATTTTTATGTATAAAATAACTAGCTTTGATTTGCATTTTACATTACTGTCTAGTTATTATATCTCTGTATTAAAATATTTTAAGCACCGCCCTCGCTACTGCTTTAAGTTTTATTACATTTAAAGTTTACTTTGCATTTTGTTTAACTGCTCAAAATTTGTTAGACTTAGCTTAAAATTATGAAGATATATATAGAAATATTATACAAGAAGTGCATTGGAATAAAAAAATAACATGTGATAATTAGTTTAAGAATTTTTAACTGTTAAACTTATGGTAAAAAATACTACACGAGCCACTCTGTAGGCCACAGAATTTTTCCGTAATTGTTACAATTTGTTCGGCAGTAAATGCAATTGGGAAATGCTTTTTCCTCTTTTTTATGTATTGCATTTTGTCTTGTGCAAAATTTATGATATTTAGAACCTTGAAATTACGAAGGTGGGTAGAAAAATGGACAAGTAATACGATAGAATAAAAAAAGATTAACATTTGCAAATTAGTTGCAGAGTCAGTACCTATTAAACTTGTAAAAAAAAAATTCCATGCGGACTGCTCTGCAGTTCACAGGTATGCAATAACGTAGTTGAAATTAAATTTGTTCAAAGGACCATTTTTATTTTCGAAGTCCGAGGTTTTTCGAAAGGAAAGTACAATTTGTACGAAAGTTATTGCAGTTTTACCTGTTTTTTGCAATTATTTATAAGCTCGCGTTAGGTTTGATGTCAATAGTTCCGAAATAAGTAAAGAAAATAAATAAAAAAAAAGAATGAATGTAATAAAAAAAAATTACGAGAGAAGGAGATTAGATGTTACCAGATATAAATCCAAACATTTGTGCCAAAATTTTTAAAAATGCAAAAGGCCCAAGAGGGATAATATCTGTTAACAATTGGAACAGTTATACGATCTAAGGTCATCATTACCTATTGCTAACAAGTCAAATTACTTCTTATTTATTACTTCTTAGTGTGTCAGCGCAGTTTGTATCTCTAAGTTTAAATATATATATTTTTTCAAATATACCTAATTACTTCAATCTATGTATCCGTACATTTCGATAAGATTTCCATTTAACATAATGTGATATGTTAAACTAATAATGATTACATATTTTATAAATAAAACATTCTTTTTTATCGACTTTTAAGGGGATGAAAGCAATGATGAATGAGAAGATTATAGGGGGTTGGTGAACGGAGCGAACAGAAGGCAGAGATTTCTCATCTGAATAAAAAAAAAGGTATTTATCCCTGTTTATTTTTGAAAGGTGACTCGATGAAACCTAACTCGACTTATAGAATCAAAAGTCTAAAAGTTCTAAAGAATTTATTCAAAAAGCATTATTTAAAAAGTATTACTTTTAAATTGTGCTCAAAGTATTATTTTTTATTGCATTCTTCTGAACTATTAGACACATTCTTTCGTGTTTGATCTCATTTGGTAAAGCGTAAAAAATTACATCAGATACAATATTCACTTTTCTATATAGTAATGTAACTTGCGTTATTAGAAACATTTAAAGTAAACATTTGTACTTTCTTCTTTATGAAACTCGTATAACTTCTGAACAGTTGGTCCTTTAGTTTAAAGCTCTTTTTATCCATAAAAATTCTCACAACTCCTGAAGTATTAGCTCCATTGATTCATCTTTGGTCTCATTCGATTTAAAGCACGAAACTACATTGGAAACAAGTTAGCACTTGTGGCCGTGTCAGATGCAGAGATTGGTACAAGAATTAAATTGTACTTTTTGTACTCATACATTTTATAACTACTGAACTATTAGTTTTAATGTCTTGGGGTTGGCCTCAATCGATTCTTTCTACGCCGGAAACAGTACCCTTATATTTCTACTTAATAAGTTTCTTCCCTTTTTAACATTCCCCCCCCCCTTTTTGAATCTACAAATCATGACGTGAAATAATAGTGAAACTTTTTATCACTTGCTAAAAGAAGGGTACTTAACAATTTGCTGCAGATAAGAACTTTTGTTTCTGAATGTCCAGTTGAAACCCTATTTTTACTCTACTATTGGGTCAAGAGTAGGATGCAAGAGCAACATTGGTTGCAAGTAAACTACTAGTCACATAATTAAAAAATACCTTTTGGTTTTGATTAGATTCTTTCTATACATTTTCATTTATGTGCGAAACATTTATCTAGATAATCATTAGATATTGTGCTGTGAATTATCTAACTGGAAACATTTTTAGAAATATTTCCCTTATTTAATCCTTTTAAAAATCCAGATACTAAAAGAAAGGCATGCACAATATTTGGACGGTGGATAAACCACAGGTTTTAGAAGAATTGTATGTTCCTGTAATGCTAGCCAGAGTAACAACTCAAGGTGGTGGTAATTACATGGACAACTGAGTAAATAGAAAATATTATAGACTAGTTTCATTTAACTAAAGGTTGAAGAATCCGTTGACTTAGGAGCGGAGATAATAGACAACTAGTCAAATTTTTATTTTGTGACATTGCTAAGTTAACTGCTAACCGAGCTAAAAGCCAAAACGTAAATATTTTCCGCATGAACATCATGCGGTTCATCATTGCTTTGAATCTAAACAAAAACCGGATCAAAAGCATGCGAAGAGGTTTTCCCCTTCCACAAACATACACAAAGCAACGCTTGTTACTTAATAGAACCAAATGAACCCTTTTCCTGGCTTCAGAAATCACCTTACTTATGAGGCAAACATAAACATTCAAACCGAAACAGTTAAGAGGCTTCGTCCCATTCGCGTTGTGTATATAGATATAAAAAAAAAAAACGAGAATCCAGAATCGAACATGCCAGTTAGACTTAGGATTATGCTATATCAGGTTAGAACTCCATCACGGCAAATTTTTTTCCACCTCCATAATTAGTTTAAAGTATAGAAAAAGTGAGTGCAGGCAAACCTAGAGAAGTTTCAAATGCTGAAAAGAGAATTTTAAAATATCAAATTGGAAGCAAATTATGAGAGGATTACCTTGTGGGGAAGTTCTATAATAATTTACCTGCATTTTAATATTTTAAAATTTTTTTCCAACATTTGTGAATGAAAGCGAAACACAATATCTCAGCATATATACGGATGTTGATGTTCGAGAAGAACGGCATCAACCATATTTAGTAAACGCAATGAGCCATACAAATCTTTTAACAATCTTTTTTTCAAAAATTTAGGGTAAACTTCTTGATTTACTCTAGTTCCACGTGAATTCACTTTTCTCTAAATTTTGAATTTCAATATACCAATGGAAATTAAACAGATGAAAAGTTCCTCTCGTGGTGTAGCGTGCTCTTAAACGAACAAACTGACTTAAGAAGCATTCTATGATATCGTTTTCTTCTGGGCTGGAGACGTATTGGTAGATAAAACAACGGGTACTGCGGCAAAATTCTGAAATAATTTTAAAGTTGGCGAGAATGTATCAGAAACAATCTTTAAATAAGGCTTTGGAGAAAGGTTTTTCTGTTGTGATTGAGAGTGGAGATTGAAGCCACGAAAAAGGAAATAAAGAGAGAAGTTGCCGAAATGGCACTAAAACTGATTGCGGGAATAAATTATAGCAATTCCTGAGAAGAGATGAAGTTATTTTAACACTTTATAAGGTCGTGGGGAGTATACTTTCCAACAACTTCATTAATTTTTAATTGTTGATAGGAAGCTATTTTCCCACTTATGATTTATGCGGTCATTAACTGGTAATTTCAGAAAATACAAATCGTATATTTCCAAATGTATGCCCATCCGTGCATAAGCCGAAAAATACGTTTTTTATTTGGAAATTCACCCAAAATTTAAAAACTCGTTTATAAACTGACGTAAAAAAAATTCGGCATGCTACTCTTGAAAATAAAAGTTTATCATTTCTCTTATGTTTGCATAGTGGATAAAAGAAGCAAGGAAGCATTTTTCCTTATCAAATTAAAAATGACTTTAATTTTTGCAAACTTTTACAGCTAATTAAAATGCTAATTGATTGTGCAGTTTCCCCATATTCCAACATTAAACGACATCAGCTTTATGAGAACTGATGATATTTTCGTAATTAATCTTTTCTTTTAAAATAAAAATTACAACTTACAGCTTTTTACGAATTCTTCGAAAAAATCGCAAAATGAACTCCATCTGTGAAAGATGATTAGATTAATCGCTTATAATCACAATAAATCACCACTTAATTAAGCAGCAAACCTATTATAAAGATTAAAGAGGTTTGAAATTAACAATTGTTGCATTAATATTTATTAAAAAATACTTCTTATAACAATGTTAAACTACTTGTCTAATAATTTGTTATCGTCAGTAAATATCTATTATTTGTTTAACAACAATATTAAATGTTTCAAATAAACTTTGCTTTCCTGCACATTGTTTGGTTATAAAATATTTAAGTTTCCTGAAAAATGCACGTAAAATGTTCACATAATGTACATTATTATTATAATAATGAAAAGAGTACATTATTATTGAAACAATTTATTTAAAAAAAGCTTAATTTTAAAATGTTTTAATTTGTTCCCACAACACATTTTTAATAAAGAGAAATAAAATATGAGGCTTTTTTTTGAAACCAGAAAACCTTTTTTAAAAGAATGTAATTTTTTAAATATTATTTTAACAAAACTTTATTTTTGAAAATTTTTTTTTTCTAATTTTTAGAGCGAAATTTTGGGTATTTTTACTAAATAAACGTATCATTTTTTTTTATCCGCTGAATTCAAATTTTCAACATTCAAATGAAGGAATGTCATGAAGTGTTCTCAACACTTAGAACAGTTCATACCGAATTACCAGTACCCCTTATTCGTTTAGATCTGTGATAAAAATTAAACTGAATGGAATATTAGAGTTATACAGGGGTTAGACAAAATTACGAAAATATTTCTATACTTACTCATTTATTTTCATGTTTCTCAAAAAATACCCAGAGAATTAATTTTATAACTTTGTGGCCCTTGCTAGATCTCAGGGGGTTTAAAATAAGGGAAAAAGTTTAGTGCCAAATATTTTATTAGTACACATATAGCACACAGCACACGGACAAACAAACATAAATTTAATTAGTTAAGAAAAGGAGAAATAAGTGTAAGGTCCATTCAGTTCGAAGTCTGAGCATCCACTGGCTTGCATGTGGTGGCGCTGTTGTAGCTTAGCGATGTGGTTGCTACAGTCTCCCCCTCTGGCTCCGTTCAAATCTCGGTTCTTCCGTTCCACGGTATTTGTCTGAGGAAAATAAACAGGAGTAAGAATTTGGGTTATGCCAAGAAGATGGCATACTTGCTGAAGTACAGAACTCACAAACTGAGGTCCATTGTCACTTATGAATCTTCTGGGAATTCCGTACCGTAGGAATACTTCTTCCACTAAAACAATAGCACACTCCTTCGCAGTGGCATTTTGGAGGGAAAAGAGTTCTACCCACTTTGTAGAGGTATCTTCGACGATGAAAATCCATTTTTCCCCATCCGATGTTTCAGGTAGAGGACCAAACAGGTCAATGGATAAGGTTTCAAAGGTTTCAAAACGTTGAGAGTGTACTGGGGTTCTCAACAGATCTGCAGGTTTTTGATTGTTTGGCTTAAATCTACTGCAATCGGGACAGTGTTTCACATAATCAGTGATGTACTTGCGCATTCCAGGAAAGTAATATCTGGTTGAAATTCTGTGAAATGTGCCCTCTGCACCATAGTGTCCTGCGGTTGGGGCATCATGATGTTCCTTCATCACTCTTTCTCGTTCGTGAATGGGGACGACTAACTGCGCTTCTTCTGAATCAGAATCTGGAGCGTAACGGTATAAGACACCTTGGTTCATGACATAACCTCTTTGAGTCCAATTTGCAAAATTTTCGTCTCTTGAACCACTTTCAAAGCTGTCTATTATTTTCTTCACATCTTCATCCTTCAACTGTTCTGCTCGAACATCACTGGCTCTTTTAGATGGTAAGTCCACGATGATTGTGCAGATTTCACAGGTCGCTTTTTCATGCACACAATTAGGACGGGAAAGCATATCCGCAATGACATTCGCTTTACCAGGGATGTATTCAACTTTTAAGTTGTAGGATTGTAGCTGTAATGCCCATCTTGCAAGACGACCGGTAGGGGATTTAGGGTTCAGAAGCCATTTCAAGGGTTAGTGGTCAGATGCCACAGTAACTTCCGCTCCTTCGATATATCCTCTAAACTTTTAGAGTGCCCAGACCACAGCAAGTGCTTCGTTTTCAGTTGTGGAATAATTTCGTTCTGCTGGGGTCAGCAAACGGCTTGCATACTCTAACGGATGCTAATCTAGACCTTGTCCCAGAAGAAGAACAGCACCTAATGCTTAATTAGATGCATCGGATCGTATGACAAAAGATTGTGACTCATCAAGTTGCTTGAGAACTGGTGGAGAAACTAAGCATTTCTTAAGGAATTCAAATGCAGACTGTCCGCTTTTTAGTAAGATTGCTCAAAGGACAAGAAATCGCAGTAAATTGAGGAATGAATCTTCGATACCAGCTGCATGTTTGTAAAAAAGATTGAATCTGTTTCACATTCTTTGGTAGCGGGATACTAGTAATGGTCACAACCTAGGCAGGGTCCACTTCGATACTGGAATTGGTAATACAATGTCCGAGGTATTTGACTTTGGAACAAGAGAAATTGCACTTTTCTCGGTTAGCATACAAGTTGAATTGTTGAAGACGTTCAAACACTAAACGCAGATCTTCGAGATGATCTTAAAGGGTGGGTGACATAACTATGATATCATCTAAATAAGCAAGGATGTTTACCTTTAAGCCATTTCGAAAAATGTCCATAAGCTTCTGAAATGTTGCAGGGGCATTCTTTAGTCCAAAGGGCTATCCTTTTGAATCGGAAAACCCCAAACTGGCATGCAAAGGCAGTTTTATATTTGTCTGGTTGATGCATGTTTATCTGATAGTAACCGGAACTCAAATCAATAGTTGACATGTATGATGTATGTTTGGCTTTGTGGAGAAGGTCGTCCATACGAGATAATGGGTATGGATCTGCTTTGGTGACCGCATTAAGCTTGCGGTAATCAATGCATAAACGGAATTCTCCATTTGGTTTTGGAATGAGAACTGCAGGTGAGGCATATGGAGAGTCACACTCCTCGATAACTCCTGTAGCAAGGAGTTTTTCAATTTCATTACTTAAAGATTTCTTTTCTGGCAGGAGAGAGTCTATAGAGTGCCGATGCAACTGGAGCTGCATTCCCAGTTTTGATTCGGTGTTCGATATATGGTGTAGCATCTCCCCCTGGACGGAAGATATGCTCGTAGTCATTCAATAAAGCACTGAGTCGTCTTCTTTGGTTAGAGTTAAGATTTTTCCCTTCATGTGGTTGAAGAAAAGTAGAATTCTTTGCCCTACTGGTCTCAACAGAGTCGGCAAATTGTTCAGCAACCCCTGTTTGGAGTGGAAAATTTCTTGCTGGTGTAGTGTTATTCGTAACTTCAGAGAAAGGGTCTTCAGCTTCTGGCAGACTTTTGCAGAGATTCGCTGGGGTAGCGTCATCCACAATTCCAGATAGATTATTTTTGACTTCCGGTTGAAGTACATCAGGATTTTCTGAAGTATCAAGTTTCGCAAGTGGGAAAGTTTTATATGGCCTGTTACTGAAGTTCCACGAGTGTTCTTTGAGATTTAGAACGATTCCTGCTTTTTCTATAAAGTCAATTCCAAGCAGAGTATTATTTCTTTGGGCCTCTGGAATAGAATTGAAAATCTTCCTCTTTCCAGATAAAGAAAACGGAGGAAATAAAAATAAAAATATGACCACCGAAGCCGACGTCTTCAGGGGGTACCGGCCTCGGTAGCCATAAAAACGAAACCATTTCTAATTGAGGGAGAAGCAAATTAACATTACAAAAATTAAAAGGAAAATTATTATTACTCAAATTATTTAAAACATTATTCACAGCTTCCTGAAAACTTTCAGCATTATTGCAAATATTTTTGATTCGAACCAATTGTGAAAAAACTAAATTTTTAAATATTTTATTACACAAATTAGTATTAAAGTTGCAGAAAAAAATAACTTTAAATTTAAAAGCTTTTCTTTTATCAAAGACACCAATTTTAATAAAACTGTCAACAATTTCAATTTTAAAATCTAAATATTCAACATTAAAACAATCCTCATTAGTTTTCGTCAAGACCAAATCTCCAGGATAAATACTATAAATAAAATTATAATTATTACAATTAAACAAAATCAAATCATCAATATATCAAAAAGCTTTAAATTCATTATGCTCAAGAAATTTAGCTTCGAAAAAATGCAAAAAAATATTGGCAAAAGCCCCAGAGAAGGAATTACCTTGTGGAATTCGAAAAATTTGTTTATAAAAATTTTTTTTATAAACAAATAATTAAAATTATTTTTTTACATAGAATACTTTCCGCATACATAAAAAATGAATTTACTTTAAAAAATCAATTTTGTTGTTTTATCCAACGTAACATTCGTTCCGATTTAGAGAATTCTCCTCTGATAAATTATTTACATTAATAATTATAGGTACAGCTGCTTACAATATTTCTTATTTAAAAATAATACTGTAATCAAAAATAATAAAAATATCATTGAAATTCATTATAATTTTAGCAATTCGTAAAGTTACAACAGAAATTCTTTTTAAATATGATACATTACATATATTCAATGTTTTAATAGCTCGATCCTTTCTGAGTAAAATCCAATCAGTATCATTTGCTTTAGTGTTACAAGGTAGAGGTAATTAAAATCCAATTAAAAAACTCCCCCCCCCTTTTCTTTTCTTTCCTTTTTTTAAAAACATATTTTGTGGATTTTTTTTTCATACTCTATGTATAGTAATTGACATGAATATTAATAGTATGACAAATTTTCTGAAAAATTATCCGAAAAATCATTTTACCTCTTGGCCGTTTTTTAAAAGTGCGTTACTTTGGCCTTATTGCGAGAGTCTCATTTTAGAGCCAATCGATTTTTTTTAAAAATTATTTATTTTCGAAAGATACCGGGAATTATTCGAAGATAATTTCGATTTTTTTTTTAAAACTAACCCTAGATAATTTTAAATAAATGTTTCTCTTTAACTATAATCATTCGATATACATGCTACGATTTAAATATCTGCTTACTATAGCATTCTTTTTATTCACGTCAAACATATTATGAAGTATTCTTACATTTTAATAAAATATAGATCATCTGTAAAACTTAACATTTAACATTCTTAAAATATATTAAAGTGCAAAATTGGCTCAGCAAGACTGACATATGTAGGTGTTTAGATATTAAAGACTGAATGCATAAGATTTCTGACGTTAGACTAGTATGCTATGTTGTACAGAAAGGGCGATAGTAATATTGTGCATAAAACATTAAATATTTTGAATATAAATTTATTAAATATTTTGTTATAATTTTGACTGTAAGTTAATGCTCGTTATCTGTGGTGCTAGAAGAATGTTAAAAATTTTATCATCTACCGCTATATTTGAAGTGTTTGCATTTGAATGCATACGTATCAGAGAACTTTTTTTTGTTGTTTGTTTGAAATTCTGAAATTTAATTCAAAATTTCAATTCGCTAGTTAACTTTTATAAACTTAAATAGTTTTGAAAAGTTAAATTTTATAACAATAATAGCAAACAGTAGTATGATCAAAAATTATAAAGGAGGACTAAATAACAGCGAATTCAATATAAATGCATGTTATATTTATTTTTTAATTTTAATTTTATTGTTTGACCAAAGAATGAATATGAATAAGTTTTTATCATCAAACCATAAATATAAATGTCAATTAGTAAGGCTATTAACCGTTAAAAATCTAAATAAATATAAAAAATGGAAGCACCATAAAATTGTAAATATCCTTTCCTGTTCTGATTTTTAAGTCATTTTTAGGCTTGTCAAGAAAATCAAATTTATGTCTCTGAAAGATCCCTTTAGCTTTGACAATCGCTGCGACAATCACTGAGATCAATAATTTAATTTACCACATTTCTTGCTGGGGCGACCTTGTTAACGACATTAGTTCCTCACCACCAGCGAGTGGAAATGCACTTTGCCCTGATTTGCTCCTTTCGACCACTGTGGTGTTTCGAATTCTGTTTTTCATTTTTTTCTCGCTCGGATATTGTCGCTTTTCTAGTTTGTTTTTCAAGTTTATTTTTCCATTTCACGTTGGTAACTTACCGTTTTATATTTCAAATCACTTTTGTTTCTTTTCATACACGTCTGACAAGTTTTGAAAATGGGCACCTATTTTTGAAGAGCATGAAACATCTCGACCGTTATTTGACCTGAAGCGAATGAATGATATTTTTGAAGCGAATGAATATTTTAATGAGAAAATACCATTTTATTGTATTTTTAAATTTTTATAAGTTTATAAGTCAAACAAATTATAGTTGGAGATTTACTAGGTACTCCTCCCTTTCTGGCTTTTTGAGAATCTTGTTTCAAATCGGGGTTTGGTGTGAATTCGAAGTAACGATCATGCTATTTTAAACAGTATCCAACATATATTTAAACATTTTCGTATAATCTCTCATAAGGTTTTTTTAAACATTCACGATCATTATCTGATAAAAATTATAAATATTTTATGTTATTTGATTACAAAATTACTTAATTGAGTAGACATATTTTAAATAACAATTAATTTTTGCTTATTTTAGTAATCGATTATTTTGTAAGAATAATTTATGAATTCCTTTATATAAGAAACCGAAATTTTCATTTACGTTTTGTAAGGTATAGGAGTAGTGAAAAATGTTTCGCATAAATCAGTCATAACAATAATAATGAGAACAATTAAAATTAAAAATAAATTGGTTATTTGAAAAAAGTCACAAATCTTCCTTCGAATATTTTTCTTAGGATTTAATAATAAGAATTTATTTATTTTATAGATAAATTAAATACGTTTTTTTTTTTTACAACTCTAGCCGTAACCAAGAACATAATTTATCTTTGAATCGTTCTTTATTCTGTCATTTGAGTTTAAAAAAATCAAGTCGTGAAAAGAAATTAAGACTCGTGGCTTTTCCTTTTATTTAATCAATAACATAACAGTCTAGTTTTAAGTTATAAAAATGCAAATAAAATGAAAGTAATAGATTTGCAATTATTGAGTTTATAAAATAAAAGCGCATTTGAATATTTAAAAATTTTAATATTAAAAAAAAAAAAAGTTATGACTGATTTTGACTGATTATGAATTATAATTTAAAAAGATAGGTCGAATTTCTTCATTGACAGTTGAAATGACACAGGAAACGATAACGATTCGTNCATGCACACAATTAGGACGGGAAAGCATATCCGCAATGACATTCGCTTTACCAGGGATGTATTCAACTTTTAAGTTGTAGGATTGTAGCTGTAATGCCCATCTTGCAAGACGACCTGTAGGGGATTTAAGGCTCAGAAGCCATTTCAAGGGTTGGTGATCAGATGCCACAGTAACTTCCGCTCCTTCGATATATCCTCTAAACTTTTAGAGTGCCCATACCACAGCAAGTGCTTCGTTTTCAGTTGTGGAATAATTTCGTTCTTCTGAGGTCAGCAAACGGCTTGCATACTCTAACGGATGCTCATCTGGACCTTGTCCCTGAAGAAGAACAGCACCTAATGCATAATTAGATGCATCGGATCGTATGACAAAAGATTGTGACTCATTAAGTTGCTTGAGAACTGGTGGAGAAACTAAACATTTCTTAAGGAATTCAAATGCAGACTGTCCGCTTTTTAGTAAGATTGCTCAAAGGACAAGAAATCGCAGCAAATTGTGGAATGAATCTTCGATACCAGCTGCATGTTTGTAAAAAGGATTGAATCTGTTTCACATTCTTTGGTGGCGGGATACTAGTAATGGCCACAACCTTGGCAGGGTCCACTTCGATACTGGAGTTGGTAATATAATGTCCGAGGTATTTGACTTTGGAACAAGAGAAATTGCACTTTTCTCGGTTAGCATACAAGTTGAATTGTTGAAGACGCTCAAACACTAAATGCAGATCTTCGAGATGATCTTAAAGGGTGTGGGACATTACTATGATATCATCTAAATAAGCAAGGGTGTTTACTTTTAAGCCATTTCGAAAAATGTCCATAAGCCTCTGAAATGTTGCAGGGGCATTCTTTAGTCCAAAGGGCATCCTTTTGAATCGGAAAACCCCAAACTGGCATACAAAGGCAGTTTTATCTTTGTCTGGTTGATGCATATTTATCTGATAGTAACCGGAACTCAAATCAATAGTTGACATGTATGATGTATGTTTGGCTTTGTGGAGAAGGTCGTCCATACGAGGTAATGGGTATGGCTCTGCTTTGGTGACCGCATTAAGCTTGCGGTAATCAATGCGTAAACGGAATTCTCCATTTGGTTTTGGAATGAGAACTGCAGGTGAGGCATATGGAGAGTCACATTCCTCGATAACTCCTGTAGCAAGGAGTTTTTCAATTTCTTTACTTAAGATTTCTTTTCTGGCAGGAGAGAGTCTATAGAGTGCCAATGCAACTGGAGCTGCATTCCCTATTTTGATTCGGTGTTTGATATATGGTGTAGCATCTCCCCCTGGACGGAAGATATGCTCGTAGTCATTCAATAAAGCATTGAGTCGTCTTCTCTGGTTAGAGTTAAGATTTTTCCCTTCATGTGGTTGAAGAAAAGTAGAATTCTTTGCCTTACTGATCTCAACAGAGTCGGCAAATTGTTCAGTAACCCCTGTTTGGAGTGGAAAATTTTTTGCTGGTGCAGCGTTATTCGTAACTTCAGAGAAAGGGTCTTCAGCTTCTGGCAGACTTTTGCAGAGATTCACTGGGGTAGCGTCGTCCACAATTCCAGATAGATGATTTTTGACTTCCGGTTGAAGTACATCAGGATTTTCTGAAATATCAAGTTTCACAAATGGGAAAGTTTTATATGTCCTGTTACTGAAGTACCACAAGTGTTCTCTGAGATTTAGAACGATTCCTGATTTTTCTATAAAGTCAATTCCAAGCAGAGTATTATTTCTTTGGGCTTCCGGAATAGCGAAAATTGGCATTGAAAATCTTCTTCTTTCCAGATAGATATTTATATAGGTTTTGAAAACTTCCTTTTTTGACTGGCTACCGTCGGTCAGAGTCAAGGTTTGACTTTTCGAAACGAGTCGCTCGTTCTTTAAGGAGGTGATAGAGGCTTTCACCAGCTATGGTATGAGTTGCGGCATTATCTGCATATGCTGTACCCCACATTCCATTGATGTTTACTTCGAGGATTGCCATCTGGCTGGATGTTGACAGACTGTTCAGCTGAATGCTATGGAAACGAGTTGAAATCTTCTTTTCAGTTTTACGACAATTTGTACAGTTTAATTTGATAAATCCTGGCGTGCTACAATTATAGCAGTAAACAGAGGAGTGTTCTTCTTGTTTGGGCTTCTCGAATTTTCTGACCAAGACCTGTTTCTTTGCAGAGTTGAATCTGGGATAGTCTTCTCTTGCTTTTGTGAATGGTTTCTTAGTGGCAACCACTGGTCCTTCTCTTTTTGTTTTATGACGAAGATTGTCGTATGCGTCTAATTTTTCAGCAAGTTCAGTTGGCGAAATTATTTCACTCCAATCATCCAAAAAATGTTCCTTGAAGTCTGGTGGACATTTCTTTTTTATCTGATCAGTTATTATGAGTTTTCTTAGCTTTTCAAACGTATTAACATTAACCTCCTTAATCCAATTTTCGAAATAGCTTCGAAGTTCAAAATAAAAATCATTCCATGTGCAATCAGGGGTTTTCTTGTGAGTTGCAAATAACTGTCGAAAACGCTCGGCACTTAACTTGAATCTTTTCAGTAAGATATTTTTTATAAAGTTGTAATCTTCAGCCTTTTCATCTGGTTCTCGAGCGATGATCTTTGCAACGTCACTGGGCAGGACTCCTACCAAATATGCAACCCACTGATTTTCTGAAACTTTTAGAAACTTTAGTTGCCTTTCAAAGAGATAGAGAAACAATGAAATGTCATCTTCTTTTACATTAAAGTTGGGGATCAACTTTTTCAATTCAAGTTTTGGTGAATCGGCGGTTAGAACGGGTGATGCCTGTGAAAGTGAAGACAACTTTTGGGCTTCAAGTTGTAGCTTAAGAGTTTCAAGTTCATGTGCTCTTGCTTTTTCTATTCTCTCATCTTCAATTTCTTTTCCTTTGGCGATTCGCTCCTGCTCCATTTCCCTTTGTTTAGAGATTTGAGCTTGCTCATTTGCCTTTTGTGTAGCGATATCTTGTAATTCAGATGCCTTTTCAAAGGAAATTCTCTCTTCTATTAAAGTGGTTAATAAATTTTTTGTTAGCTCTTTGTCGTATCCCTCAGACTCGACAATTAAGTCCTTTAGTTGGACTACTTTTAGATTTTCACCTACGTCCAAACCCAATTCTTGGGCCAATCATCGTAAGTCTTCCTTTCGACCTTTCGCAAGGTAAGCCATTTTGTAGAATAGTTAATTTTGTAGAATAGTTGTAATGTCTATTAAAGTTTCAGATTCACAATAACAGTTTGTAAAAGTTCGTGTTTTTTATAGTGTCCTATAAATCCTAATATAAGTACCACTTATTTATTTTAAAATCAGTTAAAATACCTCAAATTAAATTCACCTTCTTTTCCAATTTGATATTTGAAATTTAAATATGAAAACATGTAATAAATTCACATTGCCTAAAGAGTTTTAAAATTGCAAAAATATTTAAAAAATATTGTATTTACCACGTAAAATACTAAGTTCAATGATAGAAATAAAATTATATTTACTTAGAACGATGAATTGAAATTCTATAATGGAATATTATTTTTAACTGTAGTAACAAATCAACCTTCACTTTTATGCATGAATACTGATTCAAAATAATTTATTATAAAATAATTTATTGTAAAATTATTCATTCTTAAACGCAGAAAACACTACTATACAAAAATAAAACCAAAATAAAAGTTCTAATAATCTTCTTTAAAAGCTATACAAGATTGCAAAATATTAAATCTCTATTCTGAAGATTCAAAAAATAAATAAATAAATCATTAAAAGAAGCAATAGAGAACATGGCTTGAAAACCAAATTATAATACTTCTACAGTTTTATAAAATTTATAACTTTTAAAACATACTACATTTATTTATTTTGTAAAAATAAAGCATTGTGTACTCAAACCGTAACCAAGAAGATAATTTCTCTTTGAATCGCTCCTTATTCTGTCATTCAAGTTTAAAAAAATCAAGTTGTAAAAAGAAAGTAAGACTTGTGACTCTTTCATTTACTTAATCACTAACATAAAAGTCAAATTTTTTTAAGTTATAAAAGTGCAAAGAAAATGAAAGCAGTAGATTTGTAATTATTGAGTTTATAAAATAAAAGTACATTTTAATATTTACAAATTTCAATATTAAAAAAAACGAAAAGTTTAAAGATGACAAAATCCTGAATTATGACTGATTATGATTATAATTTTAAAAGATATTAGAATTTCATCATTGACGGTAGAAATGACACAAGAGACGATAACGATTCGTGTAAACAATTTTGGTATTGTAAATTTTTGACTTTTTTATACTTCGATTTGAAACATATAAAATGAAAATTTCGAAACGCATAAATAAAATTTAAGGTAGGTAGGTACTTTATTTACGTCGCACTAACACAATGGGCTATTGGCTACGGTCTAGGAAACATCCCTGAGGATAATCCGAAGACAAGTCATCGCAATTTTGATCCCCTGCAGAGAGGATAGCTTCCCTGCTTTGGTAACCCGACGACCTGCTCGTGAAGTCGAGCACTTTACCGTAGAACAGTTTAATGAGGACCGATACCGCTCACCCTCGGTCCCTTCGCAGGCTGATCAAAGTGGTCATCCACCCGCTTACTGACCACAGCCAGTGATGATGCTTGACTTCGGTGTTCTACTGGGAATCGCGTCCTTACGATCAGTAATCTGTGGGACAAATAAAATTTAAAGAAATCGTAACAGTTTAATATCACAATTTATAATAATAAAGATGTTCACGGAAAAACTATGTTCTTAAATGTCATTCAAAGGTGTTTTGCCAATTTTCCCGAAACGCAAATGAAGATGTGACTCTTAGCTTCTATTCTATATATAAATAGTATAAGATATTTAATAGCTTGTTTTCATTTCTATGAATTTATTACAAGATATTTAAAAAGTGTTTCATAATAATAAGTCCATACATTTCAGCATTTTGAGTTTTTGGAAATACATCACTAATCTACATTTTTAGTATTCATACCAGTGCTTTTTTTATTTATTAGCGGTTACTTCATGTTACACAAAGTTATATTTTTTAGTACATTAATGTTATAACTTGTTCTGAAAATGAGTAATAATCAGTACACATATGGTAGAAGTCAATAAAATATATGTTTATTATAAAGGTAATAATTTAATTTTACTATTTATAAATGTAATTATTTATAATTGTGATATTTTTAATATTAGATGCAGTGCAACGACGGAACACCTGATGATTTTGAAAACATGGAAGTAATTTCGGATTCCGAAAAATCGGAATATGGGTTTGAAGGTTCAAATCAAGGAATGATATTTGACAATGAAAAGAAGAGCTTAGCAAGTCCTGAAATACCAGTTACATGTAATATTTTACACAATAAAGAAGCAGACATAAACACAGATCAAGAAGAAACTCGTTTCGGTTTGTCAAAGAGTAAAGAGCTAAAAATATACGAATCGAAATATACACAGTCAATTGATAAATGGAAAAAATGTTTGGATTCAAACTGCAATATGAAAGAAAACGATAGTTCTTTCTACATCACCCACGAATCAAATGCGACAGATCTTATTGACAAAAATATTATAAACAATATTATAGAAGATTTAGATAAAACAATTTCTGAAACTATGGAGGATCGAAAACTTAAAATTACTGACTTTGAATGCTTAAATAGTAATAAATGTCAATTCGAATATCCGAAAAATCCTTTAGATACTTGCCTTATTTCGGAATTTAAAGATTTGAAGAAGTTTGGAGAGCACAACACTGTTAAGCACAATACAGAATTAAGTTTTAATAAAACAAATAATGCTGAAAAAACTTCGATTGAAAAAATTAATTCATTGAGTGAAATAACAATTCCTCGGCAAATTGACTTTTCTCAAAATCATATTTCTCATAATCATTCACCCATTTGTTGTATCAATTTTCCGTCTCTAACTTGCACTGAAAATGATCTAGATTCTTATGACTGTTCTCAGTCATTATTTGAATCTGAACCTGAAACTTCAAATTATGATGACAAGTTACAGTTCGTTTCAGAAGCTGTAAAAATAGATTTACATGAAAGTACACCAGAAAACAGAGATAATTATGTACGCAACTCTAATGAACTGCAAAATGAAATGCAGTTAAAAGAACAGCAATACGAAAGAACAATGAATGGGCTGAAAAATACGTCACCTAAATGTGAATATACAAAAATAAATGAGTTACCATCAAGAGTAGATCTTGAGATTTCAGTTGAAGCACAGACTCAGCAATGCAAAAATGTAACTAATGCTGTAGAAGATTTGTTACATGTATGGAATAATACCTCACCTAAAAGTAGGATCGAAAATTCACAGAAAAGAATGCCGAGTAACATTGCACAATATGCCCATGAAAATTTGTCAGTGGAAAAGCAATTAAGTGACACTTTATTTTTACATGACATACAAGATGGTGCATTATTTTATAATAAAAACGAGTGTGAAGTTGGAGATGCCATTGAAAAATCAGGCAAAAACAACGAACCTTTCTCACAAAAAGAAGAAAACTTAGAAATAGTTATTTCTTCTAAAAGTTCAAAAACTTCAGCTAAAGATGAACTTTGTAGCTCGGATGAGACACCTTCGTTTGCCATGGAAATAAATGAATGTTACTTATCTCACGAAGAAAAATCCGGAAGCGAGTACTTTGATAAAATCAGAAAGAATATATCCCCTTCCGAACATTCCAAAACAGTGTTATTAGAGACGAAAGAATTTCTTTACGAAAAAATCGAATTAACTGAAGAAAAAGTTTCTTTTAACGATACAGAAACTTCTAATTCTTCATTTCCGAAATCATCACCTTCTCTTTTAGAGACTAAAGAAGAGTTTCAAATTGCTAATAAGATTGATTCTATTGGCAACTATGATACATTTGACTATGTCAAAAATTGCGTTACTGTCCCTTCTTTGGCGCAGCAATCAGCTAAAAAAGAATTATATGCAAACTTACATGTCCCAGATTTATCTACAATTTATGGTCTAAAGCTGCCCTCAAATGACCATTCTAAAATTATGAATAAGACTGAAGAAGAAATTCAGGAAAATAACAATGCTAAAAGTTATTTTAAAACTGGACAGTCGCGTTGTCTAAAACGTTTTCAAGCCCCTTGGAAGAATGATAAAGATGGAATTTCGCAATCTATTTCGAAAAGGGATAAACATTTCCCACAAACTTCAATTTCTTCAAATATGGATATTAACAAATCTTGTGATAAAGAAGAAACAACTACTGTTCCAAACATTGATACTAAAGCAACAGGAATTAATGATTGTTTGCCAGAAAATGTAAAACCCAAAATAATCGAAAAAATTACAACTTATCAAGAGCACAGCGAGAAAAGCTCATTTGACAGTTCGGGCATCGAAGCTATTGACGAAAATGAACAGCCTAAAAACACATTTTTAGATGATGTCTCGATTGACGAAAAACTGACTGCAACGAAAGAAACTGTAAGCAACACGTCTTCGAAGAGTTTACAAGAAACTAGCATAGAAATTCCTAGAAATATTTTAGAGGATTCTGTCAAAACGTCAGTATTAATGGAATATAATGATAAATGGATATATGAACGCAACTCTTCTGAAGAAAATAATCAAAAAGCTATAATAAAATTACCAGTTACTAAAACAAAAAGTAAGTTTGGAGGAAAGCGAAAACATATAGATATTTCTAATAATGACGAGTCATACACAAATAAAGATAAACAAGAAAGAGAATATGGATCGACTCAACATAAAAAGAAAAAGCAAAATACTTTAAGTTCAGAAGATTACGCAGAGAAAATTCCGAGAAGCACGAAAATGGAACTCAGGATTAGAAACAGTGATCATCAAAGATATGCTTTCAAAGAAGCAAATAAATATTTATATGAAATAGGCAACAGCCAGAAGAGCAAAAGGAGAATTTTATCCATCGCCAATAATTATTCAGTAAGTCAAAATAAATGCAAAACTAATAATTTTGAAAAAGAGAAAAGTTTACTAGATGAAATTGAGGACAGACTTTATAAAATTGATCTTAAAATTACGACGAAAACTGTAAGCATTCGGGAAGCAAAGAGAATCAACACTAATCTGAGGAAAATCAATGATTTATTAATGAAAACAGAGCTATATTGCAAAAATTTCGCTCAGGAAAATGTAAGTAAATCTAAGGATTTAAATACAACTTACATAAATTCGAAGTTAAGTTATTTGATGACAACGTATAAAAAAATCAAAAAAGATATTGAAAACATAATAAACAAGAAGAAAATAATCACAGCTACTCCTGTTCCTTTGAAAGTTTCGCTGGTGAAGAAATGCGAGGATGAAAAACCAGTTTTGGAGTCAAATGATCGAAAAGATAAATCTATAAAAGTTATGAATAAATTTAGGAATGGTTATAGGAAACTTTCGGATTTATTACAAACGATTTCTTCGGAAAAATATTCAACGAGCACTTTTTATAGAAAAGATGAATCACTAATTAGTACGTTTTCTTTGATGCATGAGCTCAGTAACAATTCGCAAGAAAATTTTCATTCAACAATAAAACGAAATGATAAAATCCAAGAAAACGAAACTTTTGACATTCCAATAAATTATTCTCCAAGGTTGAGACAAGGACCCATTACTGAAGAAAATACAATAAATGAAATGACTTCTTCACCAATACTAGGAAGCAATCAAGGAAATATTTCCGAGAATAATGAAGATATTGGAGTAATTGAAAAAGAAGGGTATAAAGAAGGGAATCCAGAAAATTCAATAACTAAAACGATATTTTTAAAGCAGTTCGAATGGAATCAAAATAGTGATGCACCAATAGAATCAACTGGGAAACAAAAAGAGACACAAAAACTGGGGACGTCATTAATTGTAAAAAAAGTAAATCCATGTGATAATTTTTGTGGAAATGGTAAAAATAATTTTACTCCGGAAAATTTTTTATCGATTGAAAATAAAAATAAGTTTCCATTTGAAAAAGCATTTGATTCCCAAACTACAAGATACAATTTAAATCCAAACACAACAACAAATAAAGAAGAATGTGTACGAATTCAAATTAAGAAGCATAATTCACCAGGAATAAAATCCTCAAAAGAAATATTTAGGATAGGAAATTCGATTGATCTTTTTTGTAAAACTAAAAATGACCAACTTATCAATGAAACTTCTTCTGTAACTGAGTGTGATATCACAAATAAGAAACCTTGTCTAACAAATAGTGAAAAGAATAAAATAAGCACTGAAAGCATAAATGATGAATCAAAAAAAACTTTAGCAAACAATAATCGAAATGAATCCTTATCAAACGTTTCAACTACTCATTCTATTAACTTTCACAAACAACCAGATAAAATTTTGTCAGGAAACGAAACTTATAAAACAAATTTACTAAAACCTTTAAAATCTTTGGAAATATCAAATTTGAGTAGTGAAGACGATGAAACTTTATTGAGTTTAGAACTACGTTCTGACAATAATTTTCAACCTGGAGTGATTAAAGTTAAAAATAACGTTGCAAATAGCAACAATACAAATGAAAGAGAAATTTTTAAACCATTAAGTTTCAATAGTATGGAATCCATTAACACAGTGACCGAAGAAGGTGAGTCTCCGTCACTTTTAGAATCACGCGTTGGTAATGTCACAAAAATTAATAGTTTTAATCTCAAATTGATTACGAATCCCAAACCTCGAACCAACGATAAAAACGATCTTAAAACAAACGAATCGTTGACAATCAATTTAGTGAAACCAACGAGCTTTTGTCATCCAACATTAGGGGATGAGCAAACAGGAATTAAATCTTCCGTCCTATCATATTGCTCGAATAGATCAAGGATGTCTAATATAGATTATACATTGAATAGTGCAGAGAACGCTCACAATGGAGGGAAAGGAATTCTAGAAGCTCATAAAAAATCTGGTGAATTATTTTTTAATTTACCGGATAATCACAAAATGAATGATCTTCGAAAATTTATCCTTCTGGATTTATTGAGGCCAGGGAAAAATGTTCTTTCTTTACATACATCAAAAAGAATTGTGTTCGCTTCTTTGAATAATACGGGTGATATAACCTCGAACAAAGGAAAAACATACAAAACGCCTTTAGAGTGGTGCTCCGATTGCTCTGATTTTGTGACAGTAGGCAAAAAAATAACGAATAAAATGTGCTACAGCAAAATATATTATCAAGGACGTACATTATCCTATTTTAAAAATATCTATCAAGGGCTTAGTGAGTGGAAAGCATCCCATAGGACGAGTGGGTCATCAACTTTATCCGAGCCAACTACGTCTCTTGAGGTCGAACTGGGGTCAATTACGCCCGAGGGAAAGCAACCTGAATGTGATGGAAAGAACGTACCTATTGGAAACGTCCTAAATTTAGCAAAAATGAAATTGTTGCTGATTGGAAACAATGAGATTGCCCCGATGACCGCTGAAACAGACCAATGGGAAAATATAGACAAATGGGACTAAATATTAAAAATCACTTTCCATTCTGCTCATGGACTTAGAGTTATTTCAAATATATTTTTGCATTTTGAAAACATAATACTCATAAACTTCCTCTCTCTCTCTCTCTCTTTTATAAATTGCATTTTTAATATTGATTAGATTTGAGGCTATTTTTATCTTAAATTATAAACTCAAGAAATATAACATCACATTTAAATTAGGTCCTAAAACTTTCACATTTTTATACTGAAATGACATGATTTTAAATTCTTAAATTCAAAAGAGAAAAAGTTATATTATTTTAAATTATTGTTATGTGTAACTATGTTTTGGGACAATATTATTTTATATAAAACTTATTGTTTGCCCTTTGTTTAATGCTGTTTAAATAAAAGAATGAATCTCATTTTATTTCCTCATAATAATAACACAACACATTTTTAAACCAATATAAATAATTTCAATTGAAAGTTTAAAAAAATCATATTGTATATGCTCGATAAGAAATAAGGAAGGTAAAATTTATACTATCTTAACCTTTTCAAACTCAAAATGCTTTGATGACAAAACTAATATAACGATAAAACTTATTGTATCATAAGTCTTTTTAAAATCTTACTGTTTAGCTAAATTTTTTACAAAAAAAAATGGGCTAGCCTTTTCTTTTCCCTTTAATTTAATCTTTAAAAGTTTGTCTATTTGATCATTTTGACAACCTTAAACAAAGCTTCTTAAATATTTTTACTCATATCTCATCATCTTTCTAGAAAAGTTGCTCACAAAAATTTCCACTTTTAAAAAGTATTTAAAATAAAACAAATATTAAATTTAACTTTTAATTTTCTGTTTCTATTTACTTTTGCAATCATCAACAAAATTAAATCATCCTTGAGTTAATTTATTGATAATACTTATATGCTAAAGATTAAGTTAGCTGTAAAATAACACGCTAGATACTATAGATTTCTTACCCTGAATTATGCACCCTATTCGAGGTCACAATCAAAACATAACTTTCCTTTATGTTTATTTCTTCTTTTTTAAGACTCAACTGACAAAAACTTATAATTTTAAAGAACCTAACAAAACCGTTTATAACATATAGAACCTAATATATTATAGAACCTTATATTATATATAGAACCTAACAAACCTGTAATATAAGCAAAAGCAAGAGATTACTGATAACGCTGTAAAGCATGCATTTATTGTTTTTCGAAAGTTTTTCTTTTCTAATAGAATGAGGATTATGAAGGTTATATAAGTAATCAAAAACGTTTTTATTGGAGAAAAAAAAACTGCAATTAAACGCAAGTATTGAATCAAAGTATTTTCCCCATGGAAATATTTCATTTTTAACAATGCAAATTATTTTCAGTATAATTCATTAAGCATTATAATCATAATTCATCATTCATAAATGGATTTTATGGCATTATGACAAACATGCATGCAAGCAAAGGTACAAATAATTTATTTTGAGATTAAATATATAGTATATGAAAGCTTGAAAAACATTCATTAAGATCTCTCATTTTAGTCGATCTTTGAATACGGCTTTTAGTATCCATAGAAACCAAATGGACCTCTTAGACTATCATTAAATTCAAAGCGAGACCCTAACCTTTGTTGAATGCTTTGAATGCGAATGATTAGTAAATTTCCAAATGATTATTAGGTCAATTCGATATCTCGAAAGTATGTCACCCACTTTCATGGTTTTTTTTAAAGCAAAATCGTCGATACGGACGTGCCTTTCATGATCTTGCTTAGTAAAGGAATTGTAATGGATTCTTAACAAGTATTTTATATAATACTAAGAATTATTATTTTTATTCTTCCAAATATATATATTATATAGATGTTATATATTGTGCATAATTTTTAAATAAAAATTAAGTTAATAAAATAAATAATATACGTATTTGGTATTTAGAATTCTTAAAAAATTGATAATTTGACAGTATTTTAGGAAAATAAAACAATAAAATGTTTATGAATATTTGGGAACTTTCATTAATTATAAAATGCCTGATAGAATAAAAAAAAATTAATGAAACGTTACACGAAAAACAAAACTTTAATGTTTTGAACTACATCAGTTAGATTGGACATTGAAACTGCGTTTTGTTTTCAACCAAACCTCTAAGATGTTACATGAAATAGTGTCGCGTGACTACCTTAGACTCACTACTTTACAGTAAAGTTATTTGAAGAGCTCAAAAAGATCTCTATCCCTTGTAAACATACCATAAAAATGGACATTTTAAGCTACGAGATCAGATACAAAAACGCACTTTCTCTAAACAAGCATATCTTTTCGTCGACGGATTTAGATTTTTGACCATAAGATATAGGGGGCAGCCGCAATATGGGAAATATGGTCAAAACAGTTTGGAGAAAAGAGCTGTCCAACGCAAAATTTGAACCACTTAAAGTAAATTTTAATATCTGTGTATTTTGCTATATCTCGAGAACTTTTTAAGCGAATTGAAGTATTTTTGCACGCAATTATAAAATTCGTTTATCCAAAGGTAATTCCATGCAAAAGAACCAAGTTTTTAATAATTACTTGGTATTTCTTTATTTTATTTTTCATTATTTTTTCAATATTGGTCGAAAAAAGTTTGAATTGTAAGGTATAGTTTCTTATATCTTTTTAAAGAATGTAATTTTAGGTAGGTCAAAAACATAATGTGTACGCATTCGGTTGAATACTTCAGATAAATTGAATTAAAAAAAGTCATATATTTAAAATTTAATTTCTACTCCAAGGGCTTCGTACAAATTTTGTATTTTGCCTTATAAAATTACATTCGTTAAGTAGATGTAAGAAATTATGTACCTTACAGTTCAAAATTTTTTGACTGTTACTAAATAAAATACTAATAAATTATTAGCAAAATTTATCATTTTTGGCATGGAAATATCGATGGACAAATGAATTTTTTAACTTTGTGCAAAAATTTATCATTTTCCTTAAAAAGTTCTCGAGATATAGCAAAGACATTATGGGATTCATACATTGGACCGTTCTCCTGACCAAACTATTTTGACCATAACTTTTAGATTGACGTTATGCCACCTATATTTTGAGTATAAGAAATCCAAATGCATAGAAAAAGGGTATTTTATTCAAAGAAAGTACGGTTTTGTGTTTGCAGAAATTAATTAGCGTATTTGAAGTTACCCCCTCAAACCATTCAGCTAGATTCCTAGTATGTGAAAATTCGATTATTCGATCAAAAGTTTTTAAAAGTGATTTTTTTTTTTGCTAATTTCACACAAATTAGTTATTGTTAGTAATTACAATTGGATATAAAGCAAAAACTTTATTTTCTCTGTTTAAGCATATACCTTCTTTTAAATTTACTTAATTTTTCTTAAATCTTCGTTTTAATTTTATTCTTGTTTTTTAAATTTGAATGTGCTTGTTTATTGCATTATTATTCTTTGTAGTACAATTAGTTTAATTCTTTCCCCGAAAAAAAGGAAGGCGTCATTGTATATACAATTATTCGGTCGATGTTTATTTCACAGAAAACAATACTAAAACATTGCTATAAGAAATCTGATAAAAAGTTCAAAAATTAGGTTTAAGAACAGTACAGAAAACATCTCAAAACTTAACCTTCTTAACCGTGCGAGGTTATTTAACACATAAAAATTAACAACTATACTACATAAATATTTAAATTTTTTTTTTCATACATAGCATCTTTAAAGTAAAGTTTGCAACTTTTTCGGAAGAATTTGAAAGCTTTGAGTTACTGGTTTTAAATTGTTATATGCAATTAAAAAAAGCTTAGGCTCGATGCTGTATTTACTTGTAACTACTAGTAAATCATTTACTAACTAGGGTCAACTAAACTCTGCTCGCTATCGCTCGCCGAGACTAAAGGAAATCGACAGATATGTCAGTCATGGTATTAGGTAAATCGGTTAAGAGTATAGACTAGGTTGCCCCCATGAAATTGGCACTGTAACTTGGAGCATTTATTGTATATGAAATTTTCCATTTTTCTGTTATTTTTATCTCGACTCCTAATTATTAAAAAATATCACACTTGATTCATTTTTTCTGTTTTCTGCAAGATTGCCTGAATAAGAGAGTCACACACTATTGTAAAATTTTACTTGTAAATCATCTATTGAAGCATCTATCTTTTTTGGAGCCTCATGCATAAGTTATCTTCGTATGAGTTGAGCATAAGTTATCTAACAATAATATGCTGTTAACATGAATATATTGTCAATCACAATGGCACAATGTCAATCAAAATTTGAGTTGTGAAGGCTCAGGGAATAGAGCGTTCGCCTTTCAATGAGGTGAACTGGGTTTGAATCCCTGCAATGACTGGTCGATATGAATTCCGCATCCGACTTGCGCCGAGCACAGTACTGACGTGAAATATCCTCTGTGGTAAACTGATCATGGGCTAGATTCCCCTTTTCGTCAGGCTAGCTGAGGGAGGTTCTCGTTGTCTTCCTCTCCATGTAACGCATATGCTGGTTAGTTCCATCAAAAAGACCTCCAAGAAGGCAAATTTCTCCCAATACTTGTTTGTTTATGCATTTTATTGTAACCGTGATATATTTTTGTTTCGTGCACCTGGCAACTTCGATGCATATTAAATTTGATTATGTTCTTCGTGGCTTCCTGATTGTATTGTGTTAAGTAAGTAATATATAGTGAAAGAATTGTAATTTTGGTGAAAGAATATAGAATGAGTCATTAAAGAGAATTGATACTTGACGAACTTGGCTTACCCGAAATAGAATGGAAAGAACAGTTGCAAACGTAAACAAATGCCACGTTTTAAGAACCAATCAGGATCGAGATACCTACATTACGTCATTTGCAGGTATCCCATTGAAATTATCAATTTGATGCTGATGATTAGCACTCATTATTTATTCTCTCATACACTTATTTTTTCATCGTAAACGCTGCTAGTTGAGTTTTCGGAAAATTGGCAAATGCAATATCGCCAATCGACTAATTATTTCAATTATGTTAAAATGAATACTGTGCGTATTTTATTATCTCCATTTTAATTGATGCTTGTTAATTACAATTTTACTCACATTAAAGTTAAAATTTTTACAAATATTTTGATACTTTTATCCAACGAGATGAAAAAACAACTAAAATTAGGTTAACCCTGTGAGATCTGTGAGCTTCATTCGTTGGACCGACCGTGACTGTGTAACAAATATTTTATGAATCATTTGAATTTTTTTTTCATTTTTTATTCAAGCATTTGATTATCGTTGCCAATTTGGAGAAACAAATTCCACCCTTTTCTGGGAAAACGTTATTCTTTTATGTGTTTACAGAAAATTAATATTTTTAAAAATAATTTAATAAATAATGAAAAAAGTATTATTTATTTATTCATTATTATTCAACAAATTGCAAAAAAAGCTTTTAGCCTACAATAGTTTTCTTAAGTTTCCCTCGATTTACACCTAAAGCAAAAATTTTCGTGAACAAAATCATTAACATTTTTGTATAAAATGCTTTCTTAAGTTACATTTTAATCGGAAATTGAACAAAAAGTAATTTACAGCTTTTCTTACAAATTTATTATTGTTTTATCGTTTTGAAATTAATGATCTGAGGTCTAATAGCTGTTTGTTTGAACGTATAATGTAGGGCACTGGGGCTCACGCACATTAATCTGACGGTCCATCATCAGTAAAATAAATTTTGCTGTTCGTGATCTTTCCACATTTTGCGAAAAAGAATTACTTCATAACAACAGACGATAATAAAAACACATTGCAGCTGTCAGAGCGCCCTCTGTGGTTAGAAACAATTTATACAATAAATTTTTTTAAAAAACGTAGGTTGCCGTTGGAAACGGGAAAACATTAACTGAGTGTGAATTTGCAAGCCCACTCGTCAAACTAAGATGAACCCGCTCAAACGGAAAAAGGCAAATGTTCGAATGGTTAGTGACTCATATCTCGTGGAAAACATAGAACGCCTGCTATGCTATAGCTCATATGTTTTCAAGTAGTTAGCAGGTAAATTTTCATCGTATTCTTTTAATTTAATTATTTTGTTAAAAGTTCAAATTTATGTAAAAAAAATAATGAAACTGTACTATATTATGATTTTTTTAGAACAAATTGCTTCATTATAAGTTTATAAATAACAATAAATTTATGATATTTTTTAAAGTGCTATTTAAAAAAGTTCAAAATTGAAAATGTAGCATGAATAATTTTAAAAATTATATTATTTTTTATTTAAATCACAAATGTTCAAGGGCTAAATAAAGCATTTATGGATTAATATCTTTAGATATTCTTGCAATATATATGAAAGACCATAGGGAATTGTAAACTGCAATATATTAAAATTTCTAGAAAAACTGGTGTATTTTTATTTTATGAATAACAAGTAACATATGATATTATTCATTAAAATGGTAGTTTGAAAAAGCTAGAAATGTAATTCATGGCATAAATTATTTTAAAAACAGCATTGTTTCATTGCTTTCTATTCAAATAAGTTTTCAAAGGCTGTACAATATATTTGGATGGTATTAAAATATATTTAAAGGCCTGGAACAACATAGTTCTAGTCTATAATTTTTCAAAAAATATTTAACATTGAACTGTTCTTTTGTCCAAATAGAAACATCTATATTTGATTTGGAAATCGGTATATTTATTTTTAAAAGCGGGCTTATCATTACAATGCTCCTAGTGTTTCATTTATACAGGATAAAGTGTGTGATGAGTACAGTGCAAAAAAATTCGAATAATCACTCTGTACAGAACAAAACAAAAAATGGACCACTTTGAATCAATAATAATTTAATAATCAGATCTTCATATTTCAGAACTCAATCTTAATGATTTGAGGGGATGACCACAAATATGCTAATTAATTAGTTGCAGACGATACTTTAAATTGCGAAATCAGACACAAAAACGTACTTTTTCTGAATAAGCCCATACCTTTTCATCGACGGATTCAAATTCCTGACCCCCTAGATTTGGGGGTAGCCGTGGGGGTAGCCGAGAAATATGGTCCCAATAGTTTGGTCAGGAGAGCGCTCTAAACTTTTGACCGTTTAATGTCAATTTTACTTTTTGCTCATTCCGCTATATCTCGTAAACTTCTTAAGCGAATTGAAAAAATTCTGTACACAATTCTAAAATTCGTTTATCCAAAGATAATTCCATGCAAAAAATAACTTTTGCTGAATATTTATTATTTTTTATTATTTTATTTAATAATATTCGAAATTTTTTTTTAATTTGGAATGATTTGTGTTACTTATAGGTATTACGAGATATGCGTGTATATTATAACTTTTAAATGATAATTTTCTTATACTATATCATGTAATAGATTAACTTACGTCTAACAGATAGATAATTCAACTTTAAACTGAAATTCCGCGAAGAAATTGAGCAATATTTTAATTTTTAATTCTTTTTTGTGGAATAATTTTTATTTTTTACTACAAGACATATTTAAATTGAAGGAAAAACTTTACAACTTTTGTTTTTCGGCTTAATAATATATATTTATTTTATTTTTTTAAAAATTATTTTATTTTATTTTATTTTAATAATTTTTTCCCTTGTAGGTTGAAAATTACGAAGTTAATGATATTTCCATGAATTAGTTACATTAAAAAAAGCTCTTAAAATGTAATGAAAAAGTTAACTTACTTGTTTGAGAGAGTAAAAAATCAATAAAATTATTTATACGTCCTTATCATTTTTCAAAATTTGTTTTAAATTGAACAGAAGGAAAGAAAGAAAGTTATAATTTTTTAAAATAACAAGGCAGTAGACCTGAAAATTTAAGTTTTCAGTTAGTAGCCAGTGGCCGGTAGACTCTAATAACTTAGTAGCCACTTTTTTCTCAAACCTAAAGAGTCAGTGACCAATATCGATAGTTCCTCTTCCTTTTATGACCACTTTTCACAAACTTTCTTTTGCTTGAGTTAAATTATAAATCCAAAAGAAAAAAATCATATTAGAAACAATCTACGGCTTTAAAAAATTAATTTAACCTTAAAAATAATATAAATATGTGTCAAAATTGAGTGAAACATACTGATTTTAAAGAATTTTATTTAAACATATTTAAGGGTGGCAAAATACATTTAATATACACATCACAACTTTGAAGTATGAGAATTGTTAAAAAAAAATCTCTCCTTCTACATGAATCATTCCACCACATGATGGATTCTAAAAAATTAGAAAAGAACGTTTTTTAAGAAAATGTGTTCATTAATTTTTTAAAGATATGAAATCTCACTCAATAAAGATAAAGTAAAACATATGTTAGTTTCCATCAAAAACTTGAACTGGAAAATAAGTAAATTGGACTCCAGACAATCCACTTATTTGATTTTTCTCTGCATACTAAGTGCTTAAGTAAGAAAACAACTTTTACAGAGATAACTGTTTCATTACTGTTTACGAAACTTGCGGAGGAAACCGGAAACCGTGTTTTTTCCATTATTTTAATCGTTTTATTAATCTGCTTTATTATTTTTTACAAAATATTTGTCTAGCATAAAGTATGCAATTATAACACGTATTCGGAAGTCTATTATAATTTCAACTATTAGATTATTTTTCTGCCGAACCGCAGAGGCAAAAGCAAATAGGCAGTAGGCAAAATCCTACAAATGACAGTTTTTGAGATTTCTAAGGATTACTAAACTTTAACTTATTAGCTTCTCAACTATATTATGTATGATTCTTTGCATATATGATGCTCTTTTTTTATTTATTTTTGAAATAAAATGCATATGTCATGCTATTATGATAAAATATTATTTAAAATAAGGAAGGTAGACGCGTAATGACAATGTGAACTTGATAAATTTACGAAACTACCATAATTGCGACTAAAAACTGATTAAACAAAATGTAGGAGGTAATTTTATATTTTTATTTCAAAAAATGCAACGAACAAATTAGCTGCTCTTTTTTCAATAAAATATTATCATTAATATAATTTTATATGATGAATTTGGTTCACAACTTTTAAGAACTAGAATAAAAAACTAACATCTGTTCTGAGAACTGTTAGAAAGTTAAGGAATCAAATTTTATGTATGATAGTTTACACATGGGATTCTTATTTATATTTATCTTTAAAATATAATTTTAATGTCATCTTAGTTTAACAAGAAAAAATATCACGGAAAATAGTTATTAAGCTTCGTATCAAATCAATAAAACACATTCATCTTTATGCAGCAACTATTTTTCTTCCTTTTTATCGAAAAAATTATTTTTCATCTGGTGCCACTCAGCTACTTTTCGTCCAAAAAATATTTTCTGGTCTTTTTGGATGTAAAGAGATTTTTAATTACTATTTACTATATGTTCGATTACTTTTCAAAGTCATTTACATCGATATTATTTCCGGCATTATATGCGTCAATAATAATTACGTCAATAATAATTTTCCTGACGAAGACAAAGAGCTATTATATTAATTTAATGTTAATCACAGGTACCAAATTAATATCTAAGTATTCAAGTATGTAACGATTTTTAAAACTAATTGAGGGGATGAAATAATAATACAATTCGTTGTATGAACTCGATTTTGGACACATGCCAATGAAGTGCAGCTTAAACCATTAAACGTCTATTGTAGCTTGATACATATTTATAGCTTATAATAGTAAAACAGCTGAAAAGGTTAAGGTCATAATAAAGATAGTCTGCAAACCAACTTTTGCTTTTTTATTTCCCTTTGATTGTTGTTCAAATTCCACTCCTTAAATGGGCTATGTTAAGAGTTGTTCATCAAACTGCAAGATTCATTGCAAAAAATAAGATATAATAAAAAAAGTATGTTGTAATTTTTTCTCTAGCTATATAGTTACATAAATTGAAATTTTAACAAAGAAAGAAAAAATGATAATCTTAGGCAAATCTGAACAGATTACAGATGAACAATTGCATAAATTGAAGAATATATATTTATAATTTTAAACATTAAACTTTCTGGGTTATAAATCTAGATAAATTCTCTAAGGAGCTATAAAAAAAAATCAGAATAAATTACCTATTTTACTTTCAGCGAATGAACTTAGTTTTACAAATTTTTCATGATGCAAATTTAGTTATAAATTTGTATCACATAAAATTAGTTACAAATTTTATGTGATACTCTGTTTCCTTAAAATAAAATTGCAAAAATTACTTCTAAACAACTCTTTGATTTCTAAATATTAGGAGTTAAAATTTTCGATGCAAGAATTCAAAATTCTTTTTAAAGAAGAATATCTCTTCAGAATAACTAATATTTTGAATATGCGAGATTATGTTTTTGATTGCTTGATTCGTGATTTTCTTCTGAAACCAGATATATAATACAACATTTAAAAACAAAATGATCATATTTCATTTAAAAATTGATTTAATCTTTATGCAGTAAAAAAGTATAATATAACAGTAACAGCAAAGGAAAAATAGCAGGCTATGAGCTATTTTTCAAACAAAGGTTAAGTTTTAAATAACACTCTTCTAATACCCTTACGATAAATAAAGAATACCATTCTTTCTTACGCTTAGCGTGACATGCATTACAGTAGACGTTGGTCACACTACACCGAAATGGCTCAAGCTCTGAACGTGACCTATTTCTTGGAAAATCCAAGGCTGAGATTAAGGAGGAATTAATAAGTGACTTTCTGAAGAAGGCTGGTCAGTTGCCAAGAGCACGAAACAGCATTATTTCCCCCAATTCAGATCATACAAAGGATTTTTTTTTATAGAACTAATATAATATAAAGTGTTCGATAGTGGAGATAAAAGTGTCACTTTACTGTCATTTTACTGTCAAGTATAAAGTTTTTATAAGGTTATTTCGAAGAAAGACACCTGTTATAGTTTTTTTCCGGCAATATATATTTCTTTATAAAGATTAATAGTCAAAGTAAAATATATGTCACCAGTGTAAAATGGATATGATCTTTATTTCTTCTAAGTCTTAATTTTTAACTTTATTTTGAGATAAATTCAGAAAAGAAAAACTGGGTAAATCTCTGAATTTTAGTATCTAGTGCGAATGTGCACAAAATAAATATTGTACACGTTACGCAATAAATTTTTATTTTAATTATTGATTGATACCAAATGAACTATTGCGCTTAAAAGAGAAATTAATATTTTTTATAACAATATTTTCTATTAGTTTCTCAAATGTAAGTTAATGCACTGTAGAAAGTAGGCACTAAAATTTAAATAAATTTAATGAACCATTTCCTCATAAATGTTACGAGCGAATATTTCGTCAAATTGAGAAAATTGCAAACTTTTTTTCTTTGAAAATACGTAATTTGTTAAAAGTTTTAAATTTAAGAGGTGAACAGATTACACAAATGATTAAGAAATAAATATTGCTGCGTTTAAAAGTTTAGTTTTTAAAAAAAGACCAATAATGTGATATTCAAAGGGTAATAAAAAAGTTAATGCACTCTTTTTTATTGCAAATTAAAATTGTAGAAAGTGTGGCTGGGGGTAGATATGTATAATATGCACGAAAGCGTGAATGTTGTTCGCATATAATTTGTAACCATCGCGAAAAATGTTTTGCTATTACTTATTAGATTTTAAAAAAAGCGGTCTGTGGTCTAGCTGGAACACGGAGATTCCATAGCCTAGCTTTTTTATAGCGATTTCAACAATGAATATTGATATTTAAATGCAAAATCAATTAAAAATTATTAACACATTTAATTTGTTATTTTATTATTTATTTAAATGTTTACTTATTGAACTTTGAATACGAACAGTACTATCAAGAAAAAGAGAAGAAAAAAATTCCACAGAAACTATAACGTTGTACACATCAATCTTTTTTTTAGATGGTTGCATCAGGAATGAAATTTGATATTAATATTTGATAAAATATGTGATACAGTAGTTAAATATGTTAAAACAATTCAGTTTTAATTCTCTTTATTTTTGCACTATTATATATTGTAAAATGAGTAACGCAAGAAAACAAGATTGCTTAAGTGTGGAGGAATTGACAGGTGAATTTTATGAAAGTATTTATTAAATATTTTGAGTTAAATTATTTCTGTGCTAATCAGAGTTTAGATATACCAACCAAGCCGAAAAGGGAAAAACGAAATTAGTCAATAACTACCTTTATATCTTCAAAAAGCAGCTGAATTTAAAGAAATGTATGCTTGTATGCATAATAATCAACATATAAAGTTATTCAAAAAAATCGGTGATTTTTAAATAAATTGCGTCAAAATTACGTGGCGACAAAAGGACTGAACTTGAAAAAGTCAGTAAACTGTTTGAAGGAAGATCTTTAAATCAAGATTTTGTATTCGCAGAAAGTTTTTCGTTCGTTTTATCTGAGGGGTTATCACTGCTGCAACTGTGACAGTTGTTATAACTTGGTTTTATTATAGATTTACTGACATATGTAGAGTTCAGAGATGATCGAAATCAGTTTTTTTTAAACCAGTTTGATCCAGCGGCCCCTTAATAAGATAAAAACAAAGAAAGAAATGAATACTTCGCTACCCCCTGCTGAAAACTGTTTTGAAAAGATTTAAAAAAAAATGAATACAAATGTTTGGTCGCAAAAGCCTTAAAAGTATTAATTCTTTTAGAGATCATACCATACCTTTTTAAAAAAAGGCCTTGCACCTATGGTGGTATTAAAAATTTAATATAGGGATCGTCTGTTATCGCTTGAAAACAATTTGCTTTACTTTTATCTGTTTCTTATGCCACGTATTGAAGAATTTTTTATGGTTAAACAAATTCAAACTTTTTATTACTAGTTTCAACAATGAGAAGCAAAATGTTAACAATAACTTGAACAGTAATTTCTTTAACATATTGGTTTCTGCTTTGAACCTGATAAAAGGTGTGTGACTGAAAGTGCATTGTAAAAAATACCGATTGTTTTTTTTTTCGGAATTTCATCATATATTTAACGGTTAAAACCGTTTTGTTCACAGAACGGTTTTATTATGTTTTTTACCCTAATCCCAAACGGATTAAAACCGTTCCGTATTAGATATTTATTTTTCTCTAATAATTTTACGATTATTTTTTATATTTACTCTTTTTAAAGCAATTATTTCTGGACATCCTAAAAAAAAACTACGATTCGAATTTATTGTCATATTGATTTAATATTGAAGCGAAATTCTCACTATCACAGTTTCTTCATAATAAGATACCAAAGCCGCAGTGGTTCAGGCGACAGAGCGCGCGTTTCCCAATGAAATGACCCAGGTTTAAATCACAGCGATAACTGGGCTATACAAATTCTGCCGACATAAAATATTTAAATTTTCTGCGAGTACCGATTTACTTCGTAACTTCCACAGAGAAAATTTGTTTCTATATGATAAAAGTCAGTTGAGGCCACAGGGTTATTTCTGTAATAAAAATTTTTTTTGTTACGGTAAAAAATCTGTCTTATTACGGATTTTCTTCGTAATTTTTACGAAGAGAAACTTATGGTAAAAAACAGTTGTGGCTACGGATTTACTTCAAAAATTTTACAGTTTTGCACAACCAATCCAGCGGCGTTTTTAAAAGCGTAAATTTTTCGGTTTTAATAGGTGTATAAAACAATCTGTAGAATTTTTTTTTAAATGCATGAAACTTGTACAAATCAGAAGTACGCTTTTCAGAGGGAATGTTAAAAATCTTTGATGATGAAATTATTAAATTAATTTTGTTAAATTAATCAACAGAATCGTTCTGATTTTTTTCAATGAAATATTTTTACTTCTTCTTTCCTCAGCAGATCTCATCACATCTCTCCAAAAATGTCACCCATTTCGAAAATTATGAAAATAATTTTTAAAAAAATAATGCTTTTTAAGAATTAATTATTTTAGTGCCTTCACTAAACCAAATTATTTTTCTGAACAATATATAGTTACTGAATATGCAAACGGCTTACTAACCATTATTTATTTTAATTATCTTAAGCCCATCCCTTAAAAGTGGTGAAGTTAAAGTTAATTAAAATAAATAATGGTTGTTAGATTATTTTAAGTGAACTACTGCACCACCCAAAAACATGAGATGATAAAGTTTCAGAAAGCGTAATAAAAGCCATGAGTTGACCTCGATGCATATCCAATTTAGATAATAGCAAAACGGTTTATAGACTGCTTTATCAAACAGGAGGGTTCGATTCTCGGGAGAATTTGGTAGAGGAAAAAAAATCGCTTTTCAAGTATCTGAAGTTGATTAGATGGTTCTTCTCATGTCTCTGAGGAATAAGACAATTTTGTTTTGAGAATATCTTCAGTTGATTCGTAATGAAAGCTTGACCTCGGAATGACTATTTCTGAATGCGTGCTATGAACAAAATGTATGATAGTAGATTATTCAACGCAGTAAATTATTTTTTGACCGAGGGAAGGGCTATAAACAAGCCGAAAATGTAAGTAAATATTTAATTACTAATGTATTCTATCCAGTTAAACATAAATATACTGTAATATAATATACGAATAATAATTCAACATAATTGAACATTTAAAAATAATCAATCGTGGGATTTCTGTGAACTGTAGATGGATTATAATAAATAATTAGAAGCGTTTTGAGCAAAATAGAAATATTTTGCTAAAAAATTAAATCATAAACGACCTAAAAATGTTTATTTTCAAATTATTCTGGGGAACCTTATTCGGGTGTGAATTTTAAATTTATAATTAGTTTTGCTCCTAAAGTAACAATTTTGTTTAAATAACATTTTTGTCGAGATGTACAAGTTTAAAAACTTAATATAAAACATGGGGTTGCGAAATGTTGCGACTAACTTCTAGAGGAGTATACCACCTCCTCAGGTATAAAATTGCATAGGAACCCAAAACTGGAAATATAATTGTACGCGGCTGGAGGCGCTTTTCTATTATGACCTGTTCAGAAGCACACAAAGAAAGAGTTTTAAATAATCATCCCCTTTTTTCTTGCAGTAACCTGCTCCAAAAGTTGTGCTCCAATTTTAAGCATTGTTTACATATTTCGCATGACAATTATTTTAAAAATAAAATATAAAATTTTGAAATTAGTTTTTTTTTATCCAAGTACGCTTAAAAAAAAGAAAACGATTTTACATTTGTCAGATCTAAAGCGAAAAACCTAAGGTGCATTTTAAATGCATGAGAAGAATTTTTGCGGTAATAGAAGTTTATTACGAAAGTGATACACCTCATATTTTCCGCCTTTTGGTTAACAAAATTAAAATTATTTTTTTCTTTTTAATTTACAGGAAAACGCAGTATTAGAAAAAAATTATTTTAATTTCCAATTATCTTCTATATAGTAATACATCTGTTAGGTTGTATTTGTCAAAAAATGGCCGAAATTTCCGATAAAACAAAGATAAAATTAACATTAACTTCACTGTATATTAGGTATTAAAAATTAAATATGAAGTAGTTAATAATGATAAGTAGTTTATGAAAAGAAATACATTTGCAATAAAATTTCTAATGTCTAAGTTCTTAATATCAATTAAATTTAAAAAATAACAGCATTATTGATTCAGAAATTAATATTAATTGATTCAGAGCACTATCAAATAATCCCACAAAAATTTTTTATTGAAAGTTCAGTCTATACTTTAAGTGAGTGCACTTACTTAAGTTGCGACTTTAAATTAACTTTTTTATTCTTTTTCCCAAAATCATTTACCAAATAGTAAAATGAAGTTTATATTGCCGCAAACAACCATCAATCATTCGACTATATTTTCCCCTAAAATTGCTTATGGGGAAAAATGAATTCCACTTAATTATTTTCAAGTTATTCAATACAGTAAATTCTGTATCAAGGAATATCTTATGTCATGTGTTTAACCTTTAAACATATAAAGCGGAATATTATTAAGTAAGCAAGGAAGAATTCTGTGAAAAGAAGTTGTCTGAACCGAATAATCGATCGATGATAATAATAATATGATGTTTTTCTTCGAAAAGCTCGGCTTTTTTGTTTTCGCTGTCGTTGCTTGGAGCGGCCGCAAAACTGAAATAAATCGATTCCTTTTTTGTTCTTTGTGCTACTCTAATGTATTTTTTTTATCACGTGATTAGTAAACAGAACATCAATTTAAGAAATAAAAAATAATAAAAGCTAGAACTTGCAGCGTGTTATCTGTTTTCGGTTCGGTTTTCTCTTCTTCTCATATTCCTCTCCTTAACATATTCCCTTTCTGTTTTTTTTAAAAAAATTTTCAAAATTTTTATTAATTTTTTTTAAACAACGCGTGCGTCTCTTTTATTTTGGTAAATTTCGTTATATTACGCTATCTTAACCAAGTAAGCCCCCTCCCCTTTTTTTTAAGTTGGGCAGTTTTTTTTCTTTCTGTATTAGGTTCCTTATGTTAATGATATGGTATTGAACGAAGCTACAAAAGCCGTAGATGTGGTAGAATCTATGAATTGCAGTAAAAGACAATTAATATAATGTTTCTACTTTATTATTAAACGGCAGTATTTGCAGTATTTAATTTTAAAAATCTATTTGTGTTATTTATAAATTTAACAAGTAAAATTAAACTGTAAGAAGTAAAATTAAACTTTCTTACCTATTAAAATTAATCTCTTTCATTGTAATTTGATATTTTTACGACTCAACTCTAAAGTAGATGAAAAATGAAAATTAGTAGCTATAAAATTATCATTCTGCTTGAAACTATTTTTTAAGTATTTAGAAATGTTAAGTGTTATTGCATCAAATAAAAATTGGAGAGCTCTGAATAAATTTTATCCTAATGATCAGATTTTTATGATCTAACATGTTCAATATCCTAATTGATTTTTGCTTTAAAAATGATTAATCGTAAAGCTCGAGCCGTGTTAGCACAGGTAATAGGATGTTTGCCTTACAATGATGTGTACCGGATTCGAATCCCAGCGATGGCTGGTCGATACGAATTCCGCATCCGGCCTGCACCGACTACAGTGCTGACGTAAGATATCCTCAGTGGTAGATGGACCATAGGTGAGAGTCCCCTTGCCGTCAGGCTAACCGTGGGAGGTTTTCGTGCTTTTCCTCGCCATGTTACACAAATGCGGGCTAGTTCTATCAAAAAGTCCTCCGCGAATGCAAATTTCTCCTAATACTTGATCCAGGAGTTCCCTTGTTTTCTGGACTGGGTTCAAAATTACAAGGCTACGGAGTTGAACATTAGTGGTCGTAAACCCAAAAACTGGGTCGGTTGTTCAATGATGGTTATGAAATAAAATAATCATAAAGAGCAATAAGTGTCTCAGAAAAAGTAATATTTAAAAATTAATGACTGGTTGGAATTTCATAATTATGCTTACAATGTTACTTTGCAGATCGAAGCTATTAAATTGAATATAACGCAATTTACCCATCAAATCCATAATAAAAGAAAATAAAAAAAAGATTAGTGAAAATATTCTTGTGTTGTTTTTGAAAAAAATAAAACGTAACAACGTAAAAACAAGGTAAGAAATTCCGGATCAAATTACGGTATCAAAATTGGTACTTTGGGTGCATAATCCGCAAAATATTATACCTCAATTTTTGCAATAATATGTATGGCAAATTAATATTCAAGGAAGGAAAAAACTATAACGATGCCGAAATCTTACGAATAACGACTTAGAAAAGCGGGCTGAAAACATCATAATTTGTTTGACTTCCAGTGTAAGCAGAGAAGTATCGAAAGGGAATTGTTAGAAACTTTTCACTTTTCCCAGGCAATTAAACTTGTTTCGATGTGTACAAGTTATGTGCTTACCCTTTTTACTTCTTTTGTAGAAGGTTGCTTAAAATATACATTAAGAGTGCTCGTTACAGAGCATTCTCCATATCTTTAGCATATAGGGAGTGACATGTATCAAGTGGCAGCGTAAATTTAAGTATAATCTTAAATTATTTTAATACGTAAAAAAAATGAATTTTAAAAATTAACTTTTTTATAATTTCATATGTGTACTCATAATTTTGATAATTTGATCTGTATTTTAAAAAATGCGGTACCTTGACTGAAACGAAGGGAAAAAAACTAAAAAAGAAAAAAAAAACTAAATTAGAGCAAACTTTTATGATTTAATTTCTTTTCTTGTTTACTACTTTAAGAAAAGTATCTGAACTAAAAGAAAAATGCCATATTGATTTTTTTAAAGATGTTTATGCTGCATTTGCTTTTGAAAATGAATCACGAAAATGAGTACAATCATTTTCGTGATGAAGTTTTTATTCATTACTTAGCAACATATAATAAACTAAAATCACTCATTTCGTGTTTGTTGTTTCTATGTAAATGGAATCAGAGTAAACACAAGACAAAAATATTCGTTTCACTGTTTGTTTTTTTTCAAACAATTGAATCTAGAACAAATTATGTATTCAGAAATCAGTTTTTTGTTTTGTTTATCTTGGATAAGAATATTGAATGTCCTAAAAACAAAAATATAATGGTATATCAGATAAGCCACGAAAAAGATATTAATATGTATCACCATTATTTTTAAATGATTTTAACCTTTTAAATGCCGACTTAAGAAAGGGGAAAGCAAATAACTTGAAATTTGATAAATTCACTCGCAAACTTAAAGACAATAAAATAAGAAATAGAGCAAACAAATTTTAAGTGTGTTTTTAACGATGTTCCATTTTTGGGAACATTGACGTCTGACTGGGTCATTTTTTATTGATAATGGTCAAGATCGCTTCAGTTGTGTTCCAGTACATATCTTCTGTCGGAACAAGAGATATTCTCCAGGAATAGTTTTCAAAATATGTCAAGATGAGCACAATTCATCCACTCATGATATTTTTGCAACATTGTTTCAGGATTTTTCAATATTGTTGCCTCATCAAATTTCACTTTCTTATTCGATTTTTGTAATTATTAGCCTTTCTATTTTTTATTTGCACTGGACTCTAGGATTTGATTTTTCCCTTCATCTTCTTCAATATTACTTTAAAAACAATATTTTTCTATTATAGAATGGCATAACAGGATCTGAATTATGCCTAACATAAGGTTATATTATCCCTTTAAAATCCTGTAAATTTTGTATTCGTGAAATAAAAACTGAATTTTCGGTAAATTATATTACAAGTAAATAAAAATTTACAAATCATATCAAACTTTTAAAATTCTAAGAAAATCGAACAGTTATGGAAACGGAACCTAAGTGAGTGTAAATATACTTTATAATGTAAATTTTAAATGTATGAGAAATAATATCATTCGGACTTAAAATCGCTCACTCAATTCAAAGTCCATGTTCCATTTTTGGAGCTTTTTGCATGCAAATGGTTAAGCACTACAAAATGAAGGATTTTGTTTAAAACAAGCTGAATTTATTGTTTTAGTTGCTAAGATTTAGACATTTTTATATGATATTCTTAATTTTCTATCAACGTAGTGCAATTTTTATATGGAAAAATACAAAGTTTGAACCAAATCGGTCTAATTGTTTCTGAGAAATCAAATTTTAAAAATGTTTTATTTTTAAAATTCGATCCCTCCCACCGATTGCGATCAAATTTTGTGTTTTACCTTATAAATTTACGCTTATTAAAAAGACTTGAAACTTTGAATACTTTGCAATTCAATACTTTTTCGACTATTATTAAATAAAAAAAATAAATGATTTGTTAAAACTGATTTTATGCACTGAATTATCTTTTGATAAACGAATTTTATCATTGTGTACAAATATGTTTTAATTCCCTTGAAAAATTCTCGAGATTTGGCAAAATAAGCAAAAAGTAAAACTGACATTAAGGGGCCAAACTTTGAACCCACAACTTGACCAAACTGTAGGGACCTTCTTTCCCTGATTGCGACTACCCCTGATTGTGGCTACACCTGCGGCTACACTTGTTTATGACACCTGATTGGAGATCAGGTGTTATAATTTGTCGAAAAAAAGGCTTGTTTATTCAGAGAAAGTACGTTTTTTGTGTCTGATTTCGTTACTTTAAATATCATGAACTAATTAATTAAAAAAAATTTGAGGTTAACTAATTAACATTTTTATTTGAGGTCCACCCTCAAGCCATTAAGATTGAGTCTTATTATGTCAAAATGCGATTATTAGATCAAAAGTTCGTTTAATTAATTTATTTATATTTTTTTGCTCATTGTACATAAAATATAATAAAAGACATCATCATAATGGCTTTGTTATAATCTTGAAATAAAAAAAGAATATCTCAAGTTTGGACTTTCCTCTGCTTTCTCAAAAAAATCAGTTCAACCATAAAATCGGTGTTTTAAACAGTAACAGATTCGCTTTAACCTTAAGAAGGTGTTAAATTGTACCCTATTTCTATTAAAATTGTTCCTAATGGTGTACTGAGATTAAGAAGAATGAATTCTCACAATAATATGGTTCAACATTTTATCGCGCAAAGGTTGCAGTAATTTTGTCCAATATTTATAAATCAATGCGTTCCTGAATTTTTCACTATGTATTGAGGAATAATTTAGGAAATAAAGTGCTATGAAAGGAAAATGCGAAAGCTCTAAAAAATAGATATTTCGTTCCAGTTTTACGTTGATAAAAGTGAGTTAGATGAGAATTTTTCAATAAAGTGATTTAAATGGCTCTAATAGTTTTGCGCTATGAAAGAAAGTCCTTTTTCTATTAAATTTTTCAAGGAAAAAAATAGCTTTTTTCTCTTAGTGATTTTATTTACAGTAAAATGTTTTCTATAAAAAGGAGGACGATCAACGTATAACAATAAACATGTTTCAAAGCATAGCAGTTCCAATGCAAATGAAATAAGCGATGAATAAATTTTATAACGCTTGTTGTTAGTATGCATTCGATTTCCGATTCAAAAGTATGTCATGCTGTTGATAATATTTATCATGCTAAATATATTGATTACTTAAAATGAGTTCTTTTCAACGGGTATTCTATAAACTGATAAGTCTGGCACGCAGTTTAGTCATGCAAACTTCGATAGAAATAGAAATTGTTTTATGATTACAAATTTTAGATTTTAAAATGCTTTCGGAGGGGGGATAAGGATTGTTATTTCCGCAGTGATTGTTAAGATATCTTTAAACTAGTATTTTTATGCATAGTCTGGTGGAGCTTATTCAACAGAGCTATTTATTGCATTGAGACATATTTAGAAAATTATAAGTTAATATTTCATATTTTTTATTCAATCTCACAAAAGGATATGGCTGAAAAATTAACATAACAGTTAGTATTTGTGTTTTAAATCATTTTGATACATTTAAATCAGAGTTTTTTTCCTTTTTTTACAATGATAAATATATTATTAAAAACTATTAAAAATAATGTATTTCAATTTCTTTTAAAAAGCATAATAACTCCAAAAGAAAATAGCTCATTGTATCCCATTTGTGTATTAGGATAAGAGTAATTTAAATCTTATTCTAAAGTGTCTAAAAAATGTTTTCAAACATCGACTTATTTTCTTAATAATAAGTAATACATTTTAAGATAGCATAAAGAAAAAGATAAACAATAAAAACGGTTGGGTGGTTGTAGAGCTTGGTACGGAGACCAGCTAATCAATACCACTTTATGCCTTCCACCGATTTAAATATTGGTAGTGTAATGCGCATTTTGTGATAATATGATGATCATTAATATCTTCGGATCATCATTAAAGATGAACGACAGGCAGTCGCTGATAGCCCATTAGTGTAGCGTAACTTTAACAAAATAAATATATAAAAAAAATAAAGAAGCGAAAGAGTATCCAGATTGTTCCGTAATTATCGTATTTAGAATCCTTGTCTAAACTGAAGTAAAAAAAAGTATCCTTAAGAGGGGCTTCAAAGTAATTTTAAAGCGAGAAATAAAAACTTTATCGAAATCTATCGATTCAGTATAAAGGGGATGGCAAAATTGAAAAACAGCAAAACAAGTCTGATTGTTTCATGAAATTTGTAGATGTTTCTAAGAATCATCTTGAAACTCCCGGGCAACCAAACAGATTTTTATGCTCTTAAACCCACCTTCCTCAGTAGTGATTCATTAGGTTTCAATTTTATTTTGTATTTTTTCCTCCCCTAAATATTGATTTGCTACCCATAACTTACCAACTTTGTTAACTTTATTTTTGAGAAGAAGTTTCAAAAATACATATTAAGAGTGGCCATTAGATACACCCTGTAGAAATGAGATTGTTGAAATAATTAAAAATGAATATACATAATAATTGTAATGAACGGCACGTTATATTTCAGGATACAAACATACATGCCCTGATGTGATAGAATGGAGCTGATCCGCTCCGTTCATGGAACTGAGGCGTAATAAGAAGATCCAGCGATCTCTATCACCAAGTCACTCCTCCTTAATGCTCGCATGTCAACAGGAGAATAAGGAAGACGTCAGAAATATCCTAGACAGACAGGTGATCTCCCCTCAAACATTCGAAAGAGAAAGAATGTTTTTGAAATCTATTATTTTTCGAAATCTCTTTATACACTATCTAACCAATAAATATTTGGACACCTACGCAAATGGCGGTCCTGAGATACGTCACGCCGTCCGCCGGTATATTATATCGTGTAGGGAACAACATCGGCATTAGTCCCATGCAAGATGCCTACTGCACTATTTTGGATGACAATGTGCTTCCGACGTCGTGGCAGTTTTACTGGGTGGACCCCTGTTACTTCCAGGACGACATTGCCAGCTGCCATGTTGCGAGGGTCACCAAGGCTTGGTATGGTGCCAGTGGGGTTAATCGAATGGACTGGCCTGCCCAGACCCGAACCCTATCGAGAACCTCTGAGGCGAGATGGATCGCCGAATTAAGGGGTGTATTACCAGTCCAAAATCAGTGAAGGAACTTACGTGTCTTCTCCAAGCCGAGTGGAAGAAAATACCGTCACACGAAGACTTGTGGAAAGTATGCCCCGGAAGGTTCACGCTGTAATTGTCTCTCGTGGAGACTCTACCAACTATTGATTATGAATAAAGTTTGTTTTTCTTTTCAATCACACGTGTACAAATACTTAATGGTAGATAGTGTAGTGATTAATCACTAATTTTAAATCTCAAAAAAGGAACATTAGAATTAAAACGGGGTAAGTGGTCAGAAATTGATCCTAGCGATTGAAATCCTAGCGATCCTAGAAATTGATCCTTAAAGAAAATCGTCAAAACTTTTCAAAACATTTTAATTTTTTAAAGAAAAATATTTATTAAAATGCTTTTTGAAAGAATGTTATATCAGTGAGTATTTTCGTTACAGAACTTTTTTTGTCTTTCTTTGTTAAATAAAAATTTTGTGACATTTTCATTATAAAAAAATGAAGCCTGTAATCAAAGAGGGGTAAATTGTCATAAGAACAGACTTTCTTAAAGAAAATAGTTAAAAAAAATTTAAAACGCATTTTTTTAAAGAAAAATATTTTCCAAAAGATTGTTATGTCAGTACGTATTGTCATTTTAGAATTTTTTATTTTATTTTAATTTATTTTTTGGTAAATCATTATTTTGTGACAGTTTCGTTCTAATTTGTTAAAATAAACTCTTTAACAATGAAAAAGGGTAAAGTAATCATGATGGGGAAAAAAAACAGATGTCTTGTATTAAAAAAATATATAAATATTAGTTAAGAATATTTAAAACAGTTTTGTACTTAAAATATTAATTAACTTCGATTGATAAATTTGCCACTTTATGATTCCGTTAAATAAAAATAATTATCAATGAATAATAAATATTTCGATAAAAACTAATATAATATTTAAACGCAAATGATCTGTTCTTAAGTTATCATTTTCTTAAACTTATGCATATCTCATATATTATGTTTCACTTATCCAATAAGTTTCATTCGGTTTTTAAATTCCATACTATTAAGAAAAATGGAGCTAACTAAACGATTTATTTTGTATGAAATTGAAAACTAAAAGATTAAGGCTAGAGAAGAAAAAAAAAAGCTAATCCGTTCACCAGACGACTTTTAATTCTAAAAAATTCCTTTTAGACGTCTTTTTAATTTAGTTTCCAAAGAAAATAAATGATTTCCTAAAATAATTAAATCACTGAATTTTAATAAATTGAATTTAAAGTGTTAAAAAATATTCACATTTATAAAAACAGAGTATTTTTAGTTCCTATTGAAAATCATGAACATTTATTTTCCAGAAACTGCAAATATACAATGTTATAAAAAATCTTGCCTCTCTTCAATCATTATACTTATTTGAATAAAATGAAGTGTCTTAAAATGGAATTTAAAAATTACGTTAAAATAAAATAGTGATTTTGTCTGAATAATTATTTAAATAAAAATTTTAAGTCAAATAAAAGCATATTTTTATAAGGACATTTTTATTTTAATAACGATTGTTTTTTTTTTTATTATTTGCTTTAACAACAGCCTGGAGCTGCCCTACAGCGAGATCGCACAGGAAAGAATGCTCTTCATTATTGCGCCGAGAACAACAGCACAGAGTGTGCCAATCTCATCCACTCATCAGCCCCATCATTGCTGAATTCTGCTGACGATGAAGGCTATACTCCACTGCACTTGGCTGTCATAAGCGGCAACAAGTGTTTGGTAAAATATTTATTGGCACGAGGAGCAGATTCAAGTGCAGTTGATAGCGAAAAACATTCTTGCGTACATTGGGCAACAGGTAATAGTGCTTTACATCTTTTTTAATGCGCTTTTCATAATTTTTTTAAAAAAATATTCTTATAAAGCGTGTAAAGGCGAGAATCGTATCTTGGGACACTTTTAGCATTTAAATTTTTAACTTTGACGGTTAAAATATTTGCAATCTAAACACAACATTTAAGTACATAAGTAGAATATTCTGTAAAATACTTTTTTTCAACACAGGGATTTGAAAACAAATTGTTAGTTGTGTTTTAAGATATAACGTCTTACTGTATTTTGTCTTCAGTAAACAGAACCAATTTCTGTTCGATTATTTACTTCAACTAATTAAGCTAACAAATAAAAACTTTATTTTTGTGAGGTCTCAATTAAAAAAATGCATATGCAGATATTTTAAGTGAAAAATAGGAGTTCCCCAATATACATTTAAAGAGAGTCCTTATAGAAATGGGATGAATGGAAAAACGATCAGGAAGAGTATAATTTCTTGTAACATTTATTTCATGAACTAGCCGCCATTTGGCAACCAGCTTGGTCACCATTCGAAATTATTTCATGCAACATACGAGCTTTGATGGTAACCTTGCCGAATATACTGCCGAAACGTATTTAAATATTTTAATTCTTCAACCCCTCCTACAATCGTAACACCTGAATTAGTTATGAACAATGTATTGATTAATCTTTCTAACCATTTACCTGGTGGCCGAGTGGAAGTACTTTGATTTCAATGTTAACTCTGTCCGTGATAATGTCACATTTTTTATGTATCGGATTTTGGAAATAATTTAAAATCTGCCCAGCCGCCATTAAATCACACAAACCACCGTAAGTATGAATTCTGGACATTTCAGCATAGTAGACATCAGAAGCATTAAAATTATTTCTATTTCTGTAGTGAGATAAGACAGAAAGCTCATCTCAGTGTTCCATCACGTGCTGTACTGTAAAATTTATGCAGCCATTTTCAGAGAGGATCAAAAATAAAGCTTAATAATTAATTACTTGGTAATTAAGTTTCTTTTTTTACGAAAATATAATATTCTAAATAAATACTTTACGTATAACTAGCTGTTCAATACTACTTAAATTATTACTTAAGGCAACCAAACAAAATGAATAGTGTTGCCGATAGATAGGAAATTTCAGAGTTTTTAGTGAGAAGATAAGGGAAATAGATAGATTATGGTGGTATCAATACCGTTCTCCAAAAGTCATTCTCCCAATTTAATTAACTTTCTTCGACAAAGTGATTTTAGGAGGATTTATGTAGTTTTATTAAGATTGAGAAATTTTGTTGATCATAATAAACACACAAGTTAAATATTTTAGAGAATAAAAGATTATTTATTGAACCATAATGAAAATTGGATGAATATAGAACTATATTTCTTTCCCAGTTAAGATTATGTAACATTGTTACTTATATTACTATAATATACACTCATATTTTCAATTCCATTTTATACGTTCGTTTTATTTGGAATAGTTAGTGGTGACTGGGAGTGTTTGGATTTGCTGATTAACGCTGGTGCAGACGCTTCAACCCCAGATATTCACGGAGCTTACCCAGTCCACTACGCTGCACAGATGTGTGGACCAAACAGTGAGATGGGCAATGATGTGCGAGTAGGAATAGCTGTACTTCAGAAACTTCTATCACGTGGTGTAGACGTTTCTGTAGTCGACAGAGATGGTCGCCCTCCCCTTTTATGGGCAGCGAGTGGAGGTGAGATCTATAAAAGCATATATTACATAATCTAATCGACTTAACTGAATAAATGAATTTCAAAATATTCTTTATACTTCATTTGTGTAATTTATTAGGTTTTGTAATCCTTATTTAATATTTTAATTTATTTTTGCATTATGATTTTATAATGTAATTTTTGTGGTGATTTCATTACTGAAATTTTCCTATCAGTAAGAAGTTCGTCTTAATAAATAAGATATTTCATGCTGTATCAGAACTTTCTGTTAATGTTAGATAAATATTCATGACCAGAATATGGAAGTAAATATGTTACCAGAATATGGAAGTAAAGAAATTATCAACATTTACAATAAAATTCTTGAGTGAAAGGAATGTGGACATTTTGTTTCATTGTTATAATATGTTAAGTCTATGTTGAAATAGAAACAAATTAAAAAGTTGAAATAGAAACACATATATATATCTTTGGTTTATGTATTCAAAAAGCAAATAAAAACTACTCGTGAAAACTAGCAAAACTGACTAAAATGATTGCTTTTATTTTTTGATATGTTTTACCACATTTCACAAATTATAAGCTGAATAATTGTCAAAGTAATTTGATAGCACAATCTCAAGCTAATTTTATTAAAGTTAGATTTTGCAGGATTTAGAACGAAATTTTAGAAGTAAAAAACTTCTAAGCATTATATTGCATGAATGTTTTTCAAAATGCAGTTTAGAAATAAAATTTAAAATCTTTTCCATTTATTACTTAGAACAAAATGAAGAGTAGTCGTTCTCTTTAAAGGGATCATGTATCGAATTTCTCGACGAAAAATCACATCTTTTGTTAAAGAGTGTAGCGATTATTCAACAATTTTAATTTTTATATATAACTGGATTACAAATATTTTTTATGCTTTTTTTAAAGTCCGTTTATCCGTCTGTTCGATTATTCGACATTCTCAAAACTGTAAATTTTAGCACACATACACAAACTTTCTCTGAAGCTATTACTTTTAAATCTTATATTTACATTTCATAGTATATAATTTTTTTGAAATACATTCCTTATTAATATATTATTACTTGATGTTTATATTTATTTANTATTACATGATCTAATCGACTTAACTGAATTTCAAAATATTCTTTATACTTCATTTGTGTAATTTATTAGGTTTTGTAATCCATATTTAATATTACAATTTATTTCTTCATTATGATTTTATAATGTAATTTTTGTGGTGCTTTCCTTACTGAAATTTTCCTATCAGTAAGAAGTTCTTCTTAGTAAATAAGATATTTCAATGTTGTATCAGAACTTTCTGTTAATGTTAGATATATATTCATGACTAATTTTACCAGAATATGGAAGTAAAGAAATTATCAACATTTACGATAAAATTCTTGAGTGAAAGGAATGTGGGCATTTTGTTTCATTGTTACAATGTTAAGTCTATGCTAAAAAGATGAAATAGAAACACGTATATATCTTTGGTTTATGTATTCAGAAAGCAAATAAAAACTACTCGTGAAAACTTTCAAAATTGACTAAAATGACTGCTTTTATTTTTTGATATGTTTTACCACATTTTACAAATTATAAGCTGAATACTTGTCAAGGTAATTTGATAGCACAACTCAAGCTAATTTTATTAAACTTAGATTTTACAGGATTATATATTTAGAACGAAATTTTAGAAGAAAAAAACTTTTAAACATTATATTGCATGAATTTTTTTCAAAATGCGTTTCAGAAATAAAATTTAAAATCCTTTATCTTTATTACTTAGTACAAGATGAAGAGTAATCGTTCTCTTTAAAGGGATCACATCTTCTGTTAAAGAGTGTAACGATTATTCAACAGTTTTAATTTTTATTATAACTAGATTACAAGTATTTTTTATGATTTTTTTAGTCCGTTTCTCCGTCTGTTCGATTATTCTACATTCTCAAAACTGTAAATTTTAGCACACATACATAAACATTATCTGAAGCTACTACTTTTAAATCTTATATTTACATTTCATGGTATATAATTTTTTTTAAACTACACTCCTTATTAATATATTATTACTTGATGTTTATATTTATTTATTTCAATTAATGAAAAAGAGCTTTCGCCCAAAAATTTATTTAGAAAAGCTTTATTTAGAAAAGCGTGAAGAATCTTTTGGCTTTTTTGAAAATCTCGTATAATACCTAACAATATTTTTTTAGTGAATTCTAATATTTTTTCAAAGAAAAAACCTCGTCTTAAAATTATACAAAGAGTTCACTAATCCCTAAAACATATTCAAACTTATATATATTATCAATGTTTAGAAAAATACACTATATAAACTACTTTTTCGAACTTAATATGTATAAAGATTTTGTTGCGTAAAATAAGTTTAAGATATTTGAGCGTAAGTATGTGTGAGCGTAAATGTGCTTTTTAGTTTTATACTCGTGATTTTTTACAAGATTAATTTGAAGTTTATATTATTGTCTGATTAAAGAGACAAGAGCTAGTAAAACGTACTGTCCTTCAGGAAGCAGTGATGCCATTCTGGCCCTTGTGAAGTCTGGAGCCGATGTCAATGCCATAGACAGAGACGGTTTGACAGGTAATAACTTATTACAGGCTTATTTTAAAACAATCTTCTTTTCTATTTTATGGTTTACTAACTCATCGTAAAAAGCCTCTTTTTTTAAAAAACAGTTCTGTAAATTTAAATCTGATAAAAACACTATCCAAGTTGTATTTTTTTGTGCTTAGCTCTTCACTGCGCGGCCAGTCGAGGTCACGTGGATTGCCTAGAAACAATAATAACACTATGTGGAGCCGAAGTCGATAAGATTGATGACAGCGGTTGTTCCGCATTGTTTTATGCTGTCACTCTGGGACATGCTGACTGCACAAATCTTCTCCTGAATTTTGGATCAGATGCAAACAAGCAAGATCACAAAAATAGGACGTGAGTAAATATTAGAGTTATTTTACAAGAGGTCACCAGCAATTCAATTTGAATTAGTTTTAATTCGGCTTTTGCCAAGTTAGGATTCCACATTTTTTAAGAGGGACAATTAGTTTGATATGGGACAGCGCTGACAACTTTCTTTTTTTCCTTTTGTATTGTGGATTTCGAGAATTTACTTAAGCTTCCACTATGGGGTTTGTTTTATTTTTCAATATTAAAAATTATGTTTACATTATATAGGGGTAAAATTGGAAAAATTCAAAATTTTTTCAACAAAGATCCTACAAGAACATACATACATTGGAGGACCAAGACTGAGTTTACATTAATATTTCACCCCTATGGACTTTAGCCCAGGACAACAGCATAGATCCATCCTAAGCTGAATATTGGTCAAAAAATAAAGTCTGAATAGGTCAAACTCAAACTTATATAGTTTTGATATGGGCTGAATAATGGACATAAAACATCAGGTGAATCGAGTAATTCTAAATAAGCCCTATCTAGGTAAAATATTAAATGATAACATCCCCTGTGGTCATTTTTCAACCAAGATTTATGACTATTGGTCTCTTGCCCATGAAGACTTAACTGATATTGTTCGCTACTAGGGATGAAGCATTTCGTTTTTAAGGAAGCATATATCGTTTGAAATTATTTTTCAAGAAGCATCTGAATTAGTTTATATAATGATAATTAAGTAACCAATGATTAGTAAGAAAAGTTTATAAAGATGTACTTCAATTTTTTGCATTGTTTAAAGAAACTCGTAGATATAATAGAGAATTTCAAATCTTCACGATGTTTTACTTTATTTAGACCTGCCCACTGTGGAGCTGCCAAAGGACAGTTAGAGACCCTAAAGATACTCGCACACCACAAAGCGAACTTATGGTTGAGGAACACCAAAGGTGATATGCCGCTTCACGAAGCTGTCCAATCTGGTCGGAAAGGTTTGTTAAAATAAGTGAACAATTCAATTCTGTTTCGTTCATCTTTTTCATGCATTTACTACAATTGCTTTTCAGAACTTTCGAAAGTCATAATGCATTTAACATTTATTACAGTACTCCTCTATCATACTTAAGATATTCTTATCAACTTACCATAGCTCTTTCAAATGACATAATTGCATAAAATCAGAATGCACTTACTCTTACTACCATATTTAACCTATTCTTACTAACCATAACTCTTTTAGATCTCGTGGAATGGCTGCTGCAACAACATCAGGGCTCCGTTAACGTTTCAAATGCAAATGGGAGAACGCCACTGCATATCGCTGCCATTACAAATAACGTAGACATGTGCAAAGTACTAATGGACTACGGTGCTTTTGTCAATCCCATCATGAGGAATTCCAAAGCAAGTCATTTTCATCTCAAGAATAATTTATTTCTCGGTTTGAACACAATATCTGTACAAATGTTAAATCAGTGATGGTATAAAAAGTAATATAAGTTTTAAATTTGTTGTTCTATGTAATTTTTTTCTTCATTTCTTTCCACTTTGCAGACTGCAAAATGAAAAGTTCTTTAAATTTAAAATAAAACCCGTCTTATTTAAGGAATGCTTCTAAAATAAGTTTGTTAGATGGAAAGAAAATAGAAACCCGGGATTATGCAGAAGATCGCTGATGCAACTATAGTAAAAAACGTAATACTATCAATTTATAATATAATTATAGTTAAATATAACTAAGTACATATGTAAGTAAGTGTATACGAATTTAGTAAACTTGAAATTTTCAACACACAGTAAGAACCCATATATCTTTAAAAATACATAACAAATCTATTTTTGGAATAATAAATTTTTATTTCCCAAAATTTTTAAGAACGTAATAATTTGCCCCTGTTCCAAATTATTTCCTGTTGATCTACTCATATTTAATTTAAATAACAAAGAAAAAAGTTATATAGTTGCGATGCGTACCATGTAACGCTTTCCAAGTCACCTTGGTCTGAAGTGGAAAACCTTTTCTAAATCCTTCTTTCCTAAAACATCCGGTTACGGACACGGAGCTCCTTGGTTCGATCTCTGCCGGTAGCCGAACAATATTTCTACCAGTCCTCCATATGCAAATACCGTTTTCAAATGTATCTTTACTGAATTTAAGCTCCTTCCGAAAAAAATTACAACTAGATTCAAAATCTCTTGCCTTTCAAACAATTCCATAAGAAGTCATCAAGTTCCTAAAATCTTCGATAAATGTCAAAATTCACATAGTCGGTTTGGTGTATATCTGAAATATTCGTTCAACATCATTATTTCTCTCTTACACCCACAAATGTCACCAAACAGTATGCACTAAAGGCAGGGGGCTATAGGTAAAAAATAATGATAACAAACCATCAGTAAATAATGATAACAAACCATCAGGAAGATATAACTTAAAGCATATTTCATAAATGCATCAAAGCGAATATATGTGTCCAGAAAAGTTCTTTTAAAACTATTCACTGTAGTTATCTCTATATAATAAATACAAACTTCTTTTAGGGTCAGCATTTGACACCTCTTGATGCTGCATTACACCGTGGTAATCGAAGCTGTGCCAAATATTTAAATCTTCATGGAGCTTTACCTGCAAGTAAACTTTTAGAAAAACGAGAATATAATAGGTAAATAATGTATATAAGAATTCGGTAAAGATAAAAATTATCCAAATGAATTCTTAATTAATGTATTTCATTTTATATAATTTAAAAATATTTTATGATACGACAATTTAGTTATTTGCCTAATTAATAATATTAATAATGTCTCATTTTGTACAATTCTTTGCATAACAAGCTATTTTGTTTCGTATCTTGTTTTAATTATTTTACTCTAATTATTTAACTTTCGTTTTTTTGTAATAACTACTAAAGAACGTTAAAATGCAAATATTCAAAAAATACGTAAAATACGTTATTGTAAAATTGAAAAAATACGGTAGGTAACGATGAGCGTGCTCTACTCATAATTATTCACAAATACTTTAAAAGTTAATTCATTTTTAAGTTAATTAATTCATTTTTCATTCAAAAGTTTCATTTTTAATATGCATTTTAATATGCAATGCATTTTGAAGAGAATATATCCTTACATTGTTATTTCACAAACTTTATGTATGGTGACAAGTTCGTTCTTGATGCGAAGTTTTTTCGTCTCACTTATCATAATAATGTCATAAGCAATGAGTCACTCAACTTATTTTTCCTTGAGTCATCCACAAAACATGTACAAAAAAAAACATTGACACATGTTTTAAACAAAGCCATTTCAGTCGATTCTACTTTTAAAAAAAACTTTCATTGCATTGGTATCCTGAAGAAATCTATAGAAATAATAGCTAATAATTCACTGATTTGCAGATTCCTCAAATGTAACAATTTTAATAGTTTTCTTATTTTGAGCCTGTAATAGTTACCTATAATTGTTACGTCTTACAGAAGTGCGTTGATTTTGAAAATGTTTTAGCAGGTGGAAAGATACTAATTATATTTAATTAAATAGTCAGTTTACCACATCCTGACGACTCCGTCTAACTCAACAGCATTTTAAAATGGCTAACATTTTCTAAATTTGATTGTATTTCTTCATGCCAGTAGTAAAATATTTTCGTAACGACGACTGACTTTTTAGTGAGTCTCTTTGTTTATGGAGGTAATTTTGCGATGCTTTATAGGCAATTATGTGACACTGCGCGTAATCCAAAGTACCATAAATAATAAGTAAAGTAAATAATAATAAGCAAGTCGCAATAATTTTAAACCTACTTGTGCAAAACGGGGTAACTTGCGATTTAAATTTTTTTTCTCTCTCGAATAGATTTACAGGAACTCATTTGTCAGAAACTTTGGAATTAAGTCCCAGCACAAAACGTCGTCTCCTTAGGGATACTTCAGCACAAACGGAGACTCAATTAAGAGATGTGGACATTCAAGCTCGTGTCGAATCTAAAACAGTGTCTGCAATGGCAGACCTCAGTAGAAGTAACAGCATAACAGGAATAAAAATGTCATCATCCAGTGAAAGGTGCCAAGTCATGGGGCGATCGGGAAAACCAATCATTGCGAAAGTGTACCTCCACACAAAGAGGTCGAAGATTCGAAGGGTATCAAGAAAATCCACCGGCTACAGAAGAGAATGTCCTGGTGAAAAAGTAACCATTTCATTGTTACTTTCTTAAGAGAGTTGGTAGGGCATATTATATACCAATTATGCTAAAACTGATCTCTTACGACGTACCTTTTCTCAGTATCTTAACAAGATATTACTTCAGTTTTTTTCCACAGAATATGAATATATACATGTTTACACTGTGTTAACTGTTAATTCATTTCTTTGGCAGAAATTTGTAAAAAAAATTATGAACTAAGAACTTTTAATTTCAATGTATCAATATCCCTAAAAAATTTCAAATGGAAATCATAAGAAGTTTCTTAGAAAAGCTACATCGAAAAATGTTAGTTAACATTATTGATATAATGCCCTGATTTAATGTTAACATCATTGATATATGCCCTACCGACTCTTCTTAAAAACATTATGCTTAAAGTACAATTAATTTTACGAAATTGTTTAAGTATGATACTTTTTCTAACGTAGTGAAATGGTATGTTCGTTGGGAAAGTGAAATCTGCTCAGCTTATACAGAGGGATTCAAAAGGATTAGGAATTTATAAATGTTATTCGGAGCCTAAATGATACTAAGACCGTGAACAAAAATTATTTCACATCATTTTGTTTTTACTGTATTTTCAATGTTACACATTTATAATCAATATTAATATTCAATATTATCATTTATAATCAATATTAATATAGTTCTGGTTATTGCCCATTACATTCACGCTAAATAGAATGGAATACCTTGTTAAACATACCAGAAGTATCCTGCTACTGCTACCGACTAGCCAAAACTTTGAGCATCTCCTGTAATAGTATTAGTCAAAAATGTGTAACACGGGTGGCAATACAGCCAAAACCAAGTGATAGAAAATTGTATTTGTTTATTTTCCTTCTATATTACACATAATTTGCATGCTTCTCTAGTGACGTTCATATGACTGCTTTGCCTTTTCATTTCGGTCACGATTTTTTTAATCATCCTGGTTACAAATAAAAAGATAAAAAAAAGTATGGATGTTGTTATTGCAGACTAAATATGCTATATATTAAGATGGAATAATTGAAATAATGGTTCCAGAATAATCGTCCGTTATAATATTATTATTATTATACATTGAAATGGAACGATATTGTAAAAAGGATTTGGACATGAAATATTCTGTCATTGAATGGAGAAAAACAATTATTGATTTCAATTAAAATAAATAAATAAATAAATAAAATAAGAGCTCTTTTTGACAAAGTTTTAACAAAGACATACTAAATTTAATTAGAAATAAAATGGGTGATAAGAAGGTAAATACAAGTGGGAAATTTAAATTGAAAGGATCTTTAATTTTTAAAGAAAATTTAACGGTATAAAAAATCGATACAAAAGACATTTAAATTACTGAAATTAATAACAATTTGAGGATTTCGTATTTATATTAAAGCCAAAGAAAAAGGATGTAGTAAAAGGAATTAATTCCTTCGATACAGACCAAAGTCCGTATCTTGGAAAAAAAGGACAGGAGGTATAGTTTGTCTAAAGTAAGAACTCCCTTAGCCATTCATCTGGACCCGTGGCGGTGACTATGATGGTAACGAGGTATAACTATTTTAAATAGGAGTGTGGGGTCATTGTTTAGGACAGATTTTGGCTTGTGTCGGCGAGAGAAAGGGAATATTTTTCTTCGGTCAATTCGGAAAGCCCTAGAGTGAAGAGAAGCTACCCTCCATTAAAACGAGCTCTTCTTGTTTTCATAGCAGCAGACGACCTCAGACTTTGTGACAGCGGGAGTTCTTACCGTAGACAAACTATACACTTTTAGGTGTATCGAAAACAAGTCAGGGAATAAGTATCCTACAATATTCAAAAAATTCGTTGACTAAGAAAAATCTAGACAACCCATAACCGATTAAAATTCAGGGAGCAGAAAGTTTGAAAAGCGGATGATTAAGATTGGCTCAGTTTGTCTCCCAAAAAAGAAAAAAAACTGAAAGAAATTAACGCCGACAGTTGGCGACTTAAAAAAAATAAAGTCATAAAATATTTTCAATGACATCCTCTTTCAAAAATCGGCTAGTCACAAGAGGCGAGGAAAGAGAGTATTTACAGGAAACTTAATATATTAGACCAGAGGTGCAATGACCCTTGAAATGACTAAAGAAGGGCGAATAGAAAGTTAAGATTCTTTTCCAAAAAAAAACAAGTGAAATTTTTGCCAGACAAAAATATATGCAATATATTTACGCTGAAACTAAGAAAAGAATTCCTCAATTAAAAAAATATACGTGAAACATACGCATAGAATTAACTCAAACTGTTATAAAACTAAAGGTAATTAAAGATTTAAAAAAATTAAAGGAAAAGATTTAAATTAAGGAACAATTGCAACATTACACAAAGTGTAACTGTGACACTAACCCATCATAAGAGAAGGGTTATTTTTCCCCCTGAAAAATAAATAATTAAAAAACATAAGGAAAACTTGGATTGAAAAAAAGCAAATTTATTATATAAAAATGAATAAATGAAAAGACATGGGAAAAAGTAGTAGATTATTAGAAAGTATCTGTAAAAAATACAATAGGAAAACATCTAACATTTATACGTTATTAACTACGAAACATAATTTCAATCAAAAATAGATTTTATCTCAGAAAAGTATCTCCATTAAAATCTATTTTATCTCAGAAAATTATTTCGGCAACTCTGAGGAAAGTTTTCATTCGAGTAAGTACTTTTTGTTCCGTGCCTTTTTTTATTTATTAAGTCCTTCTAGTGAATTCATTACAAAAACATATAGATTTTTAAACTTAGAATTATACTTAAGCATCTATAGCACCATATTCATACACTTTTTGTGCCTGTTTTTTTGTATTTATTATGTCTTTCTAGCGAATTCATTACCAAAAATGTAATAAATTTTAATACTGAGGTCTGAGCTTATACTTAGTATTTTTCATACTTAGCAAAATGTTCTAATATTCGACTATAAAATACAAATATATATTTGCTACATAAATATTTTATGCCTTAAGGAATTTCATTTTTATTTGAATTATCTCGAAATAAATTCTAACCCCCCACTTTTTATTTCCCTGTTCTATTTCCTAACTTTCTTCTGCTCTTCCTTCTTCTTATCTTCCTTTAGATTTTAGTATGCATTATTTTTAACACTCTCCTCTAACTTTGATTTATAGGTCTCCAATCGCGATCGTAGGCCATCAGATGATAATTATCACTTTTCTAGAAATGGGGCTTCCAATAATCATACTGATGTAGAAACACCACGTCGGACGAGTTTAGAGAGAGACATCCCCAGTCGCAAAGCATCCCAGCCAGTGCTCTTTGAAGAATCCTACCCAATGCCTCAAGTAATCGAAACTGAGGAACCCAAAGAACCAGTGTCTGATCAAGATATTTACGTGAGGAAACCATCATATCCTACTCTTTTCGAAGAGTCTTATCCAATGCCTCAGGTATTAGAGACGGAAGAGTCTCAAGATTCTCCAATTGAGCAAGAGGCTCCTACTCGCAGAGTATCACAGCCTGTGCTTTTCGATGACTCCTATCCGATGCCTCATGTCATTGAGGCAGAGGAGCCTCAAGAGTCTCAGACTGATCCAGAACCAGAACCTAATGTTGTTGAACCACAAGATCAGAGAGAAGATGGCGATGTAGAAGAAGGAAGAGAAAAGTCTCCAGAAGAAAGGGTTGATGAGAAGGACAAGCAATGTGATTGCTATTCCAACCACGAAGAAGATGTAGATACGTGTGACTGCGACTGTCATAATGGAGATAATCCACCACAGATGCTCTCGGTAGAACAGGAGAGGCGACGCTCTTCTCTCATGACCGCTGGGTTTGACATGGAGAATCAATCCCCCCTCTCCAGCATCCGAAGTTTGGAATCAACAATCAAAGATTCCGGTTTTAGCGATGACGTTGACAGAGGACATCAGGCTTCTTCCTCATCAGATGATGATGACAGGGAACATTATTCTGACTCAGAGAGTAGGTCGGGCAGGACAAAGAAAAAACACATTGCTCGTTATATAGTGAGTAGTGGTGCGGCTGAAACGTTTCGTCTTGATGAAGAAGATGAAGAGGAAGAAATTGTGGTACCTAAACCCCGATCATCTAGTTTGCCCCAATTAAAGAAGAGAGAAGAAGCATTTGATAGCTATCCTCGTCTCTTAAATAGGCCAACAGTAACGAAAGAAGTACAAAGAAGTTTGAAAAAGTAAGGTGCATTTCACTACATTTTAAATTAAACATGTTATTTAATCCGGTATCAATGTTTAATTTTAAAATGTAATAGTGAAAAAAATATGATAAAATAATTCTTTTTTTCTTTTTTTTTTAATTCTTTTTTTTATAATACTCTAACATTTTATGTATTATTATTTTATCATTAATCACCATATTAGATTTTTTTAATCTCTATCACTTAATAAAAATGACAAGTTTCACGTATATCAAGCACACCAAAATTATGTAAGGTTTGGAAGCAAGTTAGCTACGCCTTAGCGATGAAAGTAGAGTTATTAGATATTGGCTAAAATACACAAAAAAACTTATTGCAGCTGTTTAATACACCACACATTCAAACCATATGGGTTTATTTTGCTGTTATAAATTTATTTTTATTAACGGATCTTTTCTGGTTTTACTAGGAATGGAAAAGGAAAAAAATGCTTCATGAGAATATGTAATTTTTAAGTACAATGTAATTTATATAAAGCTTCTACTGTACTTGAATGTTTTTTATACAGTTACTTTTATTTCATAATTATTTTTAGTTTATACTTTTGTTTGTCCAGGTACAATGAAAATTGTCGTCTCTCTTAGGAATCCATATTATTTTTACATATTTTATACGAAATACTTCTTTTTTAACTTTAATATGATTAATAATGCATAAATTTAAATTCTTAAACGTTAACTTTTTAATGATGTCGCATCTCAATCAGTTATGTCTGTTCCTAAAAGTAAGAAGAATGTCATTTTATAAAACAAAAATTCAGGTAAATAAATCATTCTCAGAAAATTTTTAAAATTCTATTTAATTAAAAATAAGAACCATATATACAATAAATAGTTGATTTCATTTATAATGATCTTAATTCACTGTCCAGAAAAATTTGTTACTGGATTCCTTAAGAACCAATAAATAATTTACTTATTTTGTTACATTTGAACCAATATGTTTCTAGTTGCAATAAAAGACGCATTCAAAGTGATTTATTTTAATTTTAATTAACGGTTTCATCATCATCCATTGTACGACATTTTTTATGAACACAGAAACCGATAAATTTAATAATACATTTTTTACTGACAATCATGGCAGATATAAAATTCAATAAATTCATTTCTGGTTCTTGAACAAACAAACAAATATGTTCTAAACAGATATATATTCAACAAGTTCTGCATGCTTTTACAATCCTTATTCAAAGTGAAAATTCGGTAGATAAATTTCAGGATCCCCCCGATATATACAAATCATCGGGTTGAAAATTTGTCATTTATACTTAGTAAATGTAAGTATACTATAAACAGATGGAAGAATTACATTCATATCTTAAAATTAGTTTTGATTGCTTTCTAAATTAAGAGTTTTAAGCTAAAGGAGATGTTTTGAACGTAATTGTGTAGTTGCAACTCAAGAAGTGAAGTGATTATCGTTAACCATCAAATTAACCTGACCATTATTAATAAATCAGATTTAATTTGATACCCGTAAGCGACGTCACGCCTGTATGTCGAACCTGATTAGCTTCTTGAATCAACAAATGCTACAATTTACCTACTATGACGTCACTTGTTAAAATTAGTTTTGATGGTCATCGTCACTATCCAATTCTATGATATTACCTTATTGCGCTACATTTTCAGATTAACTTATTAACATTGGTCTCTGAACTCATTAAACGTTTTACAGTTATTGTTTTTTTGTGCAAATTACATTGTAGCCATTATAAATTACCGTTAAAGAGATTCGTGTAATAATTAGAACTCAACAATCAGCTTCGTATACAATGAGATGCAGACACAAATTGTATTTAATATATCAACTTATTTGTTAAGCCAAAATATTAACCCCGTGTCAGCAGAGGAAAATTTAGAAATTCACCACCCTCCTTCCACTATATTCCATTCCACTCCAAAGCAGTGGAATTGTTTTACTGATAGCGCATGGCAAAGTGTATTGCGCAATGCGTAGTTGAAAGGCGTATATATACGCCAGGGGCAGTCAACGCATCGGCTTATAGAAGCGTATATATACGCCTGCGGCAGGCAAGGGGTTAAATTATTCTTGTGAACTCACCAAATTTGTTGCAACAATATGCCTTTAATTTTAAAAAAATTAATTACTAAGCAAAATTGTTTATGTTCATTAGTAAATCTTAATAGAATCATAAGGTAAATCGAATCATACGAGATTTTTTATTCTGTTTACCAATCAAATTTGATTCAAATTTAGCATTTAGTTTAAAGAAATGAATGTTGGAAGTGGGAAAAGTGGGGGCACAAGCATGAGCAAACAGAATACTTTATAGTATATATATTTTAAGTGAATAATTTAAACTTAAATTGGAAAAAAAAAACTGTATTATGGTAAGAAACAATTACTGCGAAGCAATCATTATATGTTTTGTGAGCAATAGCGAAAAGGGGCTTAGTCCCTTTGTAACTAACATAATTATATCAGTATTTACAGTAAATGATACTGAGTATTTAAGGAACTCTTGAGTTGTAAGATATATTTTATTATTATTTCAGATATCAGATGGAACGGCGACTGTTTTATGAACTTCAAGAATTAAAAAGAAAGCAGATAACCAGTTCTTTAATGGAAGAGAAAGAAGTAGTTCAAAAAATGTTGGACCGTTTCAGAGACCATGTTCAGTCACCGTTTATGACAGATTTTCAAGGACCTCTGACGTTTTATGCTTTTGAAAGATATCTCTATGGTTAGAATTATAGCATTCTTTTTTTGTTTATCCCTGTTCTTGATTTAAATAATGTTAATAGCTCAGGCATTATTAATTCCACGCATTAATGTTTATAACTCAATTTCGTCCAACGTAGGATTGAATTTAGATACTTGGTTAGTTAAATTTAGTTAGTTTGGGTGCTGTCATTTCAAATTTAGTATTTAAATGGATGCATACAAAGAGAACTTTTAACTGTGAAGTAATCGACATTTTTCACAACAGAAAATAACAATTCTTCCACTGGTTCCCAAAAATAAGAGCATTTTAAAATTCTAAAAGTCGAGGAATGGAAAAAATTGAAAAAAATAAAAATATGCATTTTTTAAAATCTTTCAGAATGCTTTAAAATTTCTAGTTTAGACTAATTTATTTTACTATTCAAAATTTAGATCAAAGTAATATATTTTTAAGTTCAATGTGTTTAAATATATGTGTTTTTGTTTATTACATAATTTACTAGGCCAATACAGGTTTATTTTGAGAAAAATCATTGCGATACCCATTATCATTAAGAATTTTATTTCTAAGTTCAGCTTGTCTAAATATACATATAATGTATAAATTTCTATTCATTGTGTAATTCATTCAGAAAAGCAGGCAAATTTTGAAGGAAAAAAAACACAGTCATGTTTTTTTTTTCAATTTCTTTTTTTTAAATTTAATATATCTGAATATATACGTTTTTATTCATTACGTAATTTACTTAGAAAAAGATATTAATATTGAGAAAAATAATTATAAAAATGTTTTTCAATAACCATTGCTTTTTCTATTCAATGTATCTGAATATATTTTTTATTCATAATGTAACCTCATTTTGAAAAACAGGATAAGAGTGAAAAAAATCCCAATGAAGTTTTCTCTTAACCATTTTGGTTACTTTTTATTTTATTATGAAGCTTAACATGCCTAGAAGGCATCTATATTATTAAACAACGTTCTTCATTTTTAAGAAAATACTACTTGACTTTTTTTACGCTTATATAATTGGACAAATAAACAAAATGTTTTCAAAACATTTAATTTCGCCTGTTGTTGCGTGTTGAAAATATTTGATTACATTGTTATCTTTAAATTTAAAAACTCCTTTAATATATTCATCTCCAACTTTTCATTTTAGAGCAGCTAAGAAAATTATCAATGGGAGGAAAAATCCCAAAGCTGAAAGTGAGTACTGTTTTAATGGCATTAGATATATTGTATAGGTATCTTCATTTAGAAAAAAACTAGTTTTTTAAAATGTGTTCCGCTAGAAAAAAAATATTTTTATCGTGTTTAAAACTATCCTAAAACAACACTGAATTTATGTTTCATTAATTTCCCATTTTATTAATCTATAGATATTTTCACCCCTTTTTAGAATTTTTATGATATTTTCCCAAATATCTGGTAAGAAGAAATTTCAACCAAATTTCATCAAGGAATAAAACTTCAAAAAGTTTTATTAAAATTTTTAGTCCGATGCATAACTTTCATTTTTGTGAAATATGTCAACTTATTCAGTTCTAAGCAACAAGTCAATTATTAATTGTTTCATTTTTTTTTCAAAAAAAAAGTTAAAATCTCTTTCGGTATTTTTATGCATTAGGAAACATGACTAACATAATGGATAAACATATTCTTATAGAAAAACATTACACGTGAATAAACATAGATAAACCTTATGGATAAACATATCGTTATGGATAAACATAAAAACTAATTTCTTGGAAATTTGTAACTTCAATTGCAAATACCAAGAATTTTTTCATTAAAATTTAAATGTTGATTTCTTATAACTATTTTATTTATGAAAGTGAGTTTTTGAATGAAAAAGAATTTAAACTAAGAAGTTCTTTATTGCAAACGAAATAAGGAAACAATTGTTATGTTAATTAAAATCAACAGTCTCTTGATTCCATTTCATTAAAGTGACGAGCTAATAATCTATTTGCTGTTAAGCCATAACATGAGCCAAAAGTAAAGTGCAGCCCTGAAAATATTAAATAAATGATTAAAATTGAATGTTATTTACTATGAAATGATATTTAATAAATGATAATTTACAGAGCAGTCTTTTGTAATAAAAAGCTCAAACTTTAAACTATATTAGATATTGTTAGCATATTTATTAAAGAAAAAAAACAATTTGAAAAAAATTGCTATGTGTTGCGTTAATGCCTAGAGTTAATGTCTAAGGCACATGACAAACAAACGAGCGCTTATCCATTTGTGGGTACTAGATGGAGGATGACGATACTCAGCTTGACTTCGTCATCAAAGCATCAACTAGTTCTTTATTTGACCCTAGTGGATTTTTTAAATTAAATTCTCTGCGATACTATTTATTTTTTATTATTATTTTTTTTTACCAGAAAGTATGTCCCTGCATTGTCCAGGAAGGTGGAATCTAAAATTATCAAAGACAATTTTTCATCGACAATTATCAAATCATCTGTAGTAATCAAAGTATTTTTCTTTCTTTTTTTTGCTCAAGCTTCCTTATTTTTACATTATTGTAACCTCCATAATTTTTCTATTTACCGAAAACATTATTAAATATTTTTTTGAATATTTCCTAATTTTTATTTATATATTATTTTTAAAAATCACTTCTCAATATCTAGGTGCTTACAAATTTATGAATTATTTTATTAGTAAAACTTTAGCATCGAACTTTAAACCCTTTAAAAAAAATTCTGAGTTACTGTTTACCTCTAATTTACCGCTATTATAGAAGATCTATAAAGGAATAAAACATTATAATCGCAATTTAAAAACAGAAATGTAGGGTTACATAGATGGCTAATTTCATGTTAGTATTACAAGCAGATTATAAAAAAGTGTAAACTTGAAATAAGTTCAGGAAAGTTGCGGAATCCGTTTTGAAACACTAAAATATACAGGAACGCCGGCTGTTACGGTCCCACTACACCCGATTACATTTAATTCACAAGAATAAAATATAACATTCGAAAGCTTGTCAGCAATTACAGGAATCGAAAGTTAGAAAGTGCTGCCCAGATTATGGCTTCTCTGTTTTTTCGATTCTAGGTCAGCCTTTATTTCAGTATGTGGGGAGATGACGGCTAACGTCGGTAGCCTTTTTGTTTTAACAGCTAGATGTAAGCAATTTTCTGGCACTGGGCTGTTAGATTTTGCTTTCACTGAATAATGAAAGTAAGAGCAATAATTGAAAAAAATTTTATGCGATTCTTCCTCACTCTCAATTCAACGTTTAAGGTTTTTATTTTTATCATTAGTTTATATATGTTTCACGTAAGCAAATTAAATAGTTTTTTTTTTTCAAATAGATTAACCGGTTTTCACTTAAAGCAAAATTTTATAGAAGAAGGAAAAAACGTTTGTAGAAAATGCTGCTAGCGACGCCTCGATTCAAAATTTGTTTCACTGCAATTCTGTTCAATACCATATTTTCAACTGTATATTTTTTCGTTGTTACCATATAAAAACCATATGTATATTTATTTCGTTGAATGACTAAGGGTAATGAGTATTTAATCCTTGTAGGAAAACATCGGGGGGGGGGGAGNGGGGGGGGGGGGGGGAGTAGGAACAAAGTGTTTGGTCATAGTTCTGAATCACTCACCAGGAACATGTCCCATGTAACTCGGAATCACACCTCCTTTTCTGAATTCATCATCCCCATCAAATTCACAACAAGAAGATTCGATCTCTCTTTCTAATTTTTTTCCATTATCGCGTGAACTTCCTCGAAAACAAGATGAGTAATAAGGTTTGGAACTGTCAAGAACTTTACTTTTCTTTTTACCCATATATTCACCACACACTTGAGTGCATAAGTAACCCTATAGAAGAGGAAAAACATGTACATATTTTACCTTTAAGATATTGAATTAACTGAAAGCCGTAGTGTGAAATTATAACAAACCACGTTTTCTATATTTTATAAAAAGATGAAAGAACGCAAAAACTGATGAGAAAATTTTATGGCACTAACTAGTTTCTGGGGGAGGTAAGAAAACGTAAAACAAAGATAAATGGGGCAAAATGCCTATAACAAAAATCATACAAGCATTATAGTACATTCAAATTAAATCAAAAAATGATAAATAATGGGAAATTTTTATAAAGCTGTGAAACATTTTAAAAATACTCATATGAGGTCTAGCAATAGAAAATAAAAAATAAGCACTTCACGAGAAGATGTCACCCCTCTTTCCCGCATAAAACTAATATTTTAGGTAATTTTTAAATAAACTTTTAACGCATGTTTTTTTTCAGGGGATTGAATGCTGAAAAATAACTCACGTAGATCCTATGAGAAAAAATTGTTCACATTCCCGATGGCGGAACTTTATTCACATTCCCTCTCTCCCCTGAAATCATAATTATTACGTACTCTCCAAATCATATTTTCACACACCCCATTTTTTTTCATTTTTCCAGTATTTTAATGTTGGAATTTTACTAATAGGGAAATTAATAATGAAACAAAAATCGTTCATTTTCTATGAAAATGATATTACATCCTCGCATTTGCAGTTATTTAGATGTAAGAGAAACAGTCATTCATCATTGAAATTTCGTTAATTTAGAAAATCAATCATTGATAAATTTTTGAATATAAATGAGAAAAAAAAACTCCAACTACTTTTTATGAATTTTATATTTAAGTACAAATATAATTCCTATAATTTAACAGATTATTTTAAGAAACTGTTAAAAAAATATTATTATTTAGTAACTAGACTATTTTTAATAATTAAAAAATACCAAAATATATTTTTGCTTCTAATTAGATCATCAGAAAAATATATATAAAAGGGGGCACCGGTGTCCCATCTGCTTCATAGAGTTAATAATATTCGTTATTTGTTGGTATATTAATATTTTGAATATTTAAAAAATACTGTTTTTGAAATTGAACGTAAATTTTTAGAAAAAAAAAACTTTACCTCTGTACCGTAATCCCCATATTTGCGAGGTTTTTTCACTTCCCTTTTTATGGGTCTGCATGGGGGACAGTTACAACATTTCATGCAAGGTGATCCTGATTCACTGCAACTGAGAGGATAAGCTCGCACAGGACAGCGGAACTGTTTTCGAATCATTCGGTCATTCTTTTCACAAAGATATCCTAAGTGGAGAGGTGGAGCAATATTCAATATGAATCTCTGGGATGATATCATGAACTGATAAATTGATATCAAACACTAATCACTGAGTGATACTCATGAATTTTAAAATTTTTAGTATATGAGGATAAATAAAAAAATGAAGATAGTTATCAAAATTAACGTAGGAGGCTGCAATTGCTTGATATCATTATAACTTGTCAAAAACACAAAGTTTTGGAGTAATGTATATTCATCACTACCCCATTTAGTCTACTATTGTAGATTAAAAATATCCTATGTTTGGGCTCATCACTATGCTTGTTCTATAGAATAGCAGTTTTTTTTAGGTCAGTCAGAATGAATCAAACTGGCGTACACCGAACATCAGCTTGCATCACCACTATGCTTGTTCCATAGAATAACAAACCCTTTTAAGGTCAGAATAATTCAAATTGTCGAACGCTCAACATAAGCTAGCTTGCTCAATAGAGTGACATGTCATTTTATGGTCAGAATAAATAAAATAGTCGTACACCGAACATCAGCTAGCATCACCACTATGTTGTTCCTTACAGTAACATGTAATTCTAAGGTCAGAATAAATAAAACTGACGTACACCAAACATCAGCTAGTAGTTAGAAATAAACTTCATATCCAGATGAAAGTGGGGCAATAATGACTACTTCTTCTTTCAAATCACTAGAAGTATATTTATTTATTTGCTTACCCCAGTCCCGCCAACAGGAGGAACCAATGGGCAGCCGCCACACCCTACGTAAGCATACAGTGGCTGACCTGCATAGCCCTCTTCTGGCCCTTACGAAAATTTAAAAAAAAACCAACTGTGACTGGTCAGTAAACCGAATAATTGGGACCGCATTCCCTTGTCGTCAGGCTAACCGTGGATTTTCATATCCATGTAACGCAAATGCGGATTGGTTCTACTTGATCCAAGAGTTCCCTTGTCTTCTGGATTGGGTTCAAAATTACAAGGCTACGGAGTTGAACATTAGTAGTCGTAAATCCAAAGATTTGGTCTGCTGTTCAACGACGGTTATAAAATAAAATATACTTTCAAACAAATGTTATGTTGTCATTTTTATATAATTTTTTTTGCAGGATAACTGCGTTTCTGTTCTAAAGACAGGATAACTACATTTCTGTTTTTAGTTTACCTTAACACCAAAAGTGGTGTCAACTATACACCAAAACTTTTTATTGGTTATATATAAACAAGTATTTGGTGAAAATTAAAACATTAATTTTCGAGAAATATTTTTTCATACCTCATATGTATCAAAAATTAAACACTATAAAAAAATCAATGAATGCAATTTGTTTTCACTATTACACAAAGAGTTAGGAAAACATTTTGCCTTACCAGAGTACCTTGGCGCACTGTCAGGACAAACACATTTGGAGGTTGCGCCATTCGGACAATTTGTATCTGTATTTTTGAAATGGTGGAAATGTAATTTAGCCACGGGAATTCTGTAACGTTGTTTATCTACTTCTGTCTCTGGCCGACATGAGAATTCGCTGCAAATGTTTTTTGAAACGCTGCAGCATAAACAAACATTACACGGACTATAAGGAAAAAAAAAATGTATCCTGTAACAACGATGTAAGAAGTTCACGAAGTTTAAAAACTAAAGTATATTTTAAGAAAAATAGTTACGTCTGCATAAGAGTCAGCATATATTTTATGTAATAAATGAAATGCTATTTACGAATCCTATTCGCACTGAAATACTTGTGGAAAAAAAATTTCCATTTCAAGTATTAAAAATTAAACATGTTGTGTTATTTGTATTTACTCTGCATGAAAATAATATAAAATTTTGCAAAATTATCACGTTACCTTCTGATGAGTTTTAAGGAGATACCAAGAATTTTAGAAGAGCATTGGCAGTTATTTTAGTTGTTAGAATAAATCAAATTGAACCAAGCATGCAGCGGATTAATACGTGTGAGGTTTTCTAGGATATCGAGATAATTGATATTTTTGTCGAAATAAAGTTGCCAATGTACTTAAAAAACATTATTTTTCATAGAAAGTACGATAGAAGTGGATTATGTGTTAGTGATATATTAGTCAGTGAACTACGATTTGCCAAAAAATAAATAAATAAATCACAGTGAATAAAATTTAAAAAAAAAGTATGAGTTACAAATTTTCAGAAACGCAAACACAAAAATACTCTTTTTTTTATCAATCTCAAGTTAATTAGATAAATATTTAGCTTTACAATTTGATTAAAATTGTCACACTTAATTTTTCTGTGACAGATAGTGAGGAGAAAACACAGTGACTTCAGAATCAGAGGAGAAATCAGTAGTACCCAATTTAAAAAAAAAATGAAATAGTTAACCTAATTAATTTTCACTTACCTGCTAATCTTAAAATCTTTATCCATTGATGAAAATAGTTTTTTTTTTATCAACTAAGAATTTTGATTATATCTAAATTTATTTATAAGTAAATTTTGATTTCAGAATCTGAATCTAATTGAATACGATAAACATTGCACTGCTACAATTTTGAAAAAAGAGTCAGATTTTCAGAGCATACTTAAAGCAACCTTACATTTTTCAAATTATTTAAATAACAAGAATTTACCTAATTTAAATAAATTTATGTCGTTTCATATTTTAAAAAAAGTTAAAGCTTTTATCACAACAGCTCGTGACCAACGGCATGATTGTGGTAATGTGGTCAGCATTGCTCACAGTCCACCTTCACTTCCCAATATAGCTAAGATTCATTGATATGAAGCTTCATGGGCTTCGAGTCGCCATTATTGATCGAAACTCAGTTCTTCACAATGACAGTTCAGTGCCTTAACCATTGAGCCATCAAGGCTCTTGTTTTACATTTAAAAACTAAAATCTTTTTCATAATTGTAGAATAGATTTTTGTTCAGGAAATATTTCAGCACGTTGTCAATAAAAATTTTCAAAACAGTGAAAAAGAAATCTAATAGGTCGTCTGCGTACAGTGAGACAAAATCAAGGATCATAGGAACTTAACGTGCAGCTTATAAGTTATTTGTCTGAATGCTAAAAAAACATGTAATAAACCTTTAACCTGATTGCCATTAGGTTTTTGACCTTGCATATTATAATTTTTAAGGTCGATTTTTTAACGGTTAATTCAAAATAGTTCGTGTGTCAACCAAAATTAACATTTAAGAAGAAAAAAAATAAAAAATTTTTTATTTTATTTAAAACAAAAATCTTTATTAAATAGTAGATAATAGAAGAATCTTTATTAAATAGTTAGCCACAAACTTTCCCAAATTGGATTTGTAAATGGAAAAAAACAACAATCTAGTTAACAAAGAAATTTTTAATAAATTTATTAAAACCACCGGCGGAAAAGAAATACAGCCAAAATTTGGGAGTCACGTACGAGAATTATACATATTAGATTATAATATACATTTAACTCAATGATTTTAGATGGAATTTAATTATAGTTAAACATCTATTTGTTGTTTTTTTTTTATCAAATTTTGGAAGAGTTGGTCTATTTGTTTTTTCGATAAATAAACATCATCGCAAATTCTTATAATCTTATTTATTTGATAAAAAATGGTATTTAACTTAATGTTTTTAGAAACATTAAAATGCCATGTAGTTAGTTTATTTATATTAAATTTGAAATTATTTCTTTTATCGCATAAATCAAAAAATGCAGATATTTTTTTCTTTTTTAATACTTTTTATTTATATTTTGCTAAACTATTTACTTATTAACAATAAACATAATGAAAAAAAATTACGAAATTAAGTGATGAACAACCATACACTCAGTTGCTTTTAGAACATCAAAATGTTATGAGAAAACATCATTTAAAGTTCATGAAAGCTCATTTCATCCAGACTCACGTCAATAAAAAAAGGACTGTATCATTTTTTTTATTTACTTGTTTTCGTGTGTGTGAGGGTGCGGTCTAGCAATTAATTTCATCTATTTTTTGATTAGCTAGAGTACTTAAGTATTTACTAAGTTTTTTATCGTTTACTGAGTGGTTTTAAGCAGAAGTTACAGATAAATTACTTCCATATGGAATTTGAGATCAATTAAAATTACGACCACTTTCCGACTATAACGAGCACTCAAATTTTAACTGGAGTTCTGTGGTAGACGACAATACAAGTTGCTATTGTTTCCTAAATGTTACAGGCAAATTAAATCTCCGTTGAAATTTCGCCAATCGATGTTTCAGCGATTTTCTGACCCAAGCAAATTAACTGAAATTTAAAAATGAGGAAATAATAAAAGAAAATAAAAATTTTAAAAATTGTGCTTTTCAAGCTGGACAAAAATGAGGAAATAATTTCATTTTTGGAATACCTAAAATAAGAAACGTATGTCGAAGAGCTTCCATAATAAGCTTCTATCACTACCACTGATAATACCCCCCTTTTTTTCGAAAATGATGCGCCATTTTAAATATCTGCAAAAATAGAATTATTTTTCTTTTTGGTACACTTAAAAAAAGCAGTTTTTTTAAATTTTTTATGTTAATATTTTAATTTTAAGTTTATACTTTTATTACGTGATATTCTTAAAAGTGTAAGTTATCAAATTGTGTTTATAAAAAACACTTTTATCTTTTAAACATCAGCAAGAGTGTTCCCATTAAAACCAAAAGATGCTACAGTCCTTGAAATATAACTAAGTTCTGCTTAAAACTTATTTAAATATTTTTGCTAAGTTCGCTCTAAATTTTGTGTAAAATTCTCTATAGCAAATTTCTCTTTCTTAGCAAAACATTGTCCATTTTTTAAATTTCGTGTTTAATTATGTTATTAAATTATTTTTGTTTTAAAAATATGTTCTAGAGTCATAAAGACTTACCTGAACGGATATACATGGCTCCAACAACTAAAAAAGATACTGATTCTAATCATGGACTATGGAATCGTGCTATATGCTTATGTAGAAAGAAAAGATGTTCACATAATGGACGGAATTACGATTCTGGTAAGAGAACAATTGCTTACAACTTTGAAGCAGATACATTAATTTTTGAAAATTTTTAATTCTATCGCATATCATTTCAAAACCTTTAATCATTTACACTGTATTTATTTTATAAAGCAATGCAAATATATAGCATGCGTATTATAATATATTTCAAATTAACAGTCATTTGTTACTTTAAAAACATAATTTTATTATTTATTTCTTAATTTCACAACTTCTTAAGCCAGAATTTTACTTCTCAAGGTCTATAAAATAAAACCGGTGACTATCGATTTAAATGGAGCTTGGTTTTCTGTTTACATCTGTTTCACTATTTTATTTCCACACTTTAAAAAACAGCCATTCTCTTCAATTTTTAAAAAGCAACTTTGATTTCATTGTTTGTCATACAAATAAAAAAAATAAGTAATTTTTTTTTAATATTTGCTTTCCTTTTTTGCCTTTGCATGGATATTCTGTATGTAGATTTGCTATTCATGCAAATTTTTTTCATAAGAAGGCACAGTATATGGCTTTTAAAGCTAACTTTATGAAAAAGGATGGATCCTAGGCATGGATTTTAGACATGTTTAAATTGGTTGGAATGCAATGTTTTTTTTAAAAATTTGATATAACTAACTAAAATTTAATAATGTAATTAAAATTATTTTTATAACCCAGCTCTAACGCTTTTTATTGTATCTAAATATTTTGTTTGCGATTACAAATTTTAAGAATTTTTTTTTAGTAAAACTAAAACACGATGTCTACCACATTTAACATACTATGAAGGAGTAGGAGATTATTCCTTTTTAAATAACATCATTATGACTTTATTTAATTCCTTAGGAGGCTCCACCCTCTTCTCCCTAATCCCCGTAATTACTTCTCATTCATCAAGTTTTTTTCTTAAAAGTCAATTCTTTCCATAAAAATACAGAACATTTTGCTCTTAAAATATACAATCATTATAGCTTAAGAACCTTTTGTTAATATGTTAATCGTAACAAAATAGACGATTTTTGAAAAATAATTATAATTTTGCAACAAATTTCAAACTTATTTCCTTTTCCAGATTATTCATTACATCGTTCAGACAGCATTCCACAATTACCAGAGATAATTCAAAAGTCTGAACCAAACGTTGGAAAGCTCAAGGGTTCAATCAATCGGTCAAAAAGCTGGGATAGATTAGAAGATAACCCAAGAAAGAATTCAGTGTTCGCAACATGCCCAGGAAAACTGGGCAGTGTTCGAACTTCCACTAGTCTGCCGAGCCTATCAAATCCTTTTCCCAGAAGAGTGCCAGCAGCCTTGTTAGCAGCTATCAGTGAACGTTTGGGGCCCGAGGTCCATCCAGACGACACCGTGGTGGTTGAGATGTCAGCGGAAAACATCAGTTCAAAAATGAGGCATGCTTTCACAGTTCAAGAAATTCGAGAAGTAGTTTCAAGATATGAAGAGCAGGTGGGAAGGAAGGTGAAACCTATTCCTTTAGAGACAGTGATAGATCCCGACGATGACGAACCAATAACATTTGAGATAAGGCAAGGAAAAGAAAGAAATATTTTCAAGCTACCAGCGACAAAATTGAAAGACAACAAAAAATGGCAAGTTACATTTACCATTGGAAAATCTAGAAAAATTTTTAAACCCCTTCATGCCAAGTAGTTGGTAGCTATGGTAGATATAGTTAATAGAACCCCATCCCTTGTCATGCCATTTTTTATTATGCACACTTATTTACGATTTGCTATTCATTCACTTGCAATAAAATCTTAGTTGATGGTAGTCAAACAATAAATGTAATAGATTTTTAAGAATTAATGAAAAGGGAAAGAAATTAAGCAAACCATTGTTATTTTACTATGCTTTTATGAAACTCAATAAATTCCTTAAAAGTAACATCTATAAATTTATATTGTCAACAATATTTCAATCAATACAGAAAGGTAAAAATAGCATGAAAATTTGATTTAAACAGAAAAAAAGCTATTAAAATAATTAACAAGGTATGAGTGATAATCATAGCTTACCCCTAAAAAAGGAGGGTACAGACTACAGAGGGTATTAAAAGGAAGGTAAAGGGGATATTTAAATAACACAAATACATTAATATGGCTCAATATCTCCATGACTAGAATAATGTATGAATGTTTATGTCAAGCCATATGTCTCTAGAGCAAGCCTCTTTTTGATTTTAGACGGTGCAGAATTGAAGCTAGATAGATCAGCATGTAAACTTAAAAAACCTTTCTTAAAATTAGCTTCTGCTCTTCCCACTTACAAAAGACTATTTTTTATCAAAATTCTTTAGCTTTTTTCCATTTAAAATTCATTTGGATTAGCATTGATAATGACTGTGCAAACTTTAAGCGGTGATAAAACATGATGAACACTTTCCACTATAAAATATGGGGAAAGGAATGTTATTAGATAGATTATCAGCAAGATTGCCAGTGAACTAATAGGTAAAAGCACAAAAAACCAGATATAGTACACAGTAAAATATTTTTAAGAGCAACTTTTTTAAAAACAAAAGTACTAAAAAGCTGTCAATTGACCAATGGGAAAAATCAATTCTCTAATAATTCATTTCATAACAAAAGTTATTAAGAATTTTTCTTAAAGCTACAATTTATTAAAATTTCAATAGGGTTAAAAAAAAATTCTGAATGAATAGTAAATGTAGATCACTATTTTAATTTTCGCAAAAAATTAGTAAAGCATCTTCATTAACCATTACTGTCATTGTAAATTATCATTATTGTATTTCCACTTTTGCAAATAATGTACAAATAAATCGATTCAAATCAACCAATCAATAAGTGTGCATAAAAATAGACGCAGTGCCAATTTTGTATCAATATGCTTTATTTTTAAATGATATGCCTTCATAAAATCTGTGTGCCAGCCACTACCTATATCTGTGTCAATAGGTTCCTGCATTATTGCCTATGGCCAGTAGGACGCTACTTCTTTTCTATGAACCGGGAACCAGTACCAGTGGAAGATATTCGATGGGAAGAAGTGCTACTTGGTCCGAGAGCTACACTCATGCTGCCTCCAAATTTCTGGAATTGACAATCTTTTTAAATTGGTGTTGTGCAATCAAACTTGTTTCATGGATTTTGCATTCATTGTATATACAACATTAAAAACGGTAATAAAATATTTGAATATAGAACACTCAATGAAATGTACAATAAAAAGTCAGTGTATTTATCTAGAGAATTATCAAGCCACAAAAACTACAATTCGTTATCTTACACTTCATCGTTCAATAGTGTGGCTTAAAATATATCGAAAGAACCATGAAGGGTGTCCTAAAATTCACAATAAATTTGGACTATTTGTGCAATAAAATGTGAGCAACAAAAAGAAAATAAAGGGGGAGGGGACAGCTAATAGTTCAGAATTAAGTATGAAAAGTCACCACACCAAAGAACACGTTTCCATTGTTGAATTATTCCCCTGTCCTAATTTTTCGTTTCAGCAACCGGAAATGGTAGTCCAGATCAAGTGATTAAACCCCATAAGACCTTTGATTTTTATTTTAAATATTTACGCCAACCAGCTAATCATTACCCATACCTTGAATAGGAAACAGAGTGCTGTGTCAACAAAATTCAGCCACATTTATGCAAAATGTTCATGAAAAATTTCGACAAAGCCGTGGAGGCCACTTACATGATTTGCGATTACGCACATATAACCCTATATGAATCAATAAAAAATTTACACTTTTTAATTTAAATCTTGTGATTTCCATCAAAATTATTTCTTGCATGAATTTCAGGACAACCTGCAAAGCAAAAACCAAGTTACATTGCTTACAACTTACACTTTGAATTATTTATAGGTGAAAGTATACCTTCTACATTAATTTCTGTCCACATTTTGCAAAGGAAAAATACAATGGAGAGCTGGATAGTTAGTACCTAAACTTTTTATGCCACATGCTTCACTTGTTAATTCACTAGTGTTTGAAACTTGTAATTGTAGTCAAAGGACTTCTAAAAAAATATTTACATTTCATTAAAAAAATCCCCAAGAGTTAAGTTTATTAAACAATGAGTTCAAATTCGTTCAATCGGCTTAAAAAAACTTAAGCTTCTTTTATATTGTTGAATTTCTTTTCTTTTCAATTTTGTCAGCTCTTCAGATGTGTGTTAGATCTTCGTTAAAAAGTGAAGGGACTGCGAAAGAGAAATTTAATGAAATGACGATCAGTTTGCTGCATAAAGTTTTCGTACAGAATTTCAACTTATTTAAGGTGTTAGTAATGATAGCTAATATAATTGGGCATTATGTTTATCATTGCTCATAAAGAGGTGGGCTAAAGTTGTAATAAAGGTTCTTTGTTTTTGTTTTTTTAAACAAAATGAAATAAAAATATAACGTAGCTTCTGAAGCAAGCATCAATGTTGTTATAACAACATAGTTAGTGCCGAAACTCAAAATCAATTTATAACACTAGATAAGGCTAACAAATACAGTGTTACCAGCAGAGTATGCCTGGAAATTCTTACTACATGCAAACTTGATGTAAGGTGTTTCTTTGGAAGAAGGGAACACTTCAAGTTCATTTTCCATTGAAAGGTAAAAGGCTGATTTGATTGGTTAAAGTACTGTAACCAATATTAACTGGTGAACATTGAGCAGCCTAGATGTAGATCCTTCTGCTTCATGAAACAAAATCTATTCACTTCAAATCAGAGAAGAGAAGGAGTCGACGTAACATTTAAAGTGAGCAGGTGACATTGGAGTCATTGAAATGCAAAGCAGAGAATTTAAAGGCAGGTTTAGCCTTCATCCTTACTTGATATAATGAAGAATATATAAAAAATATATGCTGAAAATAGTTCTTTTTTACCAAGTTAAATCAACCCAAATATCGAAATATGAGAGTATTATTTAATGAAGCTTTTAGATAGGAGCTATCAAAGTAACTTCAATATCACATGAATTATTTTTAATAAAATATTAAATTCCTTTAATTAACTATTTATCTTTTTTTTTTAAATAAAAAGCAGATACCTAGAATGAAATTGAATTGGTGTTTTAGATTTCTCAAATAATTGTTGCACAAAATATAGTTCACAATTTTATGAAAAAATTATGTAGAAAATAATTTAGTATATTAATTTAACTAATAAAGATCGCAAATCATGATTTTAAAAAGTGATAAACATATATACACACACATACATATGTGAAAAAGATTAAGAACGAATGTGAAAGTGCTGCTGAACGAATGTAGTAATACTCTTAGTACCATTTACTATACTTAAATATTTAGTACCATTTACAATAATAAGACTTATAAAAATATTAAAATGCAAATTTACTGCCCTTTAAAATTAATAGTTTTAGTTAAAAACTGTCAAAAAGATTGCCCAACTAAAATATTTGAAACAAAAATTTGGTCTTCTTTTCTCATATATTTGAATAATTCATGATTAAAAGTAGTAAAATTGGTTATCAACTGAATTATTATCAAACTGATGTTGGAGTAAATAAGAAAAATAATTTTTTTTGAGCAAGTTTTTTCATAAAATTTAGAACTGTTCAATAGTATAATTACGATTAAAAATAACTCATTCAATTAGGACATATTCGAAAAGTGTCTACCGTGACCTTGAACCAAGTAATATATGGTGGTCTCCTTTAGGGTATGGCTTTACATCAGACATTATGCCCAACTCCTCCATGCTTCAAATAGCAACTTAAAAACTGAAAGAAGAAATGCTTTTTCACATTTTATGTAGGAATCGTAAAAGAAATGAAATAAACAATATTTTTTTGACCTCCCAGCATATAACTAAATAATTAAAATATTGTTTCATAAATTTTTCAAAAAAAATTAGATCTTTTTTATTCTACAAAAGACATTTAAAAATTCCAATAAAATAATGACTGTAATTTCAAAGAATTGCATAAATTTAATATTCACTATAATTAAAATCCATTTTTGATTTTTAATCAGTTTTAACATCAATTTATGAAAAGAATATATCTAATTGAATAATTTAAATTGGTAGAAGATTTTCAATTTGTTAGCCTTACTAAGTTTTTAGATTTCTACAACTGTTAAATATTTTATACATATAAAGAATAAGAAACATTATTGACCCCTTTTAAATATATATAGTATAAAACTTGATTGAGAATAAGAAACATAAATGGGGTTAATAAGTTTATTCATTTCAATTACTCAAGTAGAGAACTCAACTTTTATAGTAAAAGTTTATGCTTGGCTTATTCAGATAAAAAGAAACTTATTCTTATTACTTATTTAAAAATAAAGACATTACAAAAGGTTAAGAAATACAACTTAAGAATGATATTAATAAATAGAAAATATTACTCGGCTTCCTTAATGTGCAGCTTAAAAGCAAGTAAATTATTAATATTTAAGAATTAATGTGTAATTCTTTTCTGTAATTCTTACTATGAAATATTTTGTTGTTTATCATTCTTATATTTTGGTTTCCATAACTAACCAATTTTCTTGCTATAAGTAATTTTTCAATTATCCACATTATTATTATTCATAACTGATAATTGCAAAGATAATTAAATAATCATAAGCAATTCAAATTCAAAAATATAATATCCAGATATTTTAAAAGTAAGAGAGATGCTCAAATACTGGAAATATAGGTATCCTTAAACTTTTGTGTGTAATGAGTCTCAGCATTCAGACAAATTTATGCTTGGATTTAATGATTTACTTTGCAGTCTTAAATCTAAAGTTATAAAACAAAACAAAATAGGAATAGCTTTTAATGAAAGTACTAAAAACAAACCCACATTTGAAAATAAAATCTTTATTTACAACTTTCTGTGTCACTTTCTTCTTCTTCAGATGCATCAGAATCTGATGAAGATATCAAAATATCTACATAAGGTCTATTAGTATTTATAAATAATTCATCATTAGAATTTGATGCCTGTCTTTCTTGCCTCTGAGGGACTGCTTCAGAAAACTGTTCAGGCCTGGAAAAAAAAATATGTGAAAATAAAATAAAGATCAACTAAATAGAAAATTGTGCACTTATAATATCTTTAATATTATTTTTAGCAATAGGATTCAACCTATTTAATAAAAGCTATGAATCATAAACATGATAAATTTTTTATACTTAATAAATAATCCTAATTAAGAAATTAATTGTGACAAAATTAATTTGGGAACCAATAAATAAATTTTGGAATCAATTTCGAATTCATATTGAATACAAGTAATTAACTGCTTAACAAATTTAATTTCTATAAAACTTATAAAGGTGGAAAAATAGACTTAACAGATTTTTATCAGTTAGTGTGTTCAAAATGAAATGTTTTACTTAAATAGCACCGTAATTTAATAATCAACTACATTTGGTTTAATAAAACTTAGATAACTTTTTAATCAAATTAAATTCCTTTAATTTATTTCTTAATTAAAAAAAATCACTTGATGCAGAAAGCTTTTCCTCTACAAATTAGGTTTTTTCTTTTAATAATGGATTAAAAATGTGAGAGAATGTTGATATTTGAAATTCAATAATAAAACTAGTTAAAAATAAAACTATTTCCAATTTTTGTTCAGGACAACAAAAAAAATTATATGAAAAGACGTTTTAAGTTAATTTTTGTAAAATGAATTCATAAGTCCACTTTTTAAAAGTGAGAATTAAACATTAAGAGTATATACTATATCACACATGAGAAAACAAAATGATTTTGAGAAAACAAAAAGAAATTATTACAGTGCAGAATCTATAGCATAAAAAAATAGCTTCATAGATACAATAAATTTGTTTATGCTTAAATCTTAAATAATCACTGATTACTTTAAATTTTTAATTAACTTCGTTAAAATTTTATTTGTAAAAGATTAAATAGTTTTTACAATCCAATTTTAAAGAAATATATGAAAAGAAATCTTGAAATTTATAGATTCAGAATTCAGTTGGTTCTAAAAATAAATCTTCCATCATTATAAATAAAGTAAAACCTTTGATAAGTTTGCAATACACCATAAAAAGCTATTTTGATTTTGAGAAATGAATCAAAATTAAAAATACTGAAACAATATGATGATGGAAACTTGCCTGCTGAATGGTCTATAGAAATAGTACTAAATGGCCTAAAGCTACAATAAGATCTCTTATAAAAGGAGTGATATTAATCTTGCATTAAAAATGTTGCAATAAACATTAATCGATCTTTAATGAGAGAGACAGAGCTAGAGAAATTGCATGAGAAAGACAAAGAAAAGAATCTTAACGGATTGTATTGCAAGGGTTAGTTAAGTAGAAATAAAATACTTCTCCATCCATTGAGTTCTCAAAATTGGGAATTACGTATACATTACAAATAAGATTTAAAACACACTTGTGATATCGATTGCCAAGTGTGAAATTTCCTGAATTGCTATGTTTATTAAACCAATTGGCAACAATGACAGATTATAGAAGAATATATATATATATATATGTATANATATATATATATAACAGGAAAAAATACTAGTTGAAACTAATTTTGTTTGGAACATTCTTTTACAAGAATTCATTTGTAATTTTCAATATAAATATGAAAAATGTATAGGTTTTGAGTTATGCGAATTATTATTATTTGTGAATTCAAGGTTTTCTAGATTTTGAGTTCTACCATACTCATAAAAAAAATCATTTATTTGCTTTGCTCCAAAACTAAAGAGGGGGGGGGACAAAAAATAACATTTGTTTGAGATGGGAAACCAAAGTAGGAACTATTATAACAAACTAAAAAACTCTTAATTTATATTGAATTTAATGCAATGTAGTCCTAACGTAGATTATAACGGCAAAAGACAATTCAAGTATGATATTTATGAATAATTTAATAACTTACCATACACTTTGCTGTTGGAAATAAAGAATCTGATCTTTAAGTAAAACTCGCATGATTTCTCCTTTGACTTTATCTCCTTCTACTATTGGCTCAATGATTACAAAATCTCCTAAAGAGTCAAAAAAAATTTCTCATGAAGAAGTTAATTGCAACATTGCATATTTGAACATGTGTGTGTGTATATAGATAGATACTATTAAGACTTAATTCTTTTTTATTTGTCACAGATTATAAATGAAGTCTTAATATTAATTTGATTTTAACTGATAATGTCAGCAAATCAGGGGTCTCTCTAGGTTTTTCAGAGAGGTACCTATTTTGTGAAAATTTAGACATAATTTGTGAAAAATTAAAAATTATATTAAAAATTCAACACAAAAATATGGATTTATCGTTTCTTAAGGGATACAAAAATAAAATTTTAAGAAAAAGTATTTTGTGAAACTACCGTTTTTCCTACAATTGAATTTGTGAAACTACAGTTTTTCCTACAATTGAATTTGTGAAACTACAGTTTTTCCTAAAGTTGAATTTGTGAAGGTACCGTTAAACGGTAGTAAATTCGGCCTGGACAGACCCCTGACTATGATTAATCAATAGCATCAATATAAGGTGGCAATTGAAGGTGAGTTTCAATATACAATTAAGAACTTTGTAGTTTGAGTAAAATAAATAAAGAAATAATTTTTATCTTTTATTTCTTTTTTTGAAACTGCACACTATATTCATATAAGTTTTTGTAACTAACAGCAAGAAATCTACTTTTTCGAATGATACAAATGGTTTAAATTAAAAAAGTAAAACACACACAACACATGATCTTAAGGAAGGGGGAAGAAAACACATAAAATGTTGTGGTTCATACATTAAGCTAATAATATTCAAAGTAATTATTTACGTTCCTGAATGAAGGTGTTACTGTACTTTACAATTAAAACAATATTTCAAGTTTAAAAGTCACAAGATAGCAACCAAAGGCAGCTATAGTCCTGATCTCAACCAAATACATTTTATGAATGTGCAGAGCAATTATAAATGAAGAAAGATTTTATGAAAAAATAGATTGGATTAATGTAAATACATATGTGTTTTTCTTATTGTCAGGAAAGGGCTTTTAGCATTTATTAGAACTAAATTAAAAATACAGCTTATGAAAACTAAAATGAACTTATATCTGTAATAAAACAGAAACACAGAAAAAATTGCAAAATCTGTATTTTTACTTTATTTAACTTCGAGGAGGTCATCTGAATAAGAAAAAAAACAAACAAACATTGGAGCATTAGCTAAAACAAATTTTAAAAATTAATTTTAATGTAAGCAAACTATGCATAAATTTAAAATATATAATTTTACATTAATCATCTTATGCCTTAAAATAAATTATATAACAAAAAATTTATAATGGATTGAAATAAGATTCTATCTAACATTCAAAATTGCTAAATTATTGCAACATATAATGTAAAATTTATTGCATACTGAATACAGGCATATTCAAATGCAAACTCAAGAAGTTTCACTGATTTCATTTCCATCTAAAACATAGTTAAAATCAAAGAAAAAGAAAACAAAAGTTTCTATTATGAATTGATTTTTTTGACAGTCCGCTACATTATGTTACATTTATTGAACACAGAAGCTCAGATACTTTCAAATAACTCGACAAGAAGTCTCATAAATTTTTTTTCCATTTAAAGCATATTATTCAAATCAAGGAAAAAATAATATGAATTTGTATTATGAATTAATAATAAGGTATAGTAAATTATGGCAAACAGGAAATATGGCATCTTGATTGCTCGAAAGAACAAATTTGTAACAAAAAATAAAAAATAATAATAATAAATAATAAAAATAAGAGAAAAATATTACAAATATATTCGGAAAAAAGCATTACATAAATAAGAATTAAAATAAATTATTTATTAAAATTTGAATCAATAACATTACCCCTCTTTATCCAGACATGCTTTCTGAACTTGTTAGGCATGCTGACCAAGAATGTATCACCTTTTGGAGTAAGAATTTCATGTAGATTGTTGCCCCGGCTTCCAACGATCTGTCATAATAATATTTTATAGTTTAAAAAAATGTTGAAAAATTTATAAAACAAATAAATAAATTATTGCATTTAGATTTTTTATAAATACTAAAGTAAAGAATTCACAGAAAATCAAAATCAAGAATAAAACTCAATTACTAAAAAAATTCTTAATGTAGCTATTTATAAAAAGTAAACATTTAACATTAAACTTTTACCATTATTGAATTTTTTTTATCTAAGATAATAATAAAAAAAAAACAGTTTATAAACAATTTATAAGAATAAACTGGAATATTTACAATGATAAATGTACATATTGAAAAAACAAAAAATGAATAACTTTGAATAACTTATGATCTTCACATACTATGACTCAATTTTGGTTCCATTAGTGCAGACGATTTTAAGTTATAAAATCAGACTTAACTTGTACTTTTTGAATATTTTTCCATATTTTAGAATCTTTTAAGCAAATTTTTTACATACAATTATTAATTTATTTATCAAAATTACAATTCATTCATTCAAAGATAATTCCATACAAAAAAGAATTTTAAATAAATATTATTTAACAGTCAAAAAAGGTTTGAATTGTAAGACATACAAAGTTTGACTTCATTTTAAAGTACATAATTAGTCAGTCTAAGGCAAAATACAAAATTTGAACAAAATCTGGTGAATAGTTTTTGAGAAATTTAAATTTAACCCACCAGTGGTTTGGGAAATGGGCAAAATCCAGATTATTTTTTTTTACGTGCAGAACCGTGAGGGGGTAAGGAAGTTTTACATTTAAAATTCCTTACTCAGGAACTATTCAACTGATTTTGTTCAAATTTTGTATTTCAACATAGAAAATCACATTCTTTATGTAAATATTTATGTACCTTACAATTCTAAATTTTTTTTTTTACTATTAATAAAATAATTATTAAAAATTATTTTTTTTGATTATTTATTAATGAGGGTCAGAAATCCAAAGCTGTGGAGGAAAAAAAAAGTATTTTTATTCAGAGAAAGTACATTTTTGTGTCCGATTACATAACTTAAAATATCTTCTACAGTAAATAATTAGCATATTTAAGGCTACCCCTCGAACCATTAAGATTGTGTCCCATTACGAGCAGATCCAATCATTAGATCAAAAGGTAATCAGGGTAATTTTTTTTTGTCTTTGGATATTATAAATTAAGAAAATGTAACTTTCATATAACAAAAAATAAAATTGGTGGTCATGTTTAGTGCGAATGTATCCATAATTGTTACACAACATTAAGTGCAGGTTAATTATATGCAGAATGTATGCCAATTATCAATAATAGAAATTTAAAGAAATGTTAGTCTTGTTTTGTTTAATATTTTTACAACACTAAGGTAAAATTATAAGAAAATATTAAACACACAGTTGTGAAATTGCATAATATGATGTATAATCTAAGTTCTCACAATAAAATGCATTCACAATTTTTTGGAATACTCAAATATTCTTGAGTGAATGTTCTCAATATACTCTGAAAGATTATTACCCAGATTTTTTTGTTTTATAATATGATGTATTTTTACTGCAGAACAAATATATAACACATTTATTTGGAACACATAAATTCTGAATTTCAATAAAATCAAATTTTTGAACTCCTTAGTGAAAAAAAAAAAAAAGAAACTTACTTTAACAATAGACTGATTGCTTGCTGGGAGATCATATGAATTTAATACTTCTTCAGTAACATGCTTCTTCTTTGTGAAACTGCTCATTTCAATAGACCAAAAATGTCTGAAAATAATTATAGCAACATATTCTTAATTATCCTTCTTCAAATAAAAAGTAAACTAACAAATAATGAAATGATAATAATTAATAAATAATTCTGTTGGGGGGGGGAATTAATTCCTCCTTTCTTTTCAGGATAATAATTATTTGTCAGATAATTAATGGAGAAATAAAACCCATGTGTATGCACATAAATAATTCATTAATTATCAGTATCACACTATTTCTTTAAAGAAACACAAATTATTTTTAAACTTCAGACACAATGAATATTAATTGAATTATCTAAATGATTTGACACATTGTATAAAGGACTAAAAACTGAGGAAAATTAACATTCCCAATTTCACATAACTTTTCATTAAAGAAGATAGAGGTTACTTTAGAGTACAGAAGAGCTTTTGAACTGTAAAAATATATAAGAAAGAAAAAAAAGTCCAGGTAAAAGAAATGTTCATAAATATAGAAAATATAATTAGGTCAGCAAGCTCAAGTTAAAAAAAGATACATTTGAAAGTATATTTTCTGGACCAGCTCCTGTGAGAGAAAAATAGACTAAGAGAGATTGAGAGTATTTAGAAAGATATAAGCATACAAAAGGTAAAAAATTTAAAAACAGTTGCTTCAAATCTTTTTTTAAAATTAAGAAGAAAAAATTTATGAAATACATATAAAAGTATCAAAAGAAATTTGTAGTCAACTAAAGGAAAGTCTAAATATTTAATTAAAAAAAAAAACGCAAGATCTTAAAACAATTTATATGAAAAGTAAAGAACATAGTTTCTCATCTCTATTCAAATACGAATTGCTAATAGTGATAAGGATGAGAATAAAATATTCCTCTCATTAAAAAAAGATAATCATAGTTAAAACACTAGTTACAAATATTTCATTTAGAAATTCGATCAGATATAAGATATTCCAAAAAATTAAGTTCGAAAGAAACATAAAGCAAGTAAAACTAATATATTCTAAAACAACTTCACATTCAAACGAAGGTAGGCTAATTCAAGTAGATGACTTCCAGCAAATATAATAAATCATTTAATATTCAAATGAAAAATTTAACTGTTAAAATATATAGTAATTATAAGAAATGTAGAAATGCGTGTCTAGTTGTGTTTTGTTATGTTTGAAGGATGTAAAACGTTTCCGGCTGCTCAGATTTGTTTGGTTGAAGCTCTTTAGGAAAAGGAAGTATTTCTGTTTACAAAATGTTTTTGTTTATTATTGTTTACATTAGATCACTCATCCATTGAAGTTGAAATGAAGAGAAGAAAATTTAGTTGAATATTTTGGGTGTTAATTTGACAACAAAACCAGAACCAAGAACGAACTACGTTTGTTTATACTTGTATATTTTTGTTACACTTTAATAAAAGAATAACTCAAAGAATTCTGTCCATAACTAATCGAGAAATCAAAAGTAATTCATAAAACTGATTGATTATCAAAATTTCTTTTAATTTACCAGCCAAATGAAGGTTTAATTGAGATATGGCTAAAACTAAATATGCTGTCAAGTAAAATCTATCTGTTTGTAAAATGTTTCCAAAATTACGTATCATCTCAAATTAAAAGCTAAGGAGCAGTCATTATTTTCTAGACGTGATGATGTTTATAATTTTGTTCAAACATAGTTATATTTATTTTGAATATTCAAAAATAGTGTACCATTTGATTTTATTTCATTTAACTCTCCCTTTTTATTGAAAGAGCTTTTTATGATGAACTATATTCTCTATTTTAATTAAAATTATGATTTAAGAATTTACACCTTTAAATGAGTCTTGCAGTAATAGCACCATAGAGTTTTAATGAATTTTAGCCATGTATACAATTTCATATAAAGAAATTTACTTTTTAAACCAAAAATTACAGTTTTTGTTAAAAAATAAATAAATTTTTTGTTGCTTAAAATTATTTTAACTGCCATAAAATGCATATGTTTATATTTATAGTGTGAGATTAATCATTAACAAATGGGACTTTTCTTTTGCTCCAAATAGCCATCTTAGCTCTATACTTACTTTTCAAAAGATTTTGTGTGATAGTAGTTGAGGGCACTGTCCTATATTGGATCCTAGTCAGGTCAATTTCAATCATCAAAGTGTCAGTGTATGGTTCTTGTGCTTACAAAAATTTCGAAAACAAATATTTTATGTCTTGGGGATATTTTCGTATCGTGATCTGTCGCACCAATTATAATCGCCAAGGTGCCAAATAGATTTTAAACTTGCAAATTTTGAAAACAAACAAACATGTAGATGTTTGCCTGGGGGTGGTTACGAGTTATACCTTACGAGTTGGTCCCTTTCTGTGATGTTTTTTTAGTTTCTCACTCGCTGCTGCCCGGAAGTTTCCAAGACTTGGCTATAATTCTGCCACAGATCACGAAATCTCCCCTATTTCTTACCTAGGTGTGGCTTTGAATTTGTTTCTTTTTCTCTTTGAATTTGTTTCTCTTTGTTCTTAATTTCACATGTGCTGATGTCTGATTGTTGCAAAAACTTGGCAACTTGCTGCATATCTGAAATAGAAATCTTCGCAAAAGTTGTAACTTTTATTTCATAATTAAAAAAGGGGCATTTTTAGAAATTTGTTGCCATACATAGTTATTGACTTTGATTAAGCTTCATAATTTTTTTAGGGATGTAATATATATTTCATGTATTATAAAATGCTTTAGGCATCAGCTCTATATTTGCTTCTATTGCTCTGTAGGGAAATGGTTGTTTTCTTAACCACCTGTTTTAATGAAAGGTCAATTTCTGATTAATTAGTTACTGATTGATATTTAACTATGATTTTTAATTTCATTCCTTCATTTTAGTGATATTTTTATGTTGTCTAGTTAAATATTTAAAATGCACATGATATTTAGACACAGAGATATTCGCATCTTTCAATTGGGAAGTGGATAGATTGATGAATTTTTCAGTGATTTTAAATAAATAGCTTTTATTTAAAAATGCATGCTCCATTTATTGCTTTTTTTTCCTTATAAATTTAGGTTTTATTAGGTTTATTATAGTTATAAATTTAGGTTTATTTTAGGTTTTAGCATAGATTTTTAATTAAACTACTGAAGTAAAGTGTATTTTTACTAATGATGAACTTTTTTTATTTATCTTTTAAATTTCAGATTTTTATAATGCCTTGTTCTGCTTGTGGAACAGAGTTTGGAATTTTCAAGAAGGAGGTAAATATTACGGTTTAGATAAAATTTAACCATTCATGTTAAATTGCTATTTTTTGAAAAACTTATGGATTTTTTTTCAAATATCAAGGTTGTCTCCAGTCAAAAAACAATATGTGCACTTTTATCAATAAAAAGATAAACTGTCAGTGAATCTGCTTTACTTTGGAAAGTATATGTGTTTGAAGCCTAGGTGTTCCAAATTTCTAGTTTTTTAAAATTTTTATTACCAAACGCTGTATTTTAAAATAATAATCAAAATCTCTATTTTAAAGTTACACATGAAATGTAAATATTTTGTGGTTAAAAATATATTTATAAAGTGAAACTTCGGTTAAGCAGACTCTCCTGGAACAGAAAATATTGCCTGTTTACGAGAACTGACAGTTTACTAAAAGCCGAATGAAAGAAATAACGAAGAAGAATTGCATTTATATTTTTAAATAATATAGAAATAATTAAATATTCTATAATATGTATCTATTTATATTCATGTTTATTTTAACTTAAAAAAATCTATAAGAGAATTGATAAGGAAATTTGATGTGTATATATATGCCTGTGTTTTATATTTATCCAGTTGATATAGAAGTTTGTTTGAAGCGGCTGAACTTACTATATTTTCATTTTACATTTTTAAATAATGTCACACTAATACACTGATTTCCTAATTTTTGGATAGATAAAACACTTTTAGTTTAGTTGATAGTTTCTCTTTTGGTTCTTTTTTTGATTGCATCAATTGAGTATTAGTTTCTTGATATTCTTGGCATCATTATGTGTGGCTATTTCCTCAATTTCATTTATATTTAATTCATTCTTTTGACATTATATATTCTTATCAATGTTTACAAAACCATCATTATTGATAACATTTTCTCTAGTTCAGCGAATCAAATTTGTTAATTCAAAAACTGGATAATCAGAATTTGTGTCATTTATGACATCTGCAAGATATTTCCAACAGGTGTGTCCTTTTTGAAACCTGTCTAAGTGAAATAATTTAAAATGGTTGATCATTTTACTTTTTTCTAAGTGACAATTATCCACAAAGAAGCTTAAAGGACATCTTTGATACACCTACTTGTAAGGCACGAGGTACTATGGAGTTGCTGTATTCACAATTGATCATTTGTCAAGAATATGAATAAATTTTTGATTTATATTAACACCTCAATAGCTAGATTTCTATTCCCTTTTTTTATTCAGCTTTGTTTAGTACAAGAGTCAAATTGATTAAAAGAAATTATTCTATTGTTATTGTTTTGATGTCTTATTGTCTTGTTTAGAGAGTAAAATTCATTTATTATTACAGATTGGTTGTGAAAATTGTGGTTTTGCTTTTTGTGGAAAATGCTGCAGGAAACAAGAAGTACAATCAGAGAGTGGAGACTTGAAAAAGTATTTAATTTGTAATGCCTGCTTTTTGCAGAAGACAAAGTGAGTTTAAACATATTTTATGACTACTTGTTTTACATCATTAAACATCCTTTTCACTATTATTTTGTATTTTAATTTAATCTATTTCCTAAATCTTGTGTTCTTTTAAAGTTTATGTTTCTTGACTGTTATAAATTATAAAAGAAAACGGTTGTAATGTCTGCATTTCCCTTATGCAGGTTCTTATCCTGTATCAGGTTCTCATAGCACAAAAAAATAATAATAGTAATAATAAATTGTCATTTATATTTATTATTTTTTACTATAGGAGTAATTTTCAACTAAAAATGAATATATTAATTGCTGAAATCTATATAAAACATATTTTAATAGCGAAAATTTTATTTATTATGTGTCTTATATTTATTTTTGCAGTTAAAGTTACTGTGGTTATTACATTGTAAATGAATTAAATTAGTTTATTAGTAAATGAGTTAAATTAGTTTAAAGAACAAACCTTTAATTTATACTTTTTCTGAAATATTTATATAATTCAGAGAAAAGTCAGGGAATTTTATAAATTGGAGGAAATAAGGGAAATGTCAGGGAATTTAATTATAATACTAAAAAATCTGGGAAAATAAAGTAATTTGAAATTGATATATCTAAAAGTCCAATATTTTTTCTAAAATTATTGGGTCTTGCAATAATTTTTTCCTTAAAAATTTTTTTTATTTTTATTTTCAATTTTAATCACAAGTATAAGTGTCTTGTAATATATTTTATAAGAATAAAGCATAACTAAAAAGTTTACTTAAAATTTTTTGCCGTGGGTTATAAAAATGGGAGAAATTTAATAAAATCAGTCTAATCACAGTGAATTTTTTTTCTTCTTATTGTTTGTGGCCATCCTGTTAAAGATGATTTTAACAGACTTTAATATTGTAATGATTCTGTTATTGTGAATTTTATTTAAAAAATTCATTATTTTAAAATTTTATATTAACAAACTACTTAATTACCCATTTTTTATTTCCTGCTCCACTAGAGGCCGTGCTGCAACTACTGCCGATATTTCACCCCCATTAGCCCACAAAAAGTAAGTTCTGCTGTTATCAGTATAAGAGAATTTTATTTGTTTTAATTAATGAGGTAAGAATAAGAAGAATGAGCAAAACATCTTGCAAGTGAACCCATTTTCTTGTCGAGTCTGTCACGATGATTTGTCCCAAATCTAGCGTAGAATGCATTTCACCTATCATAAATTGAAGACTTATTTTAGCTTAATATTGCACTTCTGTACTTAAGAACATAATTTGCACTAAAAAAATTGTTTTTCTTCTTTACTTGAAAATAAGTTTTATAATGATCTTGTGGACCTCGTTTAGCCATGTCAACGCATTAACCAAATTTAATCAGAGCATTTATAGTAGAATTGGACTAAATTATTTGTTCAAAAATTTTATTGCGGAACACCGAGAACTTTTTAACCAAAACCATTTTTAGTAACATAACAGTATATTTGTAATTTAATGATGTTTTTAATTTAGATTAAATTTAGTAAGTGGTAATGAGAGCAATAGAATACTTGTCCAATGGTATTTTTATATCATTAATTGCTTTCAATGTAATGTTCTTAATTCTAAGAGCTGTACAATGAAAATAATTTGTGATATGTTTTTTAAAGGTTTCTTTAATTTTAAAAAATAAAATTATGCAACTAGAGTTTTTAGTTGTTTTTTATATATCTTTACATTTTTTAAAAATACATTAATGTAACTAAAGTTGAACTAATTATTAAAGATAAAGATTATTTTATTGAAGTATAAATTGAAATCACATAAGACTCAAAATACACAATATTACAATGCATATCCAAAAGTAGCCAGTGGATTAATTAATTTTTTTAAATTTTTAGGAAAACTCTTATTCTTAGTTTTGTTATTCTAACTATAACAATTTATTTTATATTCAAAGATATAGTGTAATATACTTTATTTTCATTTTTTAGATGAACAGAATATGATTAATAATCCTAAAACTGTTAACTTAAATCGCGGAATAACATGAACACAGAAGCCTTGGAAGTAACATTTATTTAGTTAGTAAATTGATCTCTTTAAAGAATTTGTTTTAACACTAATGCAATATTTTTTCTTTTTTAAACCAAGACACAATTTTTATTCTAAACTATATACTAAATTAATTTCAGTGCATTTTTTTTCTTATAAAAACATAGATACCTTTATTTTATGCAATTATTTGTAAAATCTAAAGCAACATTTAAATTTAATCCCAGATATCCATGATTTTTTAAACAAAACTTGTTAGATTTTAGATAAATAGTTTATAAAATCAGTCTAATATTTTATTTTAAAACCTCTTGTGTGGATATTGATGATGTCATGATAACTACAATGAAAAATTTTCATTTAATGCTTTCATATTTCTGTATTTGGGTTAAAGCATAATAAACTTACAAGTTTTAAAATAAAACTTTTTATTTATTGAATTCCTTATCTCAATAAGTTATTAACTCTCTGGTGATAAGCGATGAGAAAAAGGGGATTTCTGCATTGATAGGTATACTCAGGGACAGCTATTCTTTAGTAGTAACAAATATTTACCAGATGGTCATCTACAACAAATAAAATAGATATAGTGGTTTTTCATCAAACTCGGAGACAATATGCATTTAATTAATTTTATTTTGTGGTATTAAAATCGATAACAGATGAAAATGCATTTTATTAGGCCTCCTCTCTTTTATATAAATGAGGTAGAGAACAATTCTACAAATATTTTTTTATATATTCTTCACATGCTAAGTGTAAAGAATATACAAATTCACTTATAAAATCTTCTTTAGCTAACCTTCCATGGAATCAAATGTTATTCCTACTCCTCTTATTCTTACCTCCATTGTTTTAGTCTGTTAGAATTGTTTTAAAACTTTATCTGAAATATGACTAATGCTGAAAATATTTATTTATAATATTTTGTTCAAACTGAAAACTAACATTTTATCTTAATTATGGGACTGTATTATAAAACATATGAATCTTCTAAATGCATCAGAAATTAGCAAACTGCTTATGCAATTTATTAATATTATCAATTGATTATATTATTTTTATTTAAAATTAGTCTATTTCATGACTTTTTTTTACTAAAGTCAGTTATATGCAATTGATAATTAAACATCACATAAAAAATGTTCTTAATTGCATTGTTATTAATTATCTGAATCTATAGGTACTTTATATTATATGTATTATGCATATACAGTAGAGAACCAATTATCCAGAATGCCTGGGACTAACGCTATTCTGGATGTCTGGATTTCCCGGTTTTCTGAACCACTAAAAAATTATTTAATACAATACCTATTAATACCTTGTTTTAGCTGATTTTAATTAAAAAGTTGTATTTTTATTTCACTATTTTTACTTTTTTATATTTATATTGTAAAGCATAGCAATGTTTTTTTCTTGCAATTTGCCACTTTCTGTTTGCTGATATTTCCCCCTCGTAAGTGAAAAACGAAATCATTCATTTCATCTGATTTTGTTTTTAAAAATAAATTAACATAAATAATAAAAAAAAAGATCAAAATTCCTTCATTCTACTCTGTGATCCATCTGGCAGCGCCTATTCGAGGAGAATTTCTCTCTTTGTTTTCCACAGTCGCACTTTCTCACAATTACATCATACCATTTGGCTTTCAGACATCAAGAATCAGGTGGACAGCTGTTGGTTTTTCTACCAACCAAAGAGGGCTGTTTTTCAGCATTTGGTTTGCAAGCTCGTCATTTCATATATTATTTATTTTAAGTGACGTCACAGGATTTTAGGAATAAGCTCTCACTGTGTCTTGTTAAATCGTAGTTTTATTTGAACATTTCTATTCTGGAGTTCAACTTTAAAAAAAAAACATGATATAAATATTTTATGAAATAAAAATAAAAACCTTTAATAAATTTAGTGATTTTCAAATATGGTGAAGAAAGGGTTGAAACTATTTACAAGAGTCAATAATTTGCTTACAGAAAGTTTTTTAATTGAGATTTTGGGTTCATTTAATTTATCTATGTCTGCCGCTTCTTTATGTTTGATTGAATGGGTAGAAAAAGAATCCCTTCCCACCTTCCCATCTACTCAACTTCAAAGAGGACTTGGTGATTCTAATTCAAAAATGGCAGGGAAAGCAGTCAAAGTTTTTCTGGATTTTCTAGAAACCAGATAAAAGGTTTTATACTGTGCAGCTAACTATACTCCTTAACTATTCATTAAAAAGTAGCTGTAATTTAGCTATTTTAATATTCCAATTAAAAATTTCTACTTCATTCATTTTACTTTATTATATTTGCATAGTAAAGTATAGCAGCATAATTTTTTATTACCCTTCCACCTTCTGTTCATTGGTAAGCATGTGTAATGCATTTCCCCCTCGTAAATCAAAGACTCACACCTTTCCCTCTACTGAACTTCAAGAGTGACTGGAATTTCTGCAATTTGCCTCAACCGTTTAAGTTCGAAATGACAGGTAAACCCAGCAAAATTTTTTCTGGTTTCTTGGTTTTTTAGTTACCGGATAAAACGTTTTGTACTGTAATAATTTTTAATAAATTGGCCGATGCTTATCTGTATTTAAAAGTTAAATTATTGTCAATGTGGCCTATTGCCAGATTTCATTTTACCAGGAGAAGCTTAGTGTTAGAATTCCATAACCACAGTAGATTTATTTAAGAGTAAAAATTTTCAAAAAATTTGAGTCATATCAGATTGATTGATGTGGTATTCTTTTTCTAATTTGTAACTATTATTGTTTCTGTATTTGTAACTATTGTTTGAAGTAAGTGTTATTTTTGATTGATGATGACCTTATCTACGAATGTGATTACTTATTCAATTTGAAAATTGCGACTAATTAAATCATTGTGGTATATTTGTTTCTCTTTACCTATTATCTTCATTTTCTTGGTAAATATTTTTTCTTCTTCTTCAAACAGTCGCAAAATTACAAAATAACATCTTTTCATTTGTTACAACATTGATCTGATTTCTATAATCACTCTCATTGAAATTTCATTTTCATTTTTTTTAATGCTGATTTCACTGAAATTTTTTTTCCTAATTTGGATAAATATTTACTGTTACGTAATTAATTAATCAATAATATTGTAAGAGCAGAAAATAAAGAATAGAAGCAGAGTTCATTCCAAGCGAGACCATATATATATAACGTCGTTGCCGAGTGGAAGGATTAAAACAGGTCATAGGTCGGGAAGGAGGGTACAAAATTTATTTATTAATTATTAGACAAGAGCAGTCATGAGAGTGAGTGAAAGTGCACATGAAAAATTGCGCTCCTTGGTTATATGTTAGGGAAAATCTTGCAAAGTAAAATCCGTAAAATGTCTTAATTTAGGGAAAGAGGGAAATCTTAGTAGTTGCTATTGGTTTATGAAAGAGAACGCGCGTTTCCCACACAAAGCAAGGGAAATATGTCCTGCTCTTAATTAAATGCATAGTTGAGCCAAAAATAGATTTAAAAACAGGATGTGGCTTTTAAAAGTGTGAGAAAGTATTTCAAATAGAATAATTAATTAGGATGAAGTTTTATAGCAAAGAAACTAACATAAAAAGATTAATTGAAGCTTTTTATGTTACATATATATGAATAGATAGATTGATATTCTTTAACAGGGTGCGTAGTGTTTTTAAAAAGTGCTTAATTTTCCCTTTTTCAGAATGATATCTTTCCTTAACTATGTTGATTTTCGCTTTGAATTATGCAAAAAGATACAGTTCAGATTGTTCTATTCAACATTTTCACAATTAATTCAACCCCAATCTATTTTAGTGTATTGTCATTCCGTAGCGTATGAAAACGCCATTCGTTTTACATGATTCAAAATTTCATGATTTTTGACAATTGTCAAAAACAATGCCAAAAGGTTTTTTTTTTACATGACGATTAAAACGAGATAAAACCATCAACTGTCAAAAACTTTCCAACCCTGCCTAATTATGATATTTTTTTAAAGTGTTTAAGAAGATTTTTTTAATTGCTTGAAAAGTGCTTAAAAGGTGCTTATTTTTTGTTGAATAATATGGCTACACACCCTGTTTAAAAAAATTACTGTAGCACACCGCTGCCAAGGCTTGGGTTTTTTCGTGTTTAAAGGTTCTTATTTTCTTATTAAAATTTTATGAAGTATGGTGACTGAAAATTAAAGAGTGGCGTATATAATGTAAAAAAATTGATATAATCTGAGCAATAGTTTTCAGCAAATACAGCATTTTTAAGGAAAAATTTTGTTTATTGATTGCAAACTTTAGTTTTAGTATTTAGTTTTTCAACCATTAGTTTTTTATGTAAGCAAGCTAAGAATTTAAAAAGTAGCTCTTGCTTTCCTTTCCCTTTAGACGTATGTCTCTTTTGAAAAAACAATCTTATAGTGTGGATTCAGCTACTCATGTGCAACTACAATCTGAATGGTGTGATAAAGACATAGAAATTGCTGAGAGACTTCAAAAACTTAAAAGTGATCGAATCAAAGGTAATCTTAGTTTTAAAATCTTTTATTTTTCACTATTAATTAATTAATTCTAATTATCTATTATTATGTGCACCAAATTTTTTTTTACAAAGGATTAATTATATTTTGAAACCTTGATTAGGTGTAAAAATGCTATCAGTCAATAAAAGGCATATCTAAATTTAAATAATTTTTTTTCCTTAATGGTTTTAATTAATTAGAAATAAATAATCTTTAAAATACTTTCCCATTAACAATTGAGTTTTTATAAAATATTGCATAATTTTCCTTACGGAAGGGGAAATTTCAAATAAGTTTTTTTTTAGCAAATTAAATTTTTAAAAATATCAAAAAATTTATTGTGCGACTTTAAGAATGATTATTTATCACCTTTTGCTTGAAATTTTTTATCATAATAGTATATTAGCGAATAAGATACTTTAAACATATTTGAGAAGCTGGATTTCTACATATTCAGTCAAACACCTAGCAATTTAAACTGTTTGTTCTTTTGTAATACAAAATGAAACTTTTGATTAACCTATCTATTTTTTTGTTGTTGATACCATTGATAAGTTGAAAACTTTGCAAAGCATGTGAGAATAAGAAACCAAAACAGATTACTACTATTACTGATTATTTTGTTAGTAATCCTTTCAAATTTTTGGAATAAATCAGTTAACTCTCATTAGTTAGTAATTTTTTAGTAATCTTTTATTTGCTTCTACAGAATTTAAAAGAAACAAAAAACCGAGCACAAAAATTTTACACTTTTTGAATTTTGTCTGAACTGTAATATTTTTTCTTCCTTTAAAGCTTTATTTAATTGGTTGCATTTATTATGAGGTATATAGAAGTTATTAATTGAATAGAAAGCGTGAAATATTAATTTTTTTGTATGTAATAGAAATTAAAAATTAGAAAATGTGACAGGTTATAGATATAGACAGTAGAAAATATCTGTGTATTGTTTGATTTTCATCAAAAAAATATCTAAACTGATAATGTGAACAAAATTTATGACCCCTTCAAGTTGAGGTTAAGGATGTTCTATTGTACTTATACATTTAATTTAAGTATTTAATTAAGTTCACTCACAATATTTATAAATTGCTTCTCATTTTCTATTATTCTCCAAATGTATTTCCCGTAGATAGCATCTTTTCTACTGAGTGGTTTCAAATCAATTACAATCTAGGTGACCCAATCTCAATAATTATAAATTTTTTTGTTGCTCTTTTTTACAAATAAAAATTTTTACAATTTGGATATTTATGTTTTCCCTTGATATCAAATTAAAAAGAATTAATTAGGAATTAGATTCTTTAGAATTTGATAGTTCAATTTTTATTAAAATATTTGACAAATTTTAAGATTGTTTTAGTAATGCATTATTGTTTTGTTTTGTAAATATTTAGCTGATTTGCCCAGTAATAGTGAAATCGAAGAAAGAATTGCAAAATTGAAAGGAATGGACCCATCAAAATACAAAGCTCCTCCCATTGAAGTAAGTTTATTTATGATTGGCTAGCTGCAAATGCTAACGAGTCTGCCTTGACAAACTTGTTGCTTTACTATTCTATATTGATATCTTTTCTTGGTGTTTGTTATATGTGGGCATATTACCCTGCTGAATAATAAACTTCCCACATTTCAGCTTCCTGAAATAATGTATTGACAAAGTGCAAATTGAATAGGTTCAAATGATGGAGAGAAAAAAAATCTTTTAAATTTACAAATTGCTATCATCATTTGGTTTTGAAAGTAATTTAATCTAGAAATATCGTTCAAAAGATACTTAAGAAGTTTAAATGTCTTTTTTCATTCTTTAGGTGTTCAGACCAGCTGATCGAAGATCTTCTTTTGAAAAAGCATCAGACCTCATGAAAGAAATGTCTGAAAAAGTTGAATTGGATTCGAAAATTGTTAAACCTGAAGATGAAATTGAAGCTCGTTTGGCTAAATTACGGGCTATGGATTCTGAAACTGTAAGAAATGATGTATCAATTAATATTGCCTTTTCTGTTTTAATTTTTTTTTATTGCTTACCTATACGCAGTGTGTCACAAAAGAATGAAACTTCTAGAGGAATTATCTGGTTTATAATCAAAAGATTCAACTCAAATTTTTTTTTTATAGTTTAAAGAAAACCATCTAAAGTTAACGCTCCTTTGCTCTCCTGGTTGAAAAATAAAAAACGACTCTTACAAGTTAAATAGGAAGCGCTTCATTGTTATAAAATAATTATTTCTGATAATTTATTTTAAACATTTATTTTTGAGTATTTTTTTGAGCATTTTCTCTAAAACACATAATTAATTTAGGGTTGCAATCATTTCTAAGGCAAAAACATTTTCAGAATATCCACAATCAAAAATTAAATGGTTAATGTGAAAGTTCTGTTAAATCTCGAGAACTGTAACAAATAAATATGCGAGATTAACAAGTTCTAATGTTTTTGAAATTTTTTATGTTATAAAGATTGATGTAACCTCAATTCTAGTCACAGCAAGAAATTACATAAAACAACCATATAGGGGAGAAAATGTAGGCATCATTTGTGAACATTTAGGATTCATTAAAAAAAAATAGCAAATTAAAATAGGGAACTAAATATGATTCCAAGATAGTTGATAAACTGTAAAAGAGAAAAATAAGCATATGTGTAACACTGTTATTGCTCCTTTAGACTTTGAATAACAAGTAATCTAAAAATTTGCTTTCTGAAAACAAAATATATAATTATATTTGAAATTTCTTTAAAATCTTCATGACTTTGTGAACATCACGTTCTAAATGCCCTATTTTGTTTGGATTACATTTTGATTTTTAATTGTATTAATAAATATAATTTATGATTAAGTTTTAAATGATTTTGTATGCATAAGCGTATCTTTTTTAATTAATTTAGGTTTTAATGTATTTAAAATATAATTTAAGATGTAGAGTGTCAGAAGAGTAAAAATTGATTTATAACTAATTCATCATGATGTAAAATTTTGTTGATGCAAAAAGAGATAAGCTGCAATTTATCGAACAAAATTAATGGTCACCACCTGGTTGTTACTTTTTTAATAAAATTGAACCTCAAGTGAATTTTATTATTTATTTTTTTGTTGAATAAATGTGGAATTATTTTCAATATTTTTTAATATTCAAAAAGTTCAAAATTAATTTAAACTTCATTTTACACTTGTTTCTTAAAATTTTCTTCATTTTAAAAATTATTTTTCAATGTTTACCATATTTTAAGAAATGCTTTGAAATATTTTTAATTTCAAAATTTTTTTAATTTTTTTTTTTTAAATTGTTAGTCTATATTTAAAACGTGGCCACTGTTAAAATAGTTGAGTAATAGAAATTTATATAAAGCCATATATTTAGCAATTTCTTTCAACCTTCATTTAATTTACTGAATGATTTTTAAAAAAAATCTTTTTTTCTTCTTTTATTTGTCGCTAGAGTGATGTGAATATTTCAAAACCTGAAAGTCAAGAAAATCTTCCAGAAAATCTGCTTTCTAAATATCAAGAACCATGGGAAGGTAGATCTGAAGAAGAACAAATTAAATATCTTCTTGAGAAATATAAAGTTCCAACATCCTCAACTTCAAAATCACATGAAGGTAATATATTTTTTTGTTGCTTATCATATATTTTGCCTTCTGTCAAGTAAACTTATAGAGAATTGTATATGATTTGAAACTCATTTCTATATATTTTCATGTTATGAAAAACATAGAAAACAGTGCATAGAAGAAAAATATTTTACGAGTTTACCCACTTGTAAAACTGCCAAGAATATGTAAAATGGCAGTCACTGTTGATGAACATTTATATTTTATTCATATTTTTTACTAAAAACTTTGTTTCTTTACATTTATGGAACATCGTAAATCACAATCATCGACTCATAATAGCAGCGATTCACAAATAATGTTCGTCAGAACTTCATAGTTATGTGGAATGATTTCCAGAGTTCCGAGAGTTAAATGTGTTATGAGTTTTCGAAACCTGTAATTAAATTTATATCCAATTAATAATCTTTCATTTATTTAATATTTCTATTGTTTTTATGAAAATATTTAATTGAATTGCTTGTGAGTGAAGAAATAAATTTCAAAATAATATCTTTTCTAAACAATGTAATGAACAAATTATGAAAGGGATATGCATTTATGAAAAAATTAAATTAGTATTTCTTATCAAGCAAAAATAACCAAATTCGACAAAGTATGTTTCTCTGATAACCATTCTCTAGGTTCATTTTGTTGGAAGCAGATTTTCAGCTCTTTCTTTTTAGTTTATGCGTAAATTAAAATCAACTTAAGAAGTTGACTTGATGCTGCTCCGTACCTGCGAATTCAAGTCTGAAATAAAACCCAATTTTAAGGCTAATATTGAAAAAACAATTTGATGAAAAAAATTCATTCGTTATTCATTCACTAAATATTTTCAAAATATAATTAATTAAATTTAGATCATTACAGGTTTTCAAATAATTACTAGTCTTTTGTTAATTAATATGTTCACAATTACTAATGAAATTTTTCTTTAAGTCTCAGGGTTTCGCCATATGTAGGTTATTCACTTAGGGTTCTACAGCCAAAAAAAAAAAAAAAAATGAGAATTGCTGCATTATGAAACTTGAATTTAGCAAAAATCTTGAAAGTTTTTTTTTTTTTTGAACACAATAAAACTTATTACATTAATCTAAATATAATGTAGCAATTTTTAAAATCAAAATATTGTTGTAGAGTTTAAAATTTCTATAAAAGTTGTCTTGGGAAATTTTTTTAGTAATTTAAATTATTTTTAGTGATAATTTATTGCCATTTTCCTAAAAGTCTACGGATAAATTGAAAATGTGTTAGGTTCACTATACCTTAAAATTGTTAAACTCCGATTATACAAATAGACTTCATTATAATATAATTGAATAAATTTTTTGTTAAAGAAAAGGATTATTTCTTAAAGAAATAGGTTTTTTTTTTTTTTTTACAATTATCAATTTGAGAGCTTACATTTTCGCAGTGCTAACTGTCCTATTTGAGTTTTTTTTTTTTTTTGTAATTTTGCACACTAAATAAATGTACACTATTAGAATGGAACAGAGGCTCTTAACTCTTTTAGTTTTACAGTAAATTGTCTCATTTTAAGCTAATCTCCGAAGCCATGAAAGAGGTTTAACCAGTTCTGTTATGTAACAAGTTCTGCTTTGAAAGAGGTTCAAGCAGGCTTCAAGCCTTGTATTTATTTGGATTTTGGTCAAAGATGAGGCAAATATTTTCATTTTGGCTGTACTCAGTTAACTGTTACACCACAAAATGTAAAAATGACTAGTTGTCCATCTTGTAGCCACTTATATTATACCATTTTTTCTCTCAAAGTAATCTGATAAATCAGTATACTACAGCTTTTTAATATTTTTAAGCAATAACATAAATGAGCCATTTACTTCATAGCTGAAATTTTATGTAAAACACTTTGTTGTATCTGATTGTGTGACTAGTTTAAACTCATTTTATTTCATTAAAAACAGTAAAGATCACTTTACTACTTTTTTTTAACTAACTGATATAGCTGACTTTTTGGGGCTAAAAAAACACAATACGAAATAAATTGTTTGTATGTAAAGTTTAAAATTATTAAAACACTTTTTTCAAGATTTATAAATTACCTGTATATTAAGTTATTATTATTAAAATATTTTTATAGATACCCACAAAAAAATTTATCAAAGCAAAGTTATCTTTTAAATTAAAAATTCTAGCTAAAAAAATTTAGCAAGTCCCATAATAGGTTTATTGTCAAGCATATTTCTTAGTCAACAAATATTTTAGAAAAATAACTATTACTGAAACATATTTTTTGCATATTATTTTTGGGTAAAAGAGTTTTATGATTACGATTTATGTGTTCATAATTAATAATGTGCATTAATTAATCAAAATTTTAAAAGGTTTCTTTTAAATCTTAAAGATTGCTGATTAATGCACAAAAATCTTATCATTAAATCTAGTCATTAGGTGTGGGAATTTGTGGTTTTTTTTTTAACTAACTGTTCATTTGTATTAATTTTTATTTGCCTCATACTGATTTTAACTTTAATTGTACTGTATTCGATTTAATACTTTATGAACCATAATTTTCAATAGTAAAAATTATTTGCTCTTTTTTGGTTAGCCGGGGCGTAAACGAAAAATTGCTAAAAAATGTGGTTAAAATTTTTTTTATTTATGTTTTTATTTTTTTAAACACTGAGCAGAATAATCATTCACCCAAAAAAAAAATAGAAATAGTTTTATTTCATTGTACACGGCTTACCAAGTTATTAAAAAGTACTAATTTTAATGCATGTTTTTACTAATACAATATAAAGTACTTTTATTTAGTGTATAGATGATAATTTTTAAATAGAACCAAGTCAATTGACTCAGATATTTCATTGAATCTAAAAATTCATTATCATTATTATACATTTTCATATTATATGTGTAAAATTAATGAATTGTGTTAATTAAAAAAATAATGAACTGTATTTTTTCTTTCAGATGTAGAAATGAATGAAGAAGAGGAAGCAGAAAAACTAGTTGAGAAAGTAATGCTTGTTTAATTAGTTTAAGTAAATATTCTCAATTTTCTTCAAGTCAACAGGTTCATAGATCTGGTCTGACTTCGTCAGGCCAGAAGAGGATAAGCAACAACAAATATTCTACATCGCTTTACTCATGTATCTTTTTTTTTTTAAAAGCTGTTTTGATGCTTATATTATGTCACCAGCGTTTTTCTCTTCTTGTTTCTTTTTTTGTGAAATTGCTCTATTTTGTCATTTGTTTATTTTTTTTTTCAGTCATGCTTATTGATTTTTGTTTATAATACTCTAGTGTTTATTACTTTCTAATTTTTTATTACAATAGGGAACCGATTATTCGGAATGATCGGGACCATCGCTATTCCGGATAACTGATTTTTCCGGTTTTCTGAAGCGCTATAAAAAGCCGTTTTTTTTATTGTTAAACCCAACTAAAAAATTTTTTTTTTGTGGAAATAATCTTAAAAAGACGAAAAAATGATGGAGTAATACACTAATGATTATTTCCAAAATGATGGTAAGGTAAACATCTTTTAAAAAAGAAAAAAAATCCTAAAATCTTATGAGGAAAAAAAATTTTTTTTTTTAAAAATGGCGGGAAAATTTATCGAATTTCGTTCCGGTTTTTTGGTTTTCCGATTTCCGGATAACGGGTTCTGTACTGTACTTATCTAATTATCAAGAATATTTCAAAATAATTGAAAAATTTCTATCAACTATAACTTAGCAGTTGATAGATATTAATTTTTATTTTCATTTTTTTTTCCTTATTTCAAGTATTCTATATTACTGTACTTATAAAATATTATATTAATTTCATCATTCTTAAATTTTATTTTAGTACTTAATCATTTTTAATAGTATGTTTTATTCAGCTTATGGCCTCGAATGTTGATGATGAAATGGAAGGTTTAGATAGTCTAAATGAACAAGAATCAGAAAAATCACTTCCAAGTGATGATCAAGTAAGACATTTTATATTTTTGGTTTTACTTGAGACAAAGTAATTTTTTTTCTCTTTATAATCAAATCAGTCATTTATTTTCTTTCTACCTAGCTTATTAATAAATATTTCTCCTCTTTATATGCTATGATTTATGTTTTGATTTATGTTATGTAGTCTTATTTGTTTACTTTATGAAGAAATATAATATTGATTATAGATTTATAATGTATAAGATCAGTTATTTTTCTTTCAAAAGTTATTAGGTAAATAATTGATGTAATAAACTGTTAATTAAATCAATCTACTTATTTTGTTTAAAAGGGTTAAATTTATTCTTTAATTAAATAACTATTCCTGGTTTCTTTATATCTCGGAACTGGTTGAGCTGCCCCAGTCATAATAGTCAAATCTATAACAGATGTTTGTTTGGGTGTTTATAATTCTGTTTTTATGATTTCATTGGCATATTAAGATATATATCCTTCAAATTTAGAACTTTACTTCTACTATAAATGTTAATATTTTTTATTTCTATCCATTTATGATATGTAAATAAGTGTATTCAATTTTAAAATAATTTAATTTTATATATTTAATTCTTTAATTTAATTTTATAAGTGTGTTTTATTTTAATTAATAAATCATCCTAAATTCAGAGAAATAAAAATTCATTTAATCAAATATGTTAAAGCAAGACAGATTTTAAGATCTAAATCTTGAATATACGTATCCCCTTGGTCTAGAGCCCTAGACCAAGTTCAGAAGATCATGTCGCATCAGCAAGTCATAGACAGTCTCTCCATCACTCATCAGTTGCCTCACAGAGGCACCGATGCAATCCAAAAGATGAGATGGAGAAGCGATGGCTGAGCAATGACAATAGGCAAAAGTCTTTTCGTTCACTCTGAAGTTCAAACACTTAATATAGCCAGTCCTAAGTCTTGACAAAGCTGTTTGAGCAAATCTATGACAAGTGCACTGCAGGGATAATCCGGGGCATTTGGCAGCATACCAATCATGATCTGATGGGTGCTTCCACACTGAATTTACCCTAGCTAACTTCAAGGAGTGAACCTCAGACACTAGTAGTTTAGAGGAAGGGGGAGTAGTAAGTTCACTCCCTTCCTTGGCAAGCCGATCAGCAATATCATTCCCATAAATACCCACATGGGAGGGGATCCACTGCAAGTGCACTGAGCCGATCTGAGACAAAGCAGTCAATTTGATAATGATTTCCTGTCCCAAATTTTCCAAGATACTTGGAGAGTTCTTCAAATATTGAATTGAACTCTTGCTATCCGTTAATATCCATATGTCAGTTACGCCAGAGTCCATGGCTAGGCTCAAGGCCTCATTTATGGCAATTAACTCTGATCGAAAGACCGAGGCATGGTCGGGGCTTCTAAGTCGGCGGTTGAGCTCTCCTTCGCCTGTCCTCATAAAAACACCACTGCCCGTTCTACCGGAGTCAGACTTGCTTCCGTCCATATAGACGACCAAGGCTCCGGGAGGGATATTATTGATTACCTTGAGAGCCAGGTGACGTAGTAACTCCGGATGTTCATTTAGCTTAGTAAAATCGATATTTAAGTCATCTTTAAAAACTACATTACTAAGAGAAGTATTAGGTGTCAATAGATTAAAAAGAGGGCATGGCTCGACATCAATGTCAGTCAGGCCCTGTCTCTCCATCAAACTAAGAGGGCTGTCCCTTTTCAGCCTCTGATTGTTTGTCCAGTTTGATAAAAATAATGCCGTCTATTAAGGAAGCTATAGCTCTTAAGCTTAGCGATGTACTTTGTGATGTTAGTCTCTCTTCTTAGGCACAAGGGTTGCAGATCAGCCTCATATCGAACAATATTATTTGGGCAACAGTTCTTGAAGCCAGTGATAATTCTGGCTGTACTTAATTGTATTCTTTCTAATTTTTCTAGATTGGTAAGAGCAGCTACCTGATAAATTTGGTTGCCATACTCAAGTATTGGACGAATGAGAGCAGTGTACATGCACCTGAATATACTTAAATCAGGTGTATAAAAAGCTTACTTTCAGAGTCTAAAAACATTTAACTGATACATAAATTTTTAGTATAATCTGTCAAATAAATGTATTATTGCCTCATTCATTGGGTAGGGGATGTGAGCGTGAAAACAGTGTTTTTTTATATATATTTTTTCTTAAAAGACATGTTACTGTCTGGATTTTGTCGTATCACTCTAAAATACATAAGCTAAAATTTTAATAAATAACTCAATTTAACTACAGAAATGCATAGCATAGAATGTTAATTAAAAGAAAAAAAAGTAGACTAAATTCTATATTTACAAAACAAGTGTTTATTCTTAAAATTATAGCTTATACAAAAATACATCATTATAATTTTCTTACTCATTGTAGAACAGCCCAGAAGAAGAAGAGTTTCCATGGTGTGTTATTTGTTCTCAAGATGCTAAAATAAGATGTTTTGGTTGTGATAGAGATCTTTACTGTTTACGATGCTTTAGGTATGCTATTTTAAAGTTGGTATTCAGTATAAATAATTGAAGCAAGTATTATTGGTAAATATGTGTGTCTTTATTATTATTGAGTGGAAAAATTTAATAGAAAATATACAGTATGTATAATGAATATACTATAAAATTATATCTTTCCTGACCCTCACTATAAAATTTTATTTTTGGTATATTTTAATTTTAAATTATCATTGAAATAACTTAAAATATTTTCCTTTTTAGTTGAACTCTGTGAAGAGTTGCAATATTTGTTCTTTACAACCGATAGTTCGTAAAAAATGGGTTCCTGAAAAAATCATAATAGTTCATACATACTTACATAATTATCAATATAGTATTTAAATTTTTTCCCATCATTTTTTCACGATACAAAAGAAGTAGTAAATTGACCTTTTTTGTTCAAGTTATGAAATTAGGCTTGAATACATTATTCGATTTTCTTTTAACTTTTGCCATATTAAGCCATAAGTCAATAAATATTAATTTTTCTGTACTCTGAAAAGTCAAAGTGATTAAATTCATCTATTGCATTGTTTTTCATTCAGGGTGTTATCGTCTATGTAGAAAAAAAAATGGATGAACATGCCCTTCATTTTACCTGAAAAAAGTAGATCATTACTTGAATTTTTTTATTCTATAATTTTATGTGTGATCAAGTAGTTAGGAAGGGGTGCTGAGTTGGGAGAAGTGAGAAACATAAATCAATGAGTAAATTTAACCATAATTATGAAATTTAAATCATCATCATTTGTATGACACTCCAGGCTGGGTACCTTGACATTCTCCTTGTTGCCAGTTCACTAACCTGATTGTTTTAATGTCTGCATTTATGGAGTCCAGCCATCAAGGCTAAGAACATCTTCTAGCTCTGCAACTAATTGGTTAATGCTTGAATATTTTATGTGTTGGGCAAGTTATATTTAAACAAAGTTGTATTTTTCTATAAATCTTATTCTGTTTAATTTTATAAAATTTCTGTTTTTATTTTTTATCTAAAGGAATTGTGAGTCATGTTAAATAAGCAAATTAAAATTTAGAAGTGAAGTTTTTGATATATTAGTGCTCACAGTTCCTTTTTAGGGATAGTTCTAAAAATGTATCATAAGCTAACTGGAATTTTTTTGCGACATTAATGAGCTTTAAGTATTTTTTTTTCTTTACTTGAATTTTATTATTATTTCCTAGAATTTCCTGATACTTAAATTTTGCTTTTATTTGATTTTATTTCTGATCACATTGTGAGAAAGGGGTACCAAGTTGAAAAAAAAAAACAAAAAAAAACAACACAAATCTAACCAATACTTAAAAAATTTTGTTAAATAAAGAAATATAAATTTAAAAGTAAAATGTTTAAGATCATGGGTTTTTTTAGGGATAGTTCTAAAAATGTATCATAAGCTTAAACAAAAATTTTTTTCTTTTATGAATTAGAATAAAGTATTCTTTTCTTTTAAATTTTATTACTGATATCAATAATTAAACATTACAAGTAGTGGTACAAAGTATTACAAATTTATGGGACAAAGGAATAAATTAAAGAAAAGTTTGAATACCTTTGTATCACGAATGAAATAAATTACAAGATGGTTACTCAATGGTTAAAGACCCTAAGATATCATTGTGAAGGATTGGGGCTCGATTTTCAGTGGCAGTTTGAAGTCCACCGAGTTACATATTGTGCAAGCTTGTTCGAGAAGTAAAGACGAGTTGTGTACAATGCTGACCACATTGCAATGATTACAAAATTGTTGGGCCTTAATAACTGTGATTCCCAGCACCACAATGGGCTGTAGCAAGAATGTTTCACTATTTTTAGTTAAGAATGGGTGAATTACAAAAATTTAAAATTCATCAGACTTAGGATATTTGAGAAACATCAGACTTTTAAATATCTTTATTGTTATAAATTCACTAGTTATTATATCAGTTATTGTTTTACATTTTACTTCATTATAAAACAAACTGCAAAAACTTTCTCAGGTGTATCTCAGTTATCTTACATCAAAATACCCATAAATTTTGAAAATCATATAACTGAATAATCTCTGACTGCTGCCAAATTAAATTTTTTTTTTTAATCCACATTCGATGATTTAATTTCTATTTTTTTTAACGGCAGAAAAAATCCTTTTCTTCAAATTCTTTTATTTTCAGTTACTCGTGTTTGAAACTTATTCTCTTAAATTTTTAAATTTGTTCAAAAAATGTTTTCCCAATTTAAATTTTTCTTTATTTTAAAATCTATTTTGATGATTTTATGATCATTTATTAATAATGATAGTTTTTTTCTTTCAGAGAATGCCATGATAGTTTGGATATAAAAGATCATAAAACTTGTCCTTTTTTGCCTCCTAAGGAGCCCATGGTTTAATATGCCTTGACATAAGTTTCTACTACTGTGATTTACTATTGAAACAAGAATATGTATTTAGTATATCAAGCAAAAAAAAATTTCTTGAAAGCTGCAATCAAATAACTATGCTGTATATTTTTTCATTCAGTCGAGATCCAACACAATTGAAATATATAGAATATATTGTAGTTAGAAATATATTGCTATAAGTTTACAAACACTACGTATATAATTGATAAGAACTTATTTCCATGTACAGTTGTTGTCTATTTTATTATCTCTTGAAATTTTAGTTTTTATGTGCTAGTTATGTATTATTAATATGATTTTATGTACTTTTTATTTTATTCATAAAAATAAAATATATTTACCATTCTAAATAACATTTTTGTTTCATTTCTTTAAATTTTATTTCCTTACTCATATGGGTCATTACTTAAGTCAAACTTTGGTAAAATTTTTATTGCGGTACATGCTTTTATTTGTTCAGAATTACTATTTTTTTAATGATTTAAAAAATTTATTTCATAAATATGAAAGGACACATTTACCGACTAAAGAATTTTTACCATACTAATAAAATGCTGAATTGATTTCAAATTTATTCCTAATTTCACAACAATCAAGTAGCAACATCAAAATATTTTGTTGTCTTAATTGAACTATGTTATTTCTATTACAAAGTTTGACAAGCCATATTGCATTTCTGATAAGTGGGTATTGAAGCAGCACACTTTACTAATTGTATTCTATTTTTATCAAATGTACCTGTAGTGCAGAGTTTAGTTAATGAAACGCAGATGAGTAGAGCCTATGATATTATTACCATGCTATAAATAAATTGATCGACATAAACTAGCTTAGATCTCTAAAGGTTTTGAAAAAGATAGTGTATTTTTTTTGTTGTCAAATACAGCCGATACTATTTTAATTATGTTATTTCTAAGTGCTAAATGTATCATGTAGAGAAAAATGTTAAAATATAGGTCTTCACATGTTAACATAAATAGTAGAAAAAATTTAAAGTCAAACAATGACAAGTATGATGATATATATATATATTTGCATTAGCTTTTTAACTATTTATTAATAATTTGTAGAACTTTTACAAAAGTATGAATTTTAATCTTACATCCATTCTTGACATTCACTTTTTATCTTGCTGAAAAACTATTATGTAGATCTTAAAGCAGATAAGGCACTTTAATTTTTTGCAGTTGTTAAAATTGATAAAGTTTTTATTAATGTCTCATTTTTTTAAATCATTATAATTTTGCGTAGTTTTAAAATACTATATATAGGAATATTATAAAGTCAACATAATCTGAAATCAATTTTAAAGGTAGATACTTTGAATTATTACCTATTTAAATATGATTTTTAGTTTGTTACAATTTTGTACTTATCAAAATTTCGAGTAATTACATGCAAATGTAAGTGTATAATGCCTTTTGAAGTTGTTTGAAGTCTGTATCTTTCAAGTCCTTGGTATATATTGCAAGGATTTTTAAGTTGCAAACCACCTCCAAGAAAATATTCATAGATTCTGTCACAGAAAGAAGACACAGGTTTCCATGTAACACACTGTAATTCATGAAAACCACTTGAAGTAGGTACATGGCAAAATCCATAACTAACGAACTGATCTCTACCATAGTCATCTTGATGCCACACTTGAAAGTGAAATTTTGGCCAACCTTTTTAGAAGAAAATAGTTTATATCATAAAATAATAACTGGAATGTAATGTAGTAACTGCAACTAAAAATGTAATGATAACTATAAATTTGCATTAAACAAATGTCTTATTTGAATCCAGTATTTCACCTGCACACTTCTAATATCATTACTTAGCATATTCCTTAATTCATATTTTTATAAAAATAAAATTTTTAAACTAATTATTTTTAAACATACATCTTTGAAAGAAATGAAATGCAATATGGAGTTATGAAACATTCTGAAAAAATTGCAATTAAATAAATCAATAAATGATGGAAGAGTAAATTAAGAACAAACAACATGTATTGCTAAGATTAATTTTATTTGTTATTTTGTGTTTCAAAATTATTTCATTTGAATTGGTATTACTTATGGATTTGAAAAGGATAAATAAAAATATGAGATCATGAACAAATTTCTAGGACATGTTTAATTTAGAAGAATATTTATTCTATTTATGCTTGACACTCCAAAATATAATTCTGTAATCTTATGAAAAAAAATTATAAAACATAAGCCTTGTTATTTGATTACTTATGAAATGATATAATAACATAAAAATATATATTTAAATTTTTTATCTGGTATCTTTTATTTAAAGAATAATTATTTTAAATAATAAAGAGATTCATAGAATAATATTTCTTTGTAGAATAAGAAATAAAGATTTTAAATTAATTTCGATCAAATACAGTGTAATGGATCTTCATTGCTTTGAATTCTGCTTTTGATTAAATACATTCCAGATAACTATCAAGGCAACTAACTATTCCAAATTCAGTATTTGCTATCTGAAAGTTTTCTTCCTTATTTACAATGCAATTATTTTTAATTCAACTGTGCGAAAATATTTTAATAAAAATCCAAATTTAAATTGAAATAATTCTACTTATATAATGTTTCTAATTATTATAAATTTCATTCATATAAATTGGATTAGGGAAAGTTTAAGTTGTGAAATATAATAATTTTACTTAATGATTTAGTTAAAATTTACCTTGAATCCCTTTTGTAGCATAGTGAACATCAACTGGATGACACCAATAACACATTTCATTACTTAAAGGATCGTCAAGCTGTGTTTGTCCTCCATTTAAACCTTCGATAATTTTCCAGTTTCCACCTTTTCAAGATAAACATATAAATAAAAATTTAGAATTAGTATCATTCCATACAAATGAATTTCTTTCAGGTAGTGACAATAAGAAAAAAATGTGTCAGAAAAAACTAATTTTTTGTCATAAGATAGAGAAGGTACTAAAGAAAAATCTAGCAATCATGTTTAATATTAAAAAAAAATCTTATTAAAATGGGGGGAATGATAATGTGAATAATAATTTTAGTTGTAAGCATGTTTAAAATAATAATCTTAATGAATAAATTTAAGTATCTATCAGTCCTTAACTACTTTAAAAAATAACAAAGTGAAACAAAAATATGTTTCTAACCAGTTCATTAAAATCAATCTAGTTATTTTCTCTCGGGGGAGGAAATGAGAAAATAATATTGTTTGCTTTTGAAGTTTATACCCATAAATGAAATTAGAATGATAATATATATTCTTAAACTATCCCATAAAAGATAATTAGAACATTTATTAGTACATTTATGGAAAATAAAATGCCACTCTCTCACAATGAGGGAATGATAAAATAAACAATAATTGCTTCTAAAGTTTATTACCATAAATAAAATTAAAACACTTATTAATACATTTTTAGAAAATAAATTAACAATATAAATGAAGTGTCATCGTAACACTTATCGAATATGCTTATTCAAAATCTTTTTATATACTGAATAACTTCTCCCACTTTACTGAAATTTGTTTGGCAGTTTTATCAAAACATGTTTTTAGAACACTGTGCACTGTTTCCACCTAAACAATAATGCCACAGATCTGAATCATTAAATCAGAATCTGAAATATTCTGAATTATAAGTTTAAAACTTTATTGCTGCATAAAAGAATAAATTTAAAGACTAAAAAATTAACTTAATACATAGAAACAACACTACAAGTGCTTATTTTAAGAAATATTTTCTAACACATAGAAAAAGAAATATAGAAGTTCATGGACACTAGCAAACCTAATATAAGAGTTGCCAATTTTGAGGGATATCAGAGTTCCCTCCTTGTTGGACAACATTACATTACAGTTCTTCAGAATTAAACTTCATTTCTTTATAGTGTTGTAAAAAGAGAATATGATTGGAATGCACAAAAAGTTTAATCCTACTACAGTTCTCAAAAAAGATTAAATTATTTTTATTAATTTGACTACTCAAATAATTTTAAAAAACTCTAGATAACAAGCTCATTTGGAACCATAATAAGTTATAATAAATGTTTCCTGCAAAAGGAGTAACAAAACTAATTTTACGTTAAAATATAATGGGCTAAAAATGCAGTCAAAACTTAGCACCTTAAATTTATTTTCTTGTCAAACACTGATAATAAGGGAACCAAACAAACATCATTTAGTAAATTTATTTTATTTTTTACAGAATCCTTTCTAAGAACAAAAACATTAATATGAAGATAGTTGTAATTATAACTTGAACATATATATTATCAGAAAAGTATAATACTTTTTAATAGTCTAGTGGGGGTGAAATCAAGATTTTCTTAGAGAAGGCTCTAAAAGTAAACTCTGCATTAAATTAATTTTAATGTAACTTTTGACCCATTTATATAGATTGTTCTATTTGACAATACCTAACAGCATTGTACATTAAATATAAAGCATAACTATGCTATTGTAGTAATTGTTTTATCATAGCAATGTTATAAAAACTATATTTTTTAATCCCATTTTACCCCCTGGGGTAATATGTCAACACAAAATACATCATATATATATGATGTACTAATTGTAAAGTTAAAAATATTGACATACACATTCAGCAGAGTATGGGATTTTAATTTATGATATCTATACAATACAATGTAAGATACAAATGCCATACGAATGAAAATTGAAGAGAAAAAGCATAATATATATACCAATGAATTTTACAAAATGAAGAATTGCACTAAATTTTAATAATTAAAGCAAGGAATTTGTGATTGTTATTATCTAATTGATTCTAGGAAACAATTATTAAAAACTAATCAGCTTAATTTAAATATATTATATGCATTAAATATAAACAAAATAGTTTATTAACTAGGAACTTGTGAACAATTTCTAAAGGTAAAAAAAAAGTATCTGACGCTAAAGAATACACCCCTTTATCCCACGGGTCCACAATCTCCCATCCGTGGTCGGCCTCTAATAATTCATTTCTTCAGCATTATAAAATAAATTAATCCTAATGAAAAGAAGAAGAAAAATATTACCTGAGTTCAAACCCCATTTGCAAAATAAATTATTTTCCTGAAATTCTGAAGCTCCTAGGATCTGTCCAATTATATGTACTTCACACATTTTCCCAAAGAAACTTTTTCTACATCCTCTAGTCTTTTTAAACAAAGAAAAAAAAAGAATAAATACTTATCAGTATTATTTCACTATCACATTAGCCTGTAGTTTTATCAGAAACAAAATCAAATTTTATTTTCTCATAGCAAATTTTGCAATATAGTAACTTTAAGGTACTTGTTAAGCATGAAGAAACATACTTTGAATTAAGAATGGCGGCATTCTAAAATCAGATCATAAATCAAATGAGCTTTTAATTTTGAAACAGTAACACAAGTTACTTTGTAGGAAAGTACATTTAAGATATATATCAGTAACATGTATGTATTTATTAATCGGTATTAGCAACGTTTTAGTAACTAAAACATCATACTAAACGATATTTTGTTTTGGTTTAATATGTTTTAATAATTGCGTATATAATTTGTTTAATTAATTATATGATTCTTACATTCAATAACAAAGACTACAAATATTAGCTTCAGATAAAAGTTTTATATTTATTCGCCTCAAACTTATACAATTTTGCATTTCAATGCAATTTCTTTACCGGTATCTGTTCCCACGATCATATAAACAAGAGTAGATAATTGAGTTGAACAGATTTGTATTAAATGTTTCAAAAATAATTTACATTAGCGTTAAACAAGATGTTAAAATTTGGTAAACATTGCCTTTTGTTATTTCTACAGTCAGTAACCATGGAAACGAGATAGTATCGAAAACGTCGTAAAAGTTGATTTTTCTAATTCATTTAAACTCTATGACATTTTATAACTGTACCAGCTGTAGAGTTTCAGAACGAAACTGTAAAAACTGTAATAACTGGATTGATGTTACAGAGTTTTTCTACCACAAGCCGTTCACTGTAATTGTGCTTCTTTTTTCTTGTTTTTCCAAGACAAAACATATTAAAAGTGTACTTGATCGGTAAATGGACGATAAGAAAACATCAGAGGCATAGTGGTCTGCTTGATTGTTTTTTGCAAGACGTCTGCCATCTTAACCCCCTTTTGTTTTAAAGACTTATTCAATCCACCTATTATATCATAATGAGTAAAAACGTTGAAATAAAAGCTAAAATATCCGATATCAAAACTTTTTTGCAGTTAGCATCGTCAATAGCTGATGGGCCTGCCCAGATCTTGGAACAAGTGGACACTTATTTTAAAGTGGATAACGGACGCTTGAAACTCAGACGTATACAGGTTTTAAACTTATTATTTCTGAATGTTCTACTTAGTTCCTACAATAATATTTTTCAGAGAGTGTAACAGGCCGTAACTCTGAATCTCTGTTCGTTATATGAGAGAATAACTGACATCTCAAATGTGTTTTGTAATTCACGAGCTGTACATAAGTTAGATAGTAATTATTTTAGCTAAATAAATAAATCCCACCCAGTTGGATAACTTAAGTATTTTGAGATTGAAATGATTAACACTAAGCGATTTTAATCTATTTTGATTTGCCTATTATTGTTTCTATGTCACATTTCAAAATTTTTTAATAAATTTTATGGTTATTAAAAATTCTCTTTGTGTTACTTTAATTTGTTGGAAGAAGGATCGTTTTCAGGATTTTTCTTCTAAATGATGGTCTTTCAAAATTGTTCTTCAACTTTTTCTCCTTAAAATTAAACTAAAGTGCGAGTAATCATCAATTAAAATTGCAATAATTGAGTGACAGTTATACATTTTCAATTTGTTTGTCTAATAAATAATAAATTGTTTTTATATATCTCATCACAATGTATTTTTATTTTCTTCATGTATACCTTACATAATTTAATTATTAATTAGAATATATCATTAATTAGAAGACTATTTTCAAAACAGGGTGAAGATGCAGAGTTAATTTTTTATGATCGACCGGACACTGAAGGACCAAAACTGTCAAACTATTCTAAACAAGAATTTAAAAACTCCGAAGAAGTTAAAGGGTTGTTAGTAAGTATGAAATAATTTCTTTGTTGTAAAAATCTTACTGTGACTCTTTCTAATCTTAAGGTCTTTAATTACCATGTTATGATGCCTGCACTTACAGGGGTAGAAATTTTTTAAAAAAATTACTGGTCCAGAGTACCAGTAACTAAAACATTTTACTAGTCAGCACAAAACTTTACTGGTCCGTCTACGCGTTCCTATTAGCTGCAAAAAAAAAAAGAAAAAAATTTAAATTTTTGATTGAAAAAATCATGATTTTTTTTTAAAAAATCATAAATTTTTGATTTAAATCGCATTTTTTTGATTAATATTAATTTTGTATAAAAAATTTGAAAAAAAAATTTTGAATAAGCTCTAAAATAGTTTTAAGTAAGATCGTTTAAGTTTCGTAAGATCGAGAATAGATCGGCTGCGAGAATAGATTAACGGAGAACTGCTGCGGCGGATGGTGGTCCAGCGGACCACTGTTTATTATTTTATGCTGGTCCGACTCCGATTTTAGTGGTCTCAGACCAACGGACCACCGTTAATTTCGAGCCCTGACTTACATTATTTTAAATTAATATTAGATTATCATTTTATGTATGAAACGTTTTTACCAGTATTAAGTTGCATATTATTTTATGAAGAAAAATAAGGTGGGCTCTTATTAATTTAAACATGGATAATGCAAGTACAGTCTATTTCATTTATAACAAGCCCTGAATCAATGAGCACCTGGATTTACTGAAGAAATTATAAATACTTGGTTGGCAGAATGTTAAGTTTATTGAAGAATTTTAACAAACATTTTAACAAGCAGTCTGCGGCTTGCTCATTAAACCTCAACCTGGATACTCACTAAAGTCGGGTCAAAAGCTAATGCTCACTAAAGCTAGGTTAAACTCATTATACCTTGCTTTAGTGAGCATTTTTTAAATTTTTTTTTATATGATTTATAAAATTTGTACTTGATTCCTCAGCTAATTGGAAAAATTCCTTTTTGATGTTTTTCGAGTCTATAGTTCCAAAATGTTTTCATGTTTTTCGGGTTGAGGGGACAAGACTGACCACCCTTCTAAAAATGCTTAGGGAGAACACTGATATTTATTAATAATTGAAGTTATCACATTTAACATGTAGCTGAAGAAGGAGGTTGTTGGCAGTAAACTGCTTGTCTTATGCTGACATATTTAGTACAAGTATATTTTAATTTGGTTTGAAATTATGCTTTTGTAAAATTTTATAAAACTTATGTGTTAGATACAGAAGAAATTATCAGTTCATCTTAAATGCATATTCCCTACCACTTTTTTCAAAAGGTTACTTTTTACATCACAACGAACAGTGCAAATGCAATGACATCAAGGAATGGTTTAAGTTTTTAAATACTCTAATTTAGTATAGGGGAACCTCGCAATATTTATGGTTGTTTGAACATTTATTTTTATTAATTCAAATTTTGAGATCAAAGAATAATAAATAAATAAAAGGTAGCTCTGTAAATGGGTTTGTTGTTAAACAGCTCTTAATTGTGTAGCTAGCGAATAAGTTTTTATTTATTTTCATGTTACAGATATAAATGTGTTTTTCATTAAACATCTCCTTATTGTGCAATAAACAAATGCAAATAACTTTTTTTTATTCATTTTCATGTTATGAAATATACATGGTAGATTTCTATATTATATAAAATATGTAGTTTAATTAGTTTAACTAAATATTTCTGTTTATGATAATTATCTACTTTATAGGATGTATTAACTTCATCTTTAGGAGTTCTTGGAGAAGTAAGAAAAACTAGACACTTACTAATGAGTGGACAAACGAGAATTCATGTAGATAATGTACAAAATTTAGGATGTTTCATGGAATTAGAAGTAAAAATTTTCTTTTGCTTATTCAATCATTTAAATTTACATAAATTTAAAACACTCATCTAGGTTTATATATTTATTTGAGTTGCATGCTATTTTGATTTTTTCTTTTTAATATAGACAGTTTTAAAATTACATGCCTAGTTCAAATTATTTAAATGTTTATTTATTTTAAATATATTTATATCTGGTAGTTTTCAAAAGCATATACAAAGCTCTTACATGTTCCATGCTCTCATTTTTATATTTCATAACTAATTTATTTTAATACAAGTTTCTCTCATGCTCAAAATCAAAAAAAAATTTAAAAAATGTAAATGAAAGAAATAGTAAGTGTTAATAGTACATTCCTTTAAAAGAAAATTAAAATAAAAAAAAATATTTCCCTTTTTGTTTTCTTCCTACAAAAACCCTTTATGACCATGTACTGTAGTACTAAAATATGCAGTCTTTTATTAATATTGCTCACTTAGTGAGCTTGCAATATGCAGTCTTTTATTAATATTGCTCACTTAGTGAGTTAATGAAGGCAGTTTTAATGTTCCTGCCATTTTCTATTATTAATTCATGTAAAGAGTAAAGCTTTGTAAATGGTATTCATCAAATAATGTGAATTTTTTCTTCTTCAAATAATTGTTGCTGTATTGCTTTTTACATTAACAATTTTATGTCTTAGCTCTAAAGGTGGTAATGATAATTTTAATTAATTTATTTATTTTTTAAATTACCACAAATAGTACACTTTTTTAATTTAGGATGATTTAACATTAAAAAAAATGAGTCACATCTAAATATTCAGTCCAGGGTGCGTACAGACTCCTTATACTCCTTGGAAATAAAAAAGTCTCCAAGGAGTACTTGGAACTACTTAGATTTCTAAATTAGTCCGTAGAAACTCCTTAGATTATTGTGTTGCATAGATGAACCTACTAAGTCTGCTGATGAATTTGCTGTTCAAACAGTGAAACTAAACGATACTACTTAGCTGTCAAAATCTAATAGTTTAAGAAAAAAAATTGAATTGCAAGAGTTAGAAGAAGAAAAATAACCGCAAATAATTTTAATTTTACATGTTACAAGCAAACTTAATAATTTACTGTGATTTTTTTTGTTGTTGTATAAAATGCCTTAGATTTTTTTATGTATTCAAATTTAAAAATATAAGATTGGTAGGTTTTTATCTTGATCTTTAACATCTGTACTTTAACAAGATTTATTAAAATATTTGAAACTGGAAAATGTATTTGTGTGTAAAAGTGATAACTTTATTTATTTTTCTTGGTAAAGTTTGACAAAGTTAAAATTTATTTCAAAAGGGCTAGAAAAATACATGCAAACTATACATTTTTGCGAGTTCCTTATAATAACTGCTTTTTAATTTTAAAAAAAAACTGTCTAGTTATCTTTTACACAAAGTTTTTTAATTTTTGATAAGTCCTAAAATTTTGGACTCCTTGGGTTTCTTCTGTTCTCTGTATGAACCTTAATATTCACTGAAACATTTATTAAGCAAAACACTATTCAGGGCATTAATTTGACTAACTTAATAATCAACATGATCTCAGAATAAACCTGTACAATGAGATAAGTGAGTTTTAATCATATTATTTAAGCCATTTCTTTTCTCTCGCAAAATTGCCCTTTAATTGACGTTAAATATAGCTTAATGTTGACTTGAGCAGTTAAATTTTCACAAATATCAGTAATATAAAAAATTATCACTGTACACAATTAGTTGTGCATCTTTTGTAGTCAATTTAATCTTTTTTTTTTTTTAAATTTTAGGTGGTATTAAAGGAAAATGAAACATTAAATTATGGAAAACAAATTGCAGATGAACTAATGGCTAAATTAAATGTTAATCAAGAAGATCTTATTTCTGGTTCTTATTTGAATTTGTTAACTAAGCCATCAAATTAAAAGATATTTCTTGTACTATAATTTTTGACTGTTATTTTGATGTAATTTTTCTTCATGCATCAAACCTTATCATTTGTACAACATAATAATATTAAAAAGATTTATTTTTTTAAAAATTTTATCTGCCTTTTCATTGTTTAAATTAAATCAAAGAAGTAAGCACTTTTAATTCGGTTTATTTTTTCTCTGTTTTTATCATGTAATCATATTGTATTGTTATATTGTAGTTATATGTTTTTATAAGTATCAGTTAATGCAGTTTGCTCTTTCCCCTTAGTGGAATCTGGTGTAATATTGTTATTCAGTATAATTTAAAATTAAAAATAGTTACTGCCACAAAAATTTTAACTAATACTTTTTTATTTGTAAAATAACTTTATTTTTATTTTAATATTATATGTTCATTAATTTAATTCTAGATGAACAGCATTGTGTCTTAGATTCCAATATTCTTCTTCTTTGGTCTTTTTATATATAAAAAAAATATGTATGTAGATGGAAAGAAAATTTTTTAAAAGAATTTTTATTTTATTGCGGTGAAAAGATAAATGCTCTAAATGCATACACATATAAATTTGAAAAGATATAAATTTTCATTCATTTGGATTTTTAGTCGGATCCAGTCCTAAGAGCTTCATTTGTACTGCTACTTCAAACAAGTAATCATAACATTCAGCCCTGTAAAAAAAAATTTGAGATTAATAAACTGTTTAAAATTTTTAAAAAAATGGTTGATAGAAACATAAATAAAAGTTACATTGTTTTAGCTTTTTGCCAAGTATCTCCCCAAACATAAACTCCATGCCTGCGTACAAGAACCGCACAGGCATCAGGATAAGCTTCCATAGCAGCAGCCATTCTGTCCTACAATTGTATTTGAATATCAAATTGATTTACCAAAGTTTTAATAACATTCATAAATTCCAACTATTTTATCCAACTAATTAAAATATATATTCGTTATATTTGATGCTCTATGTGTAAAAGTCACCCAACAACCTGGTTCTTAAATTACTATAAAAATATAATATTTGATAATTTTGGCTACATTAATAGATGCTTGAAATCATTTTTTCTAGCATAGATTTAATCACAAATGTATTGAGACTAAATACAAATTATATATATATATACTATTTTATTATGTTATGGAAATTGGTATTCAATAAAACATTACTACTTGAAATTAAAGCATAGAATTATCAACAATTTACAAAATATTTAAAAGAATTTTAACCGTGTAAAGAAATAATAAATATAATATTGGTACATAATTTTATAAATATAAAAAATTATGAATTATCAACTGTATATCATACAAATCCATAAACGTGTATGTTGTCTAGCTTTTGAAACATTAACTATGGTGGTTATTCTATAATTTGAATTCTATTGGCTGATATAGAAAAATAATTACAAAAATGTAAAAAGGGATAATGTTTCAATTAAAAAAGTGTATAAATATTAAATTAATTATTAATGTAATATTTGATGACTAATATTTACAGTTAGTTTACATCCCACACAACTGTGGCTTTATTTCATAGGAATTCTTTAATAAGTTGTATAATAAGTTTCATAGGAATTCCATAATAACTTTAATAATAATATTTAATTCTTTAATAAATATTCTAAGTACAATTATTATTTGTATAGAATTTAAAATGTCATTTAACACTGAGGAGTGGGATTATGACATTCAATTCTGGGAAACAAAAAAAAAGTAAACAAACTAAATTTTTGACAATGAGAGGAAATTGTTGAAAGTGAAAAATCATCACAAAGCATAATGCTTCGCGATGATTTATTTCAAGTGTTCCAGTTCATCTTCCTAAAATAAATGACAACTTTGTCTTGTTGGGTGCCTGTTTCAAAGTTAATTATGACTGACTACATAATAAATAAAGAATAGAAATTATCACATACTGATTACCTAATACATTATCACATACTGATTACCTAAAATTACCTAATCACATATTTACCTTGAGATCTTTTTCAAATGGAGTATTCTCAATTATTGGCACTATCAACTTGTCATCATACCTATATTTTGTGCCTGATGATCCTTTTTGTATACCCTGCAAAAAATTACTTTATAAAGCTCACTCATAGAAGCATTGTAGTTGGAATTAATTTATTTACTACATTTGTTATGTGTGTTTTACCTTTATCATTTCTTGATAGGTAATGACAAATTCAGATTTTGGATAAGCCAAAGTTGCTAACACTGCTGATTTTGAATGTGAATGTATAACTGCTCCTGCATCTAAAAATAAATATTTAAAGATGAACAGTGTTTTAAACATAAGAAAGTTACAGTTATAGAACATGCCAATATATATATAAGGGAGTGTCGGGTACCTCCGCCCACTGTCAATTTCATATGTATAGAATGTTTTTTCAAGTCAATGGGCCATCGGACATTAATTGTTATGTTAAAAAAAGATTATTTTCAAAGTTTCAAGTATTTATGCAGCTGGTAACATGGTAAACAATAGTTATGAAAATATGTTGAATACAGTAGTCAAATTTTTTAAATTTCCATTTTTTTAAGTTAAACTATTCTTTTTTTTTTTGGTTTATTCTTTTTGCATTATTTAATTAGATGATAAAACAATAGAAGCATACAAAAATATTGATTATTACTCAATATTATACAGAAATATAAGCAATACTCCTTAAGTGCGCGGGGCTACCCAACTCTCCCCTATGTGTATGTGTCTGTGTGTTTTGTAATATGAAATTGAAAATTACAGGCTCCAGACTTGATAATTTATGCTTAACCTATGTTATAAATGAGTATTTCTTTGGATAAAAAAGAACAACAGAAAAAGAATTGCAATGAAATTTTATTTTAAAAATAAATTATTACTTTTCGAAAACTATTTCATCAATTAATGTTTAATATTAAAATAGAAGGAAAAAAAAAGACAACTTTTTCATGAACAAAAGAAATTGATTTTTTTTTTTAATTAAAAAAAATCCTTACTATATTTGTACTTAAACCTTAGTTTTAAACAACATTTTGACATAAATGAATTTTGAGTTTTTTTTAGGTTTAAAGACAAAATAATGAACTTAAACATGTTATTTTCGATTCAAAACTAGACGCACTGATTCTTTAAAATTTGACTTTATTTTTGCTGTTCAAAATATTTGGGACCTTAATCCCCTGTGCCTTGAAATCTAGAACCCTGTATGGATTTTTCGCATAAAAGTATATACTTCTACTCCTTTAATACTTCTTTTTTCAGAGATAAGGATTGTGTTTCATTTATTTAGTTTTATTGTTTAGAGCTATAGCATTTTCAGTGATGAAAAATATGACCAAATATTTGTAGAATGGGAAATCTGAAAGTAATTTTAAAAGACATTTTAAGTACTTTCTTTTACTTTGTGATTATCTTGAGCCGTTTATCAATTGAAGAAAAAAGTGGGTGCAATAATTACACATGGAAAAAGTGAACCTTCTTTTCTTTCTATGAGCTTTTCGGCTTTCTTACGGCAATAATTCTTCATAAGAAAATTAAAGAAAACAATTTTGGTAATATAGCTTACAAAAGATTCAATTAAACTTTTAAACTATGAAAACTTTTACTATAGCAACAATATTTACTTTAACTTTGAATATAACAAAATAAATTATGTCTGCAATGTTTGACTCGTATTGGTTAGCATACAATTATAAATATAATTATACCCACCAAGAAAAATATATCAGTTGTAATTATCTTTTCTTCCTAAATAAGTTAAATTTAGTTTATTCCATGGTTTATAAAAGCAGGGAATTAAAATGTTTAACTGTCATTTTAAGTTGTAAGAGCATAATAACAATGGAAGAATTGGATGGTACCTTTCAAACAATTATTTTTTCATTAATTTATATATTTCATTTGAATAATAAGCATGAAGGACTTTAAGCCTACCATCTTGAGTTTAATGTACAGTAAAACTGCCTAAAAAAAACTAATGTATGTCTTCTGAAAAAAAATTTACTTAAAAAACGGTTTTACTTTCATACTTAGTTTCACTTTCAAAGTGTTATTGAAGATATGTAGGCTATCTTGCATACTTACTCCTTAATCGATAAGCATTCATAAACAAGGGTGTACATTCGCTAATTTTTAGTTTCTTCTCTGGATCTGGGGACTTAGTGACACATCCTTCTAGATCAGTTACAAATATATCACTTGGTTGAATACGTTCTTTCTGAACACCAGATGGAGCAATGAAAATTTCTTCCCTAGATGTAGAATTATTATTATTTTTTTTAGTTTTGAAATTACATTTGGCTAAATTTAGAGTTACTGATATGGATATAGAGTTTATTCTCATAGAAAAATTAAAAAGTAAGCTAATAAAATTGAACAGAACTATTTCATATTGATTAATCATAAAAAACATATTATTACTGTACTTATATTAGTATATTGGTAGTTATTATCAACACAATTAAGCACAATTGACATCAATAATAATTCGAATTCTTTTTTACGTTCCTCCAAAATGGAATAGTAAAAAATCACATTCAGTTTTAAAATCTATATTTTTATATAATAATGCAGTAGTATATAACAATTACATAAATTTTTTTGGGTCGGGATAGCCTGGTTGATAGGGCAGTGGGGCCCATGTCCAAGAGGTCGTAAGTTCGATCCCTGCCGGCCGAAGACTCTGAGTGTAGTAAATGGAGAATGGTGTATGTTAAATCTTTCAGGTCACAAAGTCCTCCATGTCCCTATAACAAATCGATACCTTTGGGGCTATGGAATAGAAGATTGATCGTTCTCTGGTTCAGGTCAAAATTACAATCATGTGGATGTACGAATGTGTCCATTCTCTAAACGGGCAGTGAGATGTGTGTGGCTGAAGTTTTATTCTTGGCCATAGTTGCTACCACTGAAAAACAAACGCACCCTCTGCCTTAAAGTCGCTTGGTTTCACCAAGTGGGTTTCCTGGTATGGGCAAGCAGCATTAGAAACAACAGCTAAACTTCAGTTCAATTAACCATGAAATATATGAGAATTTACATCTCTTAGTTTTAATCTATAGAACAGTTGAGTGAAATGGTATTTTATAACTTTTTTAATTTATTTCACTTTAGGATTTTCTATAGTTCTTTTGATAATCATATTGGATCTTTTGCAATTTTACCCAAAATTTAAATTAAGGTTGGTTGATTTTAAATATTTTTATATCATGAAGAAATTACTAATATCACTCAGTATGCTTACTCAAGAGAAAAGAATGTATGTTTAAGTTAATATGTTTGTCACCCAAATCTCGGTGGCCTGCAAAGAGGATAGAGATCAGTCAAAGGAGAGAAGTTAACTGATGACTAATAAAAATAAAGCTTTAACTCTATTTCTCTAACAAATATTCTGCTCAAGGAAAATATTTTATAAAAATAAATCTCCCTTCTTAAAAAAAAAAAAAAAAACTGTAAGGACCATCGAAGCTACTTTTTTAGGCATACAGGGTAACATTTTGGATTACAATTCAAAAATTATAAGACTTAAAATATCTGAAATCACGAAAGTGTGTAGAAAAATGTGCAAAGATTACGTTGGGGGAAAAAAGTAACATTCAATAATAAGTTTGAGAATTATTCACTATTAAACTTGTAGGAAAAAGTACCATGCATGCAACTATGGAGTTTAAATTTGGCATCCAGAAAAGGGTGTATTTGTTTATGAACTTAGCAATCCCTATTTCTAATCCAGAAGTTTGCCCCAGGCATCCACACACATCTGCACACTACTGCAAAATCTTAATAATGTAAACAAACAAGATCTTAATAATGATCATAATAATTTGCAAGATCTAATAATACAACATCTTAATGTAAACTACAAACTGATACTGTTTTGCCTTTGTTAATTTTTTAAAATTCTTGCTATAATTACCCATGCTTAATGCTTATTCCTCCACCAGTACCAGTTACCCAGCCAAGATTATAAAACTGTTTACAAAGTTCTGGAATGAGGTGATTTGGATGTTCCTGAAAATAAAACTAATGTAATATAATGAAATTATTTTAATTAAAAGTTATAATTTCAAAGTGGGGGAGGAGTAATAAACAAAATTAAATATTTCTTTTTCTTTATTTGGAACATTCATAACTATTTTAGGGACACTTCTGCATTAACGCAAAGTTAATTAGATGATCAAGATACCTGAGCTTTATTATATTTGACAAATTACAGTTGAACCCCGTTATAAATGAACTAGGAATATAGCGAATACTCAGTTGTAGTGGTCTTTTCTGAATTCCCATTTAACTAACTTAATTTTATACGCCTATGGTGAGTAGCTGAAAAATTGATAGTTCGTTTATAGTGGACTCCAATTACATTACCTCAGTTTTTTTTTATTTTACATTATAATACATGTGCAAGAGTTGCAGCATTTTTTTACATTGTGTTAAATCTCACTCTAGCATGCCTTTTACTTTTAAACTAGGACATAAATTTTTTTTTAAGCCTCATTAAATTTTGGCACAGAAATAAAACTAGCATTAAATATTCTGAATTTTTTCTTATTAATTGTCAATACAAAAATTGGTGAAACTGTACTTTAAAATCCTAACCCACTTATTACTTCCATAGAATCAATAGAATGTAAACATTAACTATTTTCTTTTTAATACTTTATTTATTATCTATTTAATCAGTTAATAATTTTAAAACAAATTATATACCTATAGTAATCACTATCTCCAACGATATTATTTATATATGCTAAAAAGTAATTTTTTTTAAAGAAATTGGATATAGTAAACCTATTTCTAGGTCAGTGGGCAGTTCTCTATAATGGGGTTCAACTGTATTTAAAACATCTAATTTTCAATGAATTATATCATATGGGTATTATACTTTGGTACAAAAGAGTGAAATTGGTATAACCAGATGCCAGTTACATGACAAGTATAATTGTGTTTGCTTTTGTTACATTCTAACAGTCAATTTCACTCAAGTTTGTATCGAAATTTCTCCAAAGGATCATTGTTTTGCCCTAAAATAAAACCTGATTCTGTGAAGGAGTGGGCTCTAATTGGTAGAAATCGTTTAGAGGTTCTAATTGGTAGAAAAAATATTTGTAATAAAATACCTATACAAAATAAAAACTACATTTAATCAATATTAAAACAGAATGATAGTCAAACAAATAGATAGTGAATGATGTAGGATTATTAAATATATATGAGCTAGATAATTTTAATTTATACCAGTAGTTCATATTGTGAATAATAATAAACAGAATTATTTAATAATATTGATTAACAATAGGATTCATAAAGTGCATGCAATTTAAATTCAATAGCTTTCTATAGACATTGAAATTTGAGCCCCATCAAAATAAATTTCTTGCAATAAAACTGATTTTGCTTCACTGTTAGTTTATGTCTGCTCCTCTAATTGAAGATTAAATCTTAAGTTACCTAGTTTTCGCAGTCATTTTTATGTCATTTAAATTCATAAAAATTTGAAAAGAATACTGAAATCTGAGAAAAAACTTTTTTAAATTAAATCTTAGATCTTATTAAGAGAATGTATTTCCCAAATACAAATAAATATAATTGAAATATTCTTTGCCTTTATGGCTGCAAAGATGTTTTTTTTTTTTCTTGCTAAATCATAAAATATGAATTTCTGAATAAGGGGCCGTTCAAAAAGTACGTACATCCCGAAGGGGGGGAGGGGATTCGCTATTTTGTACGGTTTTGTACGATGGGGAGGGGGGGTGGTATTATACAAAGTACGTACACTATAAGCATACACCAAATTTAAATTTGACTTTTTCCTACACACTCCTTAAATAAATATTTAATTTTATTTAAAACAGAATTATTTTAATTTTTATGAAAAAGGGGGGTAGACTAATAAAATGTACGTACTCTAAGGGGGGGGGGAGTAAGACCTTATGNAAAAAAAACCCTATATTTTTATATATAAATATTTAATTTCAAACGAATTTTTGGGAATAAGAAATAAACTCTGAAAATTTAATGTTTTTTATAAGAAAATAAAGTATTTTTTTATAACAGTGAGTAGAAGTTCATTATTGCTTAAATAATATATTGCTTTGATGAAATGTTTTTTTATTTATTTTTCTTATGTCATTTATGGCAATCTTATGAATATTCTATTGAGTCAATGAGTGAACAAAAGGGAACACAGTATTATGAGTAGTAAATATATTTTATTCTATATATTTATTGCTGCCTTTTCTCTATATATTATTAAATGCTCGTTAAATACTATTACAAAGGATTGCATAAACATATTTAAATTTAAAAATCATTCTCTATTCGGGTTTCCTCTGGTAATCCACCAGTCATTGCACATTTTGACATCAAATAAAGATTTTCGTTAGTCAAATATTTTAAAGAAATGATCATTCAACTCTTAAGGAGGTATAAATTTCTAGTGAAAAGGCAGATAATAAATATTTTGAATAAAGTATAGTCACATACCCTTTATGTAATCCTTGATTAGTTTTGGATAAATTTGAAGTAGTCACATTTTTGAAATGCCATTTCTCGCCATTTTCTATCGCGTAGTCATCTGACTAGGAAGGACAGGGAGGAGGCGTTACTCATTATGATTAGTATACTGCGCATGCTTGAAAACATGCCTTGAGGGATCATCCTGTTTCCTGAGGATTCACAGGCATCCTCACGCTATACACTACCAATTAACTATGTTTTTGTAATTATAGTTGATATATTCGAAATGGCAAGTCTGCAAATAAACTTTGATATTCTTCTTCTGTTGCTGAAAGTAATTGAAATATATCATCTTAATACATTTTACTAGTTTCTGTATAAATTCCGAAAATTTATCTTTTCTCTCTAATATCCTTTTTTTGCATTAACGNTTTTTTTTTTTTTTTTTTTAACTTTCAAATAAACTTAAATCTAAATATGTATATAAATGTTTAGATATCTATCTCTAAGTTCTAGTTTCATCGAATATCTATGTAACTTCCGTATCCTAAATTTCTTTATGTGTACGGAAAATAAAATGTACTTTTAAGCTAATGTTGTACATTGAGGCGATATGTGTAGAACTTACTAATATGTGTTTATAAGTGTAAAGTTTCTATAAAAATTCTTTAGAACTTCATGTTTCTTACTACTTCTAAATTTTTCACCACATCCAAAAATTTTTTTAAGAAATCAGTGAAGTTACCGAAAAAAGATAATTTTTTAGAGTTTTTTTATTACTTTGCATTATTACGGTTAGTGGGAAGATTTCCGTATCGGTGCCTGCTCCAAAGTAATTCACTAATTTTAGCGATTTGTGTGCATTAACCGACAAAAGACTAAAAAGAAAAAAAAATCACAAGAGAAAGTCATCTTGTAGCGACCCCCTGGCTAACTTCCATATAACTCTTCTTTTTTTTTTTTTTTAAATTTTTGCCAGTTTAAAATTTTTTTGCACTTTATCTAATCTAGGTGGCATAAACAGATACTAGAGATGAACTTAGCTCTCTTTTTGAGGTTTGAGCCTGGAGAATTTTAATTCGAGCCCCAGAGACATAGGGCCAGAGATATACGCCAGATAAAGGCAAAATTTTACCACCTCGTCACTTGGCCTTTGATGTCTAATTATTAAATTAAAATTGGAACTGGTAAATTAAAACCTTTTCTATCTCTAACTTGTAAAAGAGAAAACAAAGAGAAGAACTGAATCAACTGAAACTCCAAGATGACTAAAATAAAAATTAAATTTGAAAGTCAAATTCATAAAGTAAATAAAATCATTTGACAATTAGTGCTAGCCTCATAAAGCAAAAGCACTAAACAGAAGTAACAGATCGCTGTAAATTTAAAATGTAATGTAATGTAATTTTTTTTAATTCTCAGTAACTCAACCAAGCATTTGTTTCAAAGTAGTTAAAAAGTTTATGAAAATTTTATCATGAATCAAGCTTGCCCGATCCTGAAAACTTTTTTCAATAAATGAGCCTGAGGCCTTCTCATGTCTCTAACAGGTACCCATACAGAAATATTCATCGGTTCATACAGATATGCTGGGTATTAACTGGTCACTAGATATTAATTATTAATTATGATGAAATACAGGTCTCAATTATGCTAAACAAAATAATTTAGCTGAAAAATATTTTACAAGTGTGAAACATTAGGTTAAATTTGTTATGAAAGTGATTTTAACAATATTCATTTTTTGTGAGAATTGACTGATATTTTTACACCCACCTTTACACTGAAACATCCAACATTCTCTGTAATTTTGTCACTAGTTCTATTTACATTAGTAGTAATAATTATGTTGACTTCTATTAATCAAAGCAGGGTTTAAAAAAAAAATTTTTTTTGGGGTGAGTTTTATTAGTTTTTTTTTTTTTTGGTTTTTTTTATTTAAGATATTACCTAGTTTAACACTTTTTTGGGGTGAAATTTCAATTTTTAAATCAAAAGGGAACAATTTTAGATCAAAAGAAAACTTTCATAGGAAAATACTGAATTAAAATGAAGAGAATAGCTTTAATTTTAATGTAGTACCATCTTTTTATGAATGAAAAACATAATATTGGAGTCAAGGAGATAGGTTGTTTTCTGTTTTATTTATTTGTTTTTAAATGTTTACGTTATAGTTCCTTTTTCTTTTTGTGAATTCAAGATGTTTTGCAGACAAACTAACTACATAACTGTTTATTTATTAATTTCTTAATAGCTTTTTCAAATTGCTCTTAAAACTATGTGTTTAGAATTCGTTTTGTTGTGATCACTAAAATAATTAAACAATCATGTAAACTTTTATTAAATGAAATTTATTCTGCAAAATAAGTTAACGTAAATTTCATTATAGTCAGTATTTTATCATGGTTTGAAATTTAATGAATTTTTATATTTAAATTATTATTTTGTAGCATTAATATATAACTACTAACAAAATATTTTAATTTATCCACATGTATATTTTATGACACAAAAATATTCTTTTGAAAAGAATTAAGAAATTCTATTTTTGATATTTTGTTAGAATTACTTACATATGCTTATTTTATTCCTATTTGGAAACTTATTTATTGAAGAGATAAAAAATACATTTATTCGTGCCTGTACTCTGCACCTGTTCAATTGAAAGCAAATATCAAAAAAGCTTAAATTATTGTTTTTAAAAAATAGATTTTTTTTTTTTAATGAAGCAGGAAAATTTTTTATATTAATTCAAAGTTACTAACATATTTATCGAAATACACTAAGTTTTGAAAGTAGGATTATGTATCTTTGTGTATTATGCATTAATATTTATTATATATTTATAAGTTAAATAAAAAATAACAATTGATATAAGGGCATATTTTGAATATGTTTATAAAAAACACCATTTGAGTGCAGGTTTTATTGTTTTCTTTTTTAAAAAAGAACACTCAGGTTTTTTTAGGTTTGTGGGTAGTTCAAAAATTTCGAATCAAAGTGCTACTTAATTTGATGGTAAAATGCAATCTAATTATAGATTCATTTTGCAGTTATGGCGTATATTTATGTGGTTATCATCTTTTTTTCTTTATAGCAATTGTTTTCATAAATCAATTTCTGATTATACTTCTTTAAAGTAATTGCACGTTTTGATCAAAAATGTTCTAGTCAAGTAGAGGAATATTGGAGAGCCTGTAGTTTGATGACCGAACAAATGGCATTTGATAATAAAAGTCAAAAATATTGTCATAAACCCTTACATCACAAATAAAGGAAGGGGAAAAAAATCTTAACTCTAGTTTTTACTTATATGCATTCCATGTTGTTAAAAATAAACTGAATCAGTATCTTCTGCATTTAGTAACTGTTAATTGATTTTAAATATTTAATTCTGATAAAAAATTTAAATTGCTTTATTTTTAAATTAGTATGGGATTCTCTAAAAAAAGGTTATAATTTTGAAGCTTTTTTTAAGAGTGTTTGAAAAAATTCAGTTAATTTTAGAAGTCTTAAAATCTAAACATTTTTTAGGATAGTGGTGTTGGCATTTTCTTGTATGTGTGAAATTTTATGGTTGGTATTGCTTGAAAAAAAAAAAAGAATTTAAATCAAATTTTTAAATAACTTCAACTACATAAATACAAAAATAATAGTTAAAAATTGAAAAGGAATTTGACTTACTTTTAAGAAATATATTCTCAATACTTTCATATTTTATTTTAAAATAACTTACTTCTTAAAAATGACTTTTATTAAACCTTTTTTATATGACTTATTTTATGTACTATTCTCTTTTAGGCATCTTCAAAGCAGCAAGTTTTAGATATTGTTGAAAATGCTTTTAAATATCGAGAAAAAGAATTACCTCCTAATCAAATTTTAAAACCTGTTGCAGATTCTTTTGAAGTAGATACAACAGAAGCTTCAAAGGTAAATATATTCTTTATTTGTTCATTAACTATTAGAAAAATAAATTATTTATGTGAAAAGGCATTTTTATTAGAAATAAAGACAATATTTTTATTTTTTTACCAAGCTATCCAGTCATAACTTTTCAAACTTAAATTTGAACCTTTTGTTTTGGGTGATTTTTCTTATTGATTCATGTGATTAAAATCATCAATTTAAATCATAATTGTAATCACAAAATTGTATTTCAAAAAAGGATTTTATCAAGTCATTAAATTAAAGAACCAAGATTTAGATGATACAGCCAATGCTTAATATTGTCCAAACTAAAGTGAAGGTTATAATGCGAGTTGTATCGAGAGTTTATAAAAGTACCAAATAACCCTTAATAAAAGTTGCCATAATTTTAACACTGCAGTTTGATACTTTAATAAGAATTTTAAACTAGCACTATAAATGATAAAATGCAACATAATAATGTAAGTAAAAATACTGTTTAAAATGTAGTCCGAATATGCTGGTAATGAGCAGGCATTTTGTATTAATCACATACATCCTATTCCAGCAAAGTCTATAAATTCCAATAAATGAGATGTGAATACAACATATTTTAGCTCTAAAATAAACTTCCTAAAGAACTAATATTTTTCAAAAATTGAGAATGAATTTTCAAACTAAAAAAGTATGATATATATATTTATTGTACCCTTTGAAATGAAATTTACAGTTATTGCGAATGTACCTATCCTTTTAACCTGCTGAATGCATGTGAGATTCGGTGCCAATTGCGACACGATGCTGTAACTTTTTGGGTTATGAAGTAATCCATATTTTACCATTTCTTACTGTAAATCACGATCCCTTAAGATAAGAATGTTAAGAGTTGTGTCACTCTTCTTTCTTTCAAAGGGATTATTGGATGTTTCATAGTTACATCAAAAGAATGCTATGAGGTTCTTCTATTGGGAGGTCATATTAAAAAGTGCAGATTTTATATTACATTTAAGTAAAATTAGCAAAAAATAGAAGAATTTTAAAAATTCAGGAATTTCTTTTGATTATGAAGACTCAGAATTTTAACTACATATCAATACAGTGGGTGATCGGTTAACGAACATAATCCGTTCCAAGATTATGTTCGCTATCCGAATTGTTCGTTAACCGATCATCGATTCACCATAGACTTCCATGTGAAATCGATTAATTCATTCAGGAGATCCAAAAAATTAAATTTTAAAAAATTTATAATTTCTTAGTAAGTTTCTTAAAAAATAATACATGCATACAATCTTGCATATTAATCAGTCCTTTTCATTTTATGCTTATGGGGCGTTGAAGAACATGTCCAATGTCGATTGCTTTTCTCTCTTTCTCAAGATTTTCCGGAAGTAATTAATAGCATTGTCGTTGTAAAGATCCCCAACCCTACTGACATCAGCTTAGTTTGGGTGCCATTCTAAGACCATTGCTCTGACATCCTCCCACTTTTTCAAAAGATCTTTAATGGCAGATGTCGGCATTGGTCCTCTTTCATCTTCCTCTTGTTCAGACATTTCGCTGTGTTTCTTGGTGTTCTTCATTCAAAATTTCTTGGAGTTCTTCTGTCGTCAGTTCATCTTCATGTCCCCATTATGAGCTCTTCTATGTCATCCTCATTCACCTCCAATTCCAGATCTCTAGCAGTTGTCAAAATTTCAGAGGTGTCTCCCTGATCACCTCCGTCTCCTTGAACGAAGAATGGACACAGCTTCCGCCAAGCAGAAATCAACTGCCGCTGTGTGATTTCTGACCACGCCTTTTGAATGATACGAATAGATTCAAGAATGTCAAATTTTTCTTTCCAAAACTATTTTAAAGTCATTGTTGAGGAGAATTGGCTTGCTTCAAAACACCGACGAAACAGCGCGCGAGTGTACAATTTCTTGAAAGCAGCAATAACCTCCTGATCCATCGGCTGAATCAGCGAAGTCGTATTAAGAGGTAAAAACTGAACTGTCAGCCAGGGAAAGTCTGTCAGCAAATTATCTTCAAGATCCTTTGGATGTCCTGGTGCATTGCCCAATAGCAGCAGTGCTTTCAACGGCAAGTCATTGGTATCAAGATAGTCCCTGATGCTAGGGGCACAAACAAGACATTCCTTGAAAAGATATTGTGTGACCAATGCCCTCTGATTCGATCCCCACATTACTGTCAGTTTGCTCTTAGTTATGGAATTTTTTTGAATGCTCTGGGATTCTCAGAGTGCTAAACGAGAAGTGGTTTAACTTCATATCACCACTAGCGTTAGCTCCCTAAAGTAACGTCAATTGGTATTTCATAGGTTTATGCCCAGGAAAACTTTTCTCATCTTTCGTGATGTAGGTACAATTCGACATGCGCTTCCAAAACAAAGCAGTTTCATCACAATTAAATATTTGTTGTGGACGATACCCTTCTGTTTCAATGAATTCTTGAAATTTGAGACAGTTCTTCTCAACTGCTTCTTCATCTGCACTAGCAGACTCACCATGCATTAATACATCTTTAATTCCAGACCTTTTTTTAAACTTTGTAAACCAGCCAGTGGTAGCCTTGAATTCTAACTCCTCGGATGACGAACCTGGAGTTTGTTCTTTCAATTTCTCACAAATTTCTCTAGCCTTCTCTTGAATGATAGGCTTACTAGTCACATCTCGTTTCATTTCCCGTTCATTTATCCAAACTAAAAGCAACCTTTCCATTTATCATGAATGGCACTTCTTTGCTTCGCAGATGTGATTTTCGTTACTCCTTCATTCTCCATAATTCAAGTTTCATTTAGTAATTATCAATACTAAGCATGCTTTAAACATTTCTCCTTTCAGTGATCTTATTTTGTATGCAAAATGATAACAAACGTTTAATAGTACTTTTTTTTCAGGCCGAGAAGTGTTCGTTAGAATTCGTTTTGTTCATTATCCGAATATGTGTTCGTTGTCCGACAAAAAATCTTTCCTGAAAGTGTTCGTTATCCGAACACAAAAATCTTTCGAGAAAGTGTTCGTTAACCGATTTGTTCGTTGACCGATCTGTTCGTTAACCGATCACCCACTGTACCTGTTTTCTCCAACTATAATTTAGACGTGCCGAAGGGATTAAAGACTTGCTGAAAGTAAAAGAAAAAATATGTGTAGAGATTTACCTGGGCATGATTACGAATAATACCCTTCAAGAGGGTCCTTTTCTGGGATTTTTTTTTTTCACGTTTCTTTTGGGCCAATACCTGGAAATTTTTTTTTTCACTCAAATAGATTTTGAGTTTTAAAATATTCACCTATAAAAATAATTTGATTAGCTTTGATTTATAAAAAATGTATTAAATTGTCTACAATTCTTCTCCGATTGCAACAACCAATACATTAAGTTTATAGATTCGAAATTAGTGTAGTGTTCATTAAAAAAGTCATATTTACTGTTCATTCTAATCTGACATCAGAAATTATTTGTTTCTTTTTTGTCTTCCCCAATACTCTTAAAAAAACAAGTGTGGACATTTTTTGGAAACAAATACTTACCTTACAAAAATATAGTGTTGCAAAGATAAAAGAAAAAATAATGAAATTGTAGGAAAAAATATGGATTTTTTATACAACTGTATTATGTATTTGCGCATTTTAATAGTGTTAGTAAAATTATGGTGCATATGTAACTTTGTAACAGTTTATTGATATATACTTTTTTAATTCATTTTCATTTAAAACTATGCAGGCATGAAATTAACTATTTCCTTTTCAAAACATAAAATGTCAATGTTTCATCTTTTTAAAAGCTTTGTTTCTATGCATCATGGAATTTTACACTAGATTTAAAAATAAATTCACTAAAAAATTAAACTTAAATTCAAATTAACCCTATTAAAACTTGTAAAATATAGTACATAACTATTACTCCTATTTATTGCACATTATTTTACAGCTTAAGATGTTTATAAAAAGATTTGTCTTTATATATTTAATATTACCAAGCTTATGAATTATTCAGTGTAGTACTAATTTTTGCATTTTGTTTTAGTTATTTTCTGCATTGGGTGATTTCATTAAATTCATATTATTTAATGGATACTCTACTTATGAAAGCATTATATCACTTTTTCCTGAAGATTTTCATAAAAACCTACGGGACTTAGTATCAAAAATATTCATTGAAAAATTTTCATCATGGAAGACAGCAGCAATAACTAACTCAGGTTTATTATTATTATTTTATTTTAGAAATTAAGTTTTCTCTACAGAGGATCAATATTATTGTATTAAAAAAATGAGTAAATCATTTTTCCTTCCAGTGTCAGTGCCAAGACTAGTTGAATATGACTGGAGAGTTGATTTAAAAATGGCATCTGGAAAGATTGCTAGGATGAGTGAGCCAACATGTATTTTAAATTTGAAGGTACTATTCATTATTGATTTCTGGAGCATATCTTTATGACCTAAGTTTCTAAACTGGTTTTTTAACCTTCATGACCTTGTACTTTTAAATATTTCTTTAACCTTTTTGACTCCCTGGTTCGCATTGGGCTGTTACAGGAATGCTTCTTACTTTAATATGCTATCTTTAGGTGTTCAATTTCTGAACTATTATTCTTCCTGCTGAAATAAAGTTCATTGTTATGAAATTTATACAATAGTTTTATAAGGTATTATGTAATAAAATATGCATTTTAATTTTAATACAAACTACAAAATTATGAGAAAATATTTTTAGACTCAGCCATAAAGAAATTAATCAGAAACAATATCTTTTGATGGCAATGTCATACAACAAGCTTTGTTTATTTAAATATTTTTTTTTTTAATCCTTGATTATAAAAAAAATTTTGAAAAAACAAATTCTTTAATTTAAAAGTGTGCAAAATTTTTTTTTATGAAACTGTTTAAAATTTGAATTGATTTTCATAGTTTTAAAATTTATTCTAAATATATTACTCTGTTTATTAGTTTTAATTAATTATTATTGGTGTGCAATAAATTCCAATTCTTATAAAATGACTATTTTGAAAAATACTTTTGGAATTTTCAGATTCAAATAAAGAAAAAGTTCAATAAAAATAACTGTAAAAAGTAATCTGTATGTAAACAATTTACATCTAGATTATTCAAATACCCTCTTTTTATAGTGTTTTTGTGACAATAGGCTTATTTAAAAGAAGTACAATGTTTGACCTGTACCTATTTATTTACACATTTGATATTATTCTCTATACAAGTGAAGTATTGCATCCTATGAACTTTTTTTTTTATGCTGAATCAAACTAATGGTTCAAAAGTTGGATTTTTATGGATAAGAAGTACTATTTTTGAATCATACTTATTTGCATTTTTGACATTGCTATTTGGACAGTGACTTTGCTTATGTGCTATAGCGTGTCAAATATGTAAAATTCAGAGATGGATTTAAAAAAAAAAAAAAAATTAAGCATCTCCTGGTATATCTTAAATTTGTTTCAGGCTAGTAAAACTGCAAAAGTTTTCAGAAAATAGTGATCAGCACAGTTCATATTTGAACAACAAAGTAATAAGTGTTTAGCTTACCCTCCTTTTTTTGTTTGTGTCCTAATCTGAATTCCCTAAAAAGTTCATTATTGTTAATAATGTAAACTTGTGCAGCACAGTATAAAATAAAAAGTTTACATTAATATTTTATTTGATTGTTACGTTGATGCTGGGATGCAATTTTAATCTTTTAAAATGCATATTTTAAATATTCTAAATAATAAGCACAGATTTATTGAGTTACAAAATTACTCTCTAAAGAGTATTAAGATTAGTATTCTTCAAAATATATGGGGAAATCCAATATGGAAAATATCTTCCCGATCTAAGGACTGGTAAAATAAATTTGACTCCATTTTAATTCGATTCCTTCATAATTTTTCAACTATTTATATGAATCAAAAAAGTTTAGTGTGCATCAATTTATTTTGATTATTCAAAGAGCATTAAAAAAATATTTTTTAATAATTTATTATTATTTGATTTAATAACAATTAAAAGAATTTTAACTGCAAGGTGTAAAAATTATATAATCTTAAATTATGTAATTTTAAAATGTCAAAATTTAAATGAAATAAAGTTAAATAGTTTGAGTCAATAATTAAATTCCTGTAAATAGTTTCAGAGATATGACAAAGTACATGAAAAGTATAAATATCATTGAGAGGTCTTAATTTGTGGGACTATACCGTCTGCTTTAATTAACTAGCAGAATTAAAGGTTTCTGTATGAATCATTAAAATTGCATCTTGTGTGAAAATCTGATCATTAACTTGTATGTTATATAGAGTGTAATATTTTTTACTTTGTACACCTTTTTTTTCTTTTTGAAGCCAGTACATGTTATCAACAACTACTGAGGTTTTATTTTGTCAATGTGATTTGTATGTCTGCAATTCATTATAAAAATATAAAATTATTTTAAAATAACTTATAATTTACACATCTAACAATTAAAAACTAGATTTAGTAATAATTTGGGAATAATGTGTATATTTTACAAATTTTATGTATAGGAAAACAAATACATGTAATTAGCCTAGAGCTTTATCTATGGGATTTTAATGAAATTATTGTAATTGTATTTGCTTCACTTTTAAAATAAAATGTAATTAATAAAAAAATTTAAAAATAGAGTTACACCACTTTTACAATTAATGACACAACTATTAGTGCTGGTTTTAATTTTCATTACATTTAATTAATATATATTATTTTATTTCAGGTACTTGATCCTGTTTATCCTGAAAATCAGCCTGATCACCTTCAAACTCTAAATGTGGAACTGAGTAAAGAGAAATTGGATACAATGCTTCATGGCCTAGGACGTATTAGAGATCAATTATCCGCTGTTTCTAAGAAATAAATGTATATTCCAATTAGTCAATTAAAATATTCTAATTGACAATTGCAAAAAAATATATATAGTTTTTCTAATTAAAATCTGTATGAGTCTTCATAACCTAATTACTTGATGAAAATTTGCATAGCAGTTGATATGGTAAAAGATTCAGAGGATTCTGTTATCATTCTTCACTTATGTGCACTTAGTATCATTAAGCTATTATTAGGTTCATAAAAGTGGCTGAAACCGAAGACTTTTAAGAGGATACTAAGTAAGATCATGGACAATTAAATGGCAGAACTTTCTAGGAAATCAATATCAACTTGTGGAAGAAGTTTATAACAAATATTTCGGTTTTGTATCATCAAATTATTAGAAGATTTAACACAACATTATTATATATGTTAGTAAAATATTAAAGCCAATGTACTTGAATGATTATTTAAGTACTTTTGTTATGAAAACATTCCTTTCAGATGGTTTTTCTACGCAATAATTTGTTACCACTTAATAGGTCTAAAGCAAAACTTCTTTCAAAGATAAAAAGCAAAGTCTTCTCTTTGCTTTTTTAACAAACTTGTGGATTTATATATTCTTTAACATAATATACCAAAGGCTTGAGATTTTGACTGTTTTTAAATAATTATTTGCTATTGTTTGTTTGAGGAGGGGAAGTTTTTTTGGCCTACAATGCAAAAAGTGATCAAAAAGAAAAAGTTTGGGAACCATTGCTCTAGCTCCAATCGAGTAATCTAGATCATGTTCATTAGTGCACCGTGAAATTGTATCCACAATCTTCTATTTAATTAATTAAAAAATCTTTGAAAATGAAGTTTTATTTTTTTAATTTGTCTCCATTATTTATGAGAAATAAAAATATTTATTTTTATGAATTTAAGACTAACACAATTGCTAAGGTCCACAAAGAAAATTGGATTATTTGTAATCATAAAAAAATAAACATTAAAATTCTATAATTTTATTCATATGATGAAAAAAAATATACATAATTCCACATTTATTACATATAGTTTAAAAAATATTTGAACTTAAAATGAATAACAAAATTAAAATAATACAGGAACAGCAGATAAATTTATATACATTTATATTATTGCTTCTAAATTGTGCAATTTTTATGATTTACATACGTGGCACATTTTTACTTCAAATGCATATTTGAAGAATTTCATTAGATTTACTTCATTATCATGGGTTTGAAAAATAGTAAGAATACACTAAACTTTCTTACAATTTATGTCAGAACTGTAATTTAAAATAACATACAAGAAACATATTTGATAGTTTGCTTTAGAAAAAAGCTTGAAAATGTTATACAGTTAATAATGATGTTGAAAAAAAATTGCAAGTCGTGTACACAAAGAACTCAAAATAGAAAATTAATATTTACATAAGCATAAATTATTGTTTATCAGTTGTACCACTTAAACATTGTCTTAAATGTAACATGCATGTTGTGAGTGTTTAATATTGTAAATGTGAAACAAAAAACAAAATAAATAAATTGTCTAAATATTTAAAACAAGCAAAATTGTGTTTTAACAATTTAATTAGAATTTAGCATGTATACATATATTAAGAAAGAACTTTTAAAACAGAAAATAAATTGGATTGAACACACTTATTCTTTCATTCCTTGACTAGAAATGACTAGACAAATATTTTTTATTTTAATACAATTTGATTCTATTATAATTACTTTTTGTACATAAAAGAAAATATATTTCTTTTCACGGATTGAAGCATATCATCATCATTTTTGTTTCCTTTGAAGAACATGCAGCTGATATAATTTAACAATAGAAGTTTATCAGTTTAAAAAATTCATCTTGTTATTTATTAAAGTTTCAAATTATCTAGTATGATTAAAGTAACCAACTTATATTAAATTACTGTATGCATTAAAAAGAAATAATTTATACTTAAAACATATTTTTTAAATGATGATTAAAGTTTTTAATGAGTTAAGTAATGGCATTAGCAGACCTCTCCAGTAGCTACATGGACATTAAATGCATTATTTTACCAGCTTGTACAGAGTATATTTGTTTCCATTTTCTCACAAGCACCATAGAAACAAATGTATGCAATTTACCATTAAGTGAAACAAATCTTTATAATGCCACCGATTGATTCATTAATAATTACATAGTAAAATTAACTATGTTTATGGGGAGAGTTTCATTTTAAGAAAATTAAAGGAAATTTTGAACATCACCTTTCTCTAATAAAAGAAAAACTTTTACATGAAATTTTTTTTGTTAATAACTATTAATATTTTAAAATATTTATCGATAAAGCCTGAAACAATTAAAAAACTATAAAAAGACAAATCCAACTGCATCTGATCGCAAATACACAATTTGTTATGACACAAATAGATAGGCACTTTTAACAATCATCTTCCTTCTCATATTAGGATTGGTTCAGTAACTGGAACGTTAATAAAGTAAGAATAGTCTTTATGATAACATTCATTGACTATTTACACTTGCCAAGAGGAGCAAAATCTACACAGTTAATGAATAAACTGTTCTACAAAGGTATAAAATTATGACTTTGAGGAGCCAAACACAAATATATTCTATATCGCAATTAATCCCTTATGCATTTGGCAAAAGTACATGTATTTAATTAATATTGCATATTTATCTTATTTCATGCACTTAACTCAGTAAAGAGAAGTACATTCATAATTGGAAGTAAAAAATAGTCTGCCGAAAGTTACGGCCTCACAGAGTATAGAGATATCTTTTTATGAACTGCAGTAGAGAGAAACTCATCTTGAAGCAGTTGCATAGAGAATTAGATAAAAACCCAATAGACATAAAGCACAAGTCAGCTTTTCTTTGGAAGTCTTGGAATCGTGCTTTTTGGAGATGATCCTTCACTGTGAATAAGCCTTTTAGCAGCTTCTCTTTTTCGTTGTTCGATTCCAGCCGCGATATAAGAAAAAACACATAAAACAGCGTAACATATTTGGTCCGCCTAGAAGAAATGTTTCAAGTTAACAAACAAAAAAATTTTCAAATAAATATTTTCCCCTAATTTGGAGAAAGCTCTAGGTTTTTAATTGTATTATTTTTGAGTCACTTTAAATGTTTGTCTATTCCTGCAAAATAATCCTATGTTTTTAACACAAAATATATATTTTTTAAATGAATATAAAAAATACCAAACTAGTTATAAATATTTTATTATCTTACTTTTTGTATAAATGCAATGTATTATACAGCTTGAATTATATCATTTTCAGAAATAATTTAAAAACTAATGGAATACAAAAACTTAATGTCTTGTAAATTTTGATATTAGCAGGCATATGTAGGTGAATATTATGGCCAGTATGCAATAAAAACACATGGTAGTAATAATAAGATATTTAGATACTAACCTTATAATAATTTTACATACTAAGATGTCATCTCAATTGTGTAAGGGATTGTTTCTATCATTTTCCTTAATTATTTATCTCTAGATATGAGAAATAATTAGTCCAGACAGTTAAAATTACAAATTCAGTGAAAAATTTAACATTCTTAGCCTCCTTTTTTGAACTAATTCTTGACCACTTAAATATGGGGGTCTGATTGATTACTGAGAGTGCGTTTTTTTTCTCTTCTTTTTACTAAACATAGCCTTTAAATAAAAATGTTACTGCTGAAAATATAAATAAAATAGCCCAGTGGTACGGTTTGTATACAAGATTGAAAAGGTAAATTTTCTACAGCCTGATCACTCATTACTATGTCTTTTTTAATGATAAAGCACAAAAAACTAAAACTCAAAATATAATAAACAACTTTATATTAGTAAAACTGATGAAATAACTGCAAAATATGTTACGTAAAATATATAAATGTAGCATTACTATGTTATTTCATTTTACACTGCACTTATAGTATTATGAGTTAAAAGATATCACGATATAAAAAAGAATACTATCAATTAGTAACTAAAAATAAGAAATTGAATTCAAAATTTTGGCTAAAATATTTGTTAAATCTTTTCATCATACCTTTTATAATTTAAATAAAATCTTTATTCTGTCACTTTTTATCTCTTTGCTTAATCTTAATTTGATTAAATTGATAATTTATTGAATTGATTATTTTCTTCTGCATATCATCAACTTTTCAAAGATTTTTTAATATTTATTACTTTTTTTGATGGTTTCTATTTAACGCATTTTCAAAACGATAGTTACAACTTGATGCTTTTAACCTTAGGCATTTATACGAAAATTGATGCTGTATTCTGTCACATGCAACACACCTATAACAAACCTGCTTACTGAACTCTTTCAAAATTTCTTAAAGCATGCACATAAATAATAAGTTTTTGGTTGAGTTGAAGAAAAAATTTAAAAATTAGCAAACAAATAACTTAATAAAAATAAATTAAGAAATAAAACTAGCGGGGGAACTTCCATGCATAATATTACACATTCACTATAAAACACTGAATTGTATCAAGTAATTATTTATCAAACATATTTAGTATTTTTGTATTCCTAAGGTCACTGTTATACTTTTAGGAAAAGTCGGGCATTATTAAGAACAAAAAATATCAAGCAATCCAATAATTGCATTATTTAAATCCTACCGTTACTTTAAAATTTACACTTATAAAACAGATATTTAGGTATATTCTTATGAGAGAAAAAATTATTAATTAAAAATTAATTCTTTTCTTTATGGACAGTTAAAATAACTTTCGAAGTATAATACATTGAAATCTCTTGAGATATTAAGATCACAGACACTGTGTGGCAGAATTAGTATGGAATGACCACACCACAATTTTATTTTGATCTCGTGGCTAAAGTTAAACCAATTTTTTTTTAACCTAATCTTTCAACCTGTTAAGATTGGGAGACTATTTGTCAATTTATCTTATGAAGAGTTTAGTTTAGACCAGAACACATAACTGAAAAAAAAAATTTTAAAGTTACTTTGTTAAATATAGACAAACTAAAAATGGGTATAATTAAAAATGTTTTGTGTGCACAAATTATTTTACTAACATTGAAAATAAATTTATAATTAAAAAATTTCATGGCACTCTTATCCATGTTTAGTCCCCTTTTTTTATTTTCAGCCAATTTGAAAATTTAAATATTTATATGCATATCGCTTTTATTGTTTTTCAGTTAGAAGTCTTCATTAGGAAATAAAACTTTTTAAAAAATCGCACCCTAAATAATGTATTTCTAATTATATTGCTTAAAAAATATTTATACTAAAAATAATAATTTTAAAAAAATCAATTTATTTAAATAAATAATTTATTTAAAATAGTCAGTTTATTTAATTCAATGCTTTTTTTTAATGAAAGGAATATACATGCAAATATAATAATTTATCTAAATATCTCATTCATTATTTCTTAGTAAAGAACTCTCAATATCACTGATATCAGACTTTTAAAAAAACTTTTAAAGAATGTATTTATTAACTGTATTATACAAAAAAAATTTTACACTTACTAATTGTAAAAAAAATCAGCTTGTTTAAATTAATTGTTTTTAAATATACTATAATTTTTTTAAAAAATCATGCGACTTGAACAACAATTTTAATCATGCGATTTTAAACGCTCACTCTGACATTAAGTCAAATTCATTTACTACAAGAGACTTCAATTTTGTTTTTGTCATTCACGTCTTTTAAATTAATTTTAATGTTACTTCAATAATTCTCTTTAAAAATCAGCCTTATTAATTAAACGTTATATTTTATCTAATATAATATAGTGATAGAGAAAAATTTTTGCTTTATTTTTTATTATAATATATCTCAAGGAAAACTTCAGAAAATATGAAACAAATATGCATACAGAATTAAAAAAAAACAAACAATAAATTATAATTTATAGCTTTAGCAGTAAAAGCAAACAAAATAGCAAAACATCCAATAATAGCAAACAAATATTTTTAATAATTCTAAAATGGGATTTATATAGTGACAGACATTCATTCTAATAACAAAAAAAAACATAAAATAAATTAAAAACAGACTACATTTTAAAAACAAAAACAAAGTAAATAAAGACTACTTTACAAGCAACAAAAGACACCAACATGTGCATAACAGCATGTGCATATTTGAGAGTATGATAGTGCTGGAATATCAATTGAGGCATCCTGCTGGACGTTTAGCCACATGGACACCAAGAATACGAAGAATTGCTACACATATTTCAGGAGCCTACGTGAAAAATTAAGAATTAACTTGCTGCAAAACATTCGAATCTCCACTCAAAGGTCTAATGCAATTTTTTTTAATTGATATAAGCGGATACAAGGTTATTTTTTATAACATTTGTAATGCCTGTAACATTTATGTATTTACTAAGATACATAAATGCATGTTTGATATTTAATAGATTTTGTAAACTTAGCAACTGAAACAGAATCTAATATCAAAATAAAACCCTCCAGAGTGCGTAGCCAAATTTTTCAACAAAAAACAAACACCTTTTAAGCACTTTTAAAAAATATAATTAGGATATGTGCACTGATAAAAATTTTTTTGCCTATTGATGAAAGTTCTTCATTTTTACATAAACAATATGCAATATGCATATACTCGATCTATTTTTTAAATTAATAATTACTTTAATTATGTAAAAACATTTAATTCAAAATTATAATTAATTTAACATTATTTAAAAAGGTTATTAAGTGCATTTTTTATATTTAAATAAAAGTTATTTATAAAAGCATATTCAACAAAAGATTAACAAGATTAATATTATTAATTACACCAAATTTATAAAGATGTCTGAAGAATTAAGTAAACTAAGAAAACTTTAGTAAATTCATATTACAAATGTAAATTATTGAATGGCCCCTTTTTATTTCATTCAGTATTTCCTTAATGAAATGATTAAAAAAAATGTCAATAATTTTGAAATGTAATTACAATAAGTATTGAAACTAAATATTTTTGTTATAAGTAAATTATTATAAGGTCTACACCACACTCATAATATTTAACAAATCTGAGATAATTGAATTTTTCTCATTTCAATTATTTTTAAACCAAATCATTAAGAGATGAATTAAAGATGTTTTGGAATGACAAATCTGAACGACAAGATTTTTACTGCATTTAAAATAGTGAAAGTCCTTCACTTCATACTTTTTTAAAATCTTGCCTCTAAATATTTTTGAGTTTTTTCCTAAACAAATTAAAAAAAGCACTAAAAATTTTAAAAGTGATACAATAGTAATAAATAAAATATATAAGAAGAAAAACAATGTTTTAAAATTCTTATGCAATTAGTGGATGGTCCCTCAGATAAAAATCTTACAAATCTTGATCAATTTTTATCTTTATTAAATTAAACGTATAAAAAGGAGATGGAAATTTTGTGATGATGAAGCTTTGTTATTTTTGATTGCACATGAAAATACGTAATTAATGAATGATCCCAAAGTCAAGTTCAAAAAATAAAATTAAAATCATAAATAAAATTAAAATATGAAATAAAGAAAGAAATTAAATTCTTTTTTGCTGTGAGAAAAAAAATTGGCAATGTTTAGTTGTAGCCGTGATCAGCAAAAATTAGACAAATTTTTTTATTGGACTTTTAATTAAGTTTTATGTTGGATCTCAGGGGAAGTTGAAGCCTGAAATTGATCATCTCTTACAAAATGAAACAGAATTACACCCGAGAGTGCAATAATCTTTCCTGCTGAATTCTGCTCATTATATGTACATGCGGACCCGTAAGTATTTCATTAAACATGTAAAATGATTAACGCTTTCATGGGCTACGAACCGATGGTACACCGAAATGGATTGTGGTTGAATTAATTGTGTCAATGTGAAACCACGCTTTTTTGCATAATTTATAGTGAAAATGGACACGGTAAAGAAAAAATATTTCATTTTGGAAAAGGAAAAATTGAACACTTTTTAAAAACATCCAATGAAAAAAGCATCTCTGAGGGCTTTTAAAAAATCGAAAATAAGCACCTTTAGGCACTTTTTAAAAACGCTACACATCCAGCCCTTCTTCTTAAAGAGGTAGAATAACTTTGAAGGTTATTTTTGAAACTATTCAACAAAACTTAACTTTTATTACCAACTATTGTTGGGAAAGATTAAGAACAAAAATCTACTAAGCTATCAACTAAAAAGTTAAAGCACAACAATTTACAAAACTACTGCAAATTACTGAGTAGTTCCATTGTCAAAAATATTTTCCATTTTGTTAGGTATTAAGAGAATAAAAAAAAGGCAAGTGTAAATAAATTTATTCTAAGCAAAAATAAACTTTTTTATTGAGAAAAAGTAATTTAATTTCCTACAGACTTGATTATATTTGAACACAATTGTTTTGTTTTCGGCAAAATCAATGTCATTTAAAAGGAAAAAATGTTTTTTATTAATACAACTAAAATACGCTTATAAGTAAAAAAGAGCTTCATTTATGCTTTGAAATCTTCAATGCAATACCATAATATAAAAATGTTTTCATTAGGTAATAATAATGAAATGCATTCATAGATAAAAAGAGTTCCATTTATGATTCTAAACCTTGAATACAATACCATAAAATTATATGGTTAAAAAGTGTCTTATCATGTGCACAAGCTTGCTTAGTAGAATATTCAAAAGCAATAAGCTTTCATGATTCCAAAAAACAGCAGGTTTCTTGGAAATTAATTTTCTTTAACATTTAAGTTTGGTGCATTTTAGCACAATAAATTTTTATATTTTTGAAAAAATTTGTTGAAAGGCCTATAATCAGTAAACAAATATTATTCAAAAAGTTTATATTCTACAAAATAAAAATTCGAAAATGAGTTTAAAACATATTTGAATTAAACACACATTAAATGATTAAAATTTTTTTATTATAACTCTGCTTGAATTGATGTATTATTTTTTAAAAGTGATTCAAAACTTCAAAGATGATGAATTTGATCATATGTAAAAGTGGCATTTGTATAAACATATTTGTAAACAAATTTAATTCCTAACTGAAGAAAAGATAAATATTCAAAATTAAATATATTTTTGAAAGAAATTAAAAAGAATTTAACCAAAATAACTTTTAAATTAACTTACATTTTTAAACATATAAACTTTTAAATAACCATTTCCAAGGAAATTTTAACTGAAGGTTGTCTAAAAATTTAGACAAGATTTGAAATCAATACAAAAATCAGTTTTTTTCTCTCACTTATATATGTATTTTAATTCAAACATAAAGTACATAGGATAAGGTTATATATAGAATAGCACATCGTGCAAATGACCGTCACCGCTTTGCTGGCCCATAAGCATTCCTTTGTTTAAATTTTCCATGACCTTTTTGCAGAAATGTGGCTAAATTTCATTGACGCAGCATTGATCAATGATTTGGTGGATGTGGGCTTGTTAACATACATCTGACTTTCCATAGAGAGAAACCCAATGGTGTTCACACAAACTAAGGAGCCGATTTTGATCACCAAAATATTAGAGTACTCGACCAGGAAATATCTCATGCAGTAATTGGATTATTTCATGGGCTTTTAACAATGAAAATCCATTTTTCTTAATTGTAGGGCATCCTTATACATCCTAATACATCCTGCATTTTTATACATCCTAAACTGTCAGCTGTCCATTTTTTTTTTGGTTGACAATGCTAAATATTTAATTTTATATTTCATAATAATCACCTTTCATAATAATTACTAGATTTAATCTTTTTAAATCTAAAATAGTTGTTAAAAGTGAAATAAAGAAAAAAATAGCGAACTTTTAACTTTATGCAAAAAATTTATATACTAAGAGTGTAAACTTAAAATGGTTATGAATAAATTTAATTGTTCAAACTTGCACAAAATTTACCTTCATGAGAAATAAAAAAACACAATATTAACGAATGAAAATCATTCTTAAAACTTCTAATAAATGGAAAAATTTTCAATGAACAATACTAAAAATGTAAACAAATTAATAATTGCTTTTTTATTATAGTGAAAGGGAAAAAAACTACTGTTTATAATTTTTTTTTAGTGTCTCATCTGTGTTAGAGTGCATCATTTTCTTTATGATTTTATGAATCTTATTTAAATTTCTAACAAAGGATTAACCAAATGCCTTACCATAAAATATAGTAGTATATATTAAAGTTTACTTGCTTAATCTGAATAAGTAGCCAATTGCTGACAGTACCTTTAAAATGTTGTCTTTTGTTGGGGATTAAAAACTGTACAACTTTATTACAAATATAATATTAGTGCCTCTATAACAAGATAAAACATTAACAAGTAAAATAATTTTAATTTTATTATTTAATTTTATTATTTAAAATAATTAATAATATTTGTACAATTCCATTTAAATATTAAAAATATTAAAACATTTAAAATTATTTGTCTTAAATTTAAACACAACTCTGTTACATAAATTTGCAGTGAAAAAATACTAAATCACAAAATTCCAATGATCTTACCAAAGATGACTTATATTTTCGCTGGACTAATTGTCTTGTTTTGGGGTCTAAAATTAAAAATATATTAACATGATTATATGGATTAAAATAATGTAACACTTAAATATAGAACATTAAGCAATAAATTTTGAATGAGTTTCAAATGCTTTTTAAATTGTAAATATAGTCATTAGATTTAGATTTTATTGATGTGCATTTTTACATGATGAATTTTAATGGAAATGAAACATTACACTTATTAAAAATTTAATACACATAAAATTGAACACTAATCATGCACATGCCCATTCATAGAAAATATAAATATTTAGAAATGCAACATTAAATGTATAGTTACATGCAGAAATGTTTTTAATTTTACTATTTAATCAGATTTTACAGAGTAACAAATAGAGAAAAATGTGAGGCTTTTCAGAGAAAATAGTTAAATGTCATTTTATTATTAATACTTATGATTGTAATGTTTCCTTTTTTATATTTAAAGTGAACATTATAATTAAATAATCAATAGTTTGTAAAAAATTAAATTTTAATGAAATATAAATCTTCTATTTTCATAAAACTTTTGAAATGTTTTCTCGAAAAGTGGGAAAACCAGGATAATAAAAATACATGGGATCCTATAAAAATCTACATGTAAATATTGCTTTAATGTTCGATGCTTTTAATAATAAATGCAGCATATCTTTATTATAAATTATATAAATTTATCTTTCTAAATGATAAAAATCAATATTAAGTAGCTGCGATATAAAGTAAACCGACTCTTTGAAACCAGAGACTTAGAAGTTTCAATCATTTATTTATTTGTTTTCATTGAGCATTTTTAATTCATTAATTTGTATCTTTTGGCATAGAAATGAGGATTAATATAACAGGACAAAACTAGAAAAATTAATTAAGAATAAAAATTCATTATTAACTATAAAATTTCGTAAAATTTTTCCCAGGTTGAACATTCCCCCCTCCCTAAATTCCTCACAGAAAATAAAAAGATTAGGAAGGTTGGATATTCATGTTAACAATTGACATGGATTTAAATGGCTCATTTTAAAACAAAAAAAAAAGAGTTGTGAATTTTAAAATTGTGAAAATGCATAAAAATGTATGACATTAAAAAAAAAAAAAATACTTGAACATAATTAAAAACTCACTGCATTGCATACTTTTTAAAAGCATAAAATTTAATCTTCAACTATAACCATTTTTTTTTACATTATTGCAATTTTAGTGCCAACTGTAATACTTAAAATTATTCTCTTTGTGATGAGAAATATAATTAAAGATATAAGAAAAGGCTTCAGACTATCTTTTTTAAACAGCATGTAATGATATGGGCATTAAATATATATTTTATTTTAAATACAAAGCTTAGTTAGAACTAATAGCTGCAGTTATAAGGATGCAATATTTTAAACAATCAGTGTTAAAATAATTTTATTTCAAATACATTTACATGAGACTGAATTTACTTCCAATAACTAACTTCTTAATATACACCATACATGTCTCATAAAAGCAATCAGTTTACAAAGGTTCAATACTCAACAAAAATATATTGCAGATTAAAAATTTATACTAAAAACTTATAAAACACAGAAAGCAGAGAAACATGCAATTTTAAGTTTAAAAATTATCATTCCAAGAAAGAGGGTGAAAAACAATGTTGCAAAAAGTGAAAAAGAGTAGGGTAAAAAAAGTTAATTACAAAAATAAGGTTTGAAAAAAAAATTTAAAAAAAGAAAAGAAAATCGTTTTGAAAGAATAATTCCTCTAACAATATCAAGTATGTATTAAAATTTAGATACAAAAATTCTGTACAAACATTGATAACCAAGTAATAGTTGAAGTAAAAAGTTTTCTTCTAAACTGAACTTTTATTTTACCACTTTGTCACAGATCAAACAATAAAATAAAATGTCAGTAGAACCGAAACAACTATGAAAAATGAGTGACATAATTTAAGAATACAGAAAATTCTTAAATGATAAAAACCCCTTTTGAGAATGAAATTATGATAAGCCTGTAATTGCTGCTGTTTTCAACATTTTGAATATTGCAGTACAAAGATGACAAAAATTTAAACCAGCAATGAAGAAAACTTTACATAATGAATTATGTCATAAGAAAAGCAAGTAACTGAAACTTAAGAAAAAGCTTTTCCAACTTAGATGAAGCCTAAGAGATTTATTACAATAGACATAATCTATACAACATATCTAATTTGGAAAAAAGCATCAATCCCATATGCACTGAAAGACTTATGGAATTAATACAGTGAAATGATGAATAAAAAATCATAATTTCAAATGACAAGTACACAAATCATTAAAAATGTCATTAGTTTAGGTGTGAAAAACAATGATGAAAATCTATAAATGAATTTGGTTTGTTGATGTACCAACACATATCACTAACATTTTTTTTTTTTTTTTTGAATTTTTAAAGTTTTCCTTTTAACTTAAGATATGAAAATTATTTTACTTTTACAATTCAGACACAATTAGTTTCAGTGCTTTTCTTTTATGATATATGATAAATTGTTTAATTTCTGAAAAGTTGGAGAAAGATGTAAACAAAATTGAGAATATTAAAATTTCAAAGGTAATTGAACTTAGCTTAAAAAAGAAAACAAAATAAGAAATAATAATGAAGAGAACAAATGTTTAGAGAAAATCTAGAAAAAAAAAATGCTGTTTAAAATTAAAACAAACGTCAACAAAAAATAAAAAATTATAAAACGTAAAAGAAAACTGTAAGATAGCTTTAAGTTAGAAATCTGTTTATAAAACAATTTTAGCTTTTTAAAATCTTGAAGACCGAGCCAATCTAACCACTAAATATTTTCAACTATTAAAAATAAGTTTTAAGTTTTTCTTTTAAACACAAAACAAGTAAACTTCTCCCACTATCAACAAATTTCAATTTCAATAGAAAATTGACATTTAACTAAAGTAAACTGACTCATCCAAAATAATTAATAGTTTAGAAATTTTTAAGCAATTAATATCTTTATTCTCATTTAAAAATATGACACGCTTTTGGTGTTATCTAATATTCATTCTCATTGATATATTTCTTTTGAATATGTAAACAATAACTCAATGTAACCCATATTAACTTAGTAAAATAATCATATTTAAAAATATATAAATAAATACCAGTTAAATGGCTGAAATAATAAATCAAACTACTAACTTTAAAACAGCTAAGATTTCCTATCACACAAAAACAAGTTTTTTTTTTATTAAGCGAACAGCATTACACATATTGCATTGTCTTAAAGCATTACTTAGTCTTTAATTATTAACCATTTATTTTGCTTATTTGTTTAATTTAAACAGCATATGCTAATATAATTGGCATCTAGATTTTAAATTCCTTTATTTAAAATTTTATTTTATTATTTTATTTCAATTATTTTTAGATAATAACTTTTTTGTAAATAAAATTTTTTTTTGATCTTTTTTATCTATAAAAAATATAGCTTTCTATGAACTAGAATGATGTAATGTAACGCATTGCCCATTTTCCTAAACACTTTGTGACACAAAATGTAATTGCAAAATAGAAAATTTCTTTTAAATCAAACTCCTGCTTTCAACAAAACTAAGCTAAAAATACAAACTAGAGTTTCATAATTTATTCAAGTACAAATGATAATGAAAATAAAGAGAGGTTGCAAATATTAATCGTTATAACATTATGAATCATTATCTGTCTGTAACATTTGTAGTGAATTAAAAATTATATGAAAATAGTTGAATAAATAATCAACATAATAAAACACAAATTATGAAACTAACAAATTTATAAAAAAATCTGGTTAGTCAAGGTAGAAAGCATCACTGAGAATAAAAGATACTAAAAATAATATAATGATAGCAAAAAATGTGGGGAGGGAGAAACAGACAAAAAATAACATCAATAAGCTCTAGTTTAGATTTAAGTATTCTGGATGTTACATTTTTATTTAATTTTCATAATAAATTGTCTTGGATCTTAAATTTATTTTAAAAAACTACATAGGATAATTTAGCAAATGTGTTGACTTTGTGTCAGCTGAATTTAGTTTCTCCTTTCAAGAATTTAATCTATTTATTAATATGAATTTTGTGTACCATAATCATTCAGTAAAATTTTTGTTTTTCTTAAATAAGTTTAGACATAAATCTGAATCAAGAAATTACAACAAATATCTTGGTCTTTTTAAAGCTTATGATCTTCTTATGTTAAGGAGCTGTATAAGAAAATTATGCACGTGTCAAAGCTTTCAGAAATTATTAATGGGATAATAAATAACTAATAAGATAATAAATAATTAATAATTTTCATAAAAATTGACAGCAAATTATATTTGATAATAATATTCTAATTTTATCTTAATTGTTTTTTGAAAGGTAAAAAAAATTTTTTTAAAAATTATTATTAACATTTAAGTTATTTAATATGAAATGAAGAATATTTAAATTCAGATTTCAATATTTAATTTCAACTACTTTTGATTAAGAAAATTATTATATACTGAAAACTTCCAAATATAAAAAATAACATTTTAAGAAATTTCAGAAAGAAAAAAAACACCAAAATTTACATAATACCAATATTGCTAAGTTTTTGAACAGTTAAAAACAGTTATTTTGTTAGTGGGCAAAATAATCAAATAAAAACCTATCTTTTTTTGAACATGCTTAGTTGAATTATGTATTATTTAGCAAAGTTAAATAAAATATAATGTGAACATTTATTTAATTATTTTTCTCTCTACAAGAAAATTTTTAAATGGAAATTTTTCTTAGGAAGTGAAATTTTACCAAAAAAGTTTCATAAAAAGGTGTCCAATAACAAGAATAGAGACAACACACAAATTAGACGCCACAGAACAAAAAGAGAAAAATGCTTGAAAATGTGCACAAAGTAAAATTTGTAGAGAAGATATGTCACACAAACCAGGGTAATAGTAATAAAAGACGAACAGTTGTTGAGTAATGTAAAAGAAATATTTTTTGTTTAAATATAGCATCACAACACAAGATGCAGGCATTCCAATCCAAAAGGAAGAAGGAGAACACGAGAACATGCAAGGTCAGCGGCCAGACTGGATGGATGTGAAAATGCAGCAAAACGAAATACAGACAACGGGTCTAAGAAAATATCCCAGGTGGGGTTTTATGGAAAGCAGAAGAAAGAAACAGATTATAGGTATGTTTTTACTACATGTCAACTTACTAAACTCTTCCAGAATAAACAGCCCGCCCTTCTGGGTGAAACACTTTCTTATGTTTTCCAGCCTTACAAAGAACTGTAAAGTAAGAATTCATTCATTGTAATTTCTATCCCTATCACTTTTCTCTGCCTCTTTCTTGCAACAAACAATTTGATGGCATAATAACAAACAAAAAAAACGCTACCAATAATAACAAATATCTTTAAAAAATTAATATCAGCTACATTTTTTTACTTGAAATACAAAATTAATTCATTATAACTCTTATTAAAAGTGATGTGCAGCTTATAAACATAATAAAATAAAAAGCAATAAACATAGTTATACACATGCATCAGGGAAAAATAAGGAGTGCATCAAATTAAAACATGCTTAGTACGCTAAAATTGCAAATCGTAGAGGAGGTAGGGTTGATCTTATTCTAGCAAACATATTAAAATGTCAACTAAACAAACTTAACTAAACAGCAAGGGAAATCTTTATTTAGGGAAATTTTAATGGTTTCAATTTTAACTCAACTTCACAAAATAAATTTCAACAAAAGGGACAAGGAAACATATAATTGTAGATAAGATTTTGTTTTGGTGAGTGATATCCAAGTGATTATATATTATTAATATGGTTATAACCAAGTGCTTATTTGATTATATATTTACAAAAAATTTTCATTTTAATTTTCTTTACATTTATTTCCAAACTTTCCAGTGTTTTGTTAAACAGAAAAGTAAGTCTGTATCTACTGTGAAATTTCTTACATTTATTTGATTTTTTAAGTCTTTAAAAAAATTTGCCAAAACAACTTAAAATAAAGTGTTTATTTATGTTTTGATGCTCAGATACTTGTAAAGTAAAAAGTAATAAAATGTAACAAAATCCAATTTAAACTCAATCTACACAAATAGATGACTTTTTTATTCATTAGATTTTCAACTTTCTACTACACCAACAAAGATTTTTAAAATAAACATAAATAATGAAAAACACAAAAAGAAGTTTATAATAGATTTGTGTGCAAAAAAAAGAAAGGTTTCTTTTTAATAATGACACCAATTTCTATTAATGACACCAATTTTTATTAATGACACCAATTTTTATTAAAGACACATTCATTTTTTTTTATATTTAAATTAATGAAAACTAATTAAAATAAAAAAGTAATAAATTTAAAACTGAATAAAATTTTAGACTATCTCATTAATGTCCAAGTTGCAATTTTTTAACACTAGGGAAAACAAATATTCTAGATTTCTAGAAAGAACGTAAAATTACTTAGCCTAATATGCAATGAAAAAGTTTTAATTTAATTAAAGTTGTAATAATAAACTGGGATAAGGTTTAAATTTATTATTAAATCACTATTGTTCCTTAAAAACAGAATTAATTTGTAAGCTTTAGATTTTAAATATGTTTCTGCTTTTCTTTATTTAACAGTCATTGCATTCTTGTTTTCGAGTTTTCTATCCCATTATTTTGCACACTAATAAAAATGTAAAAAAATTAGCTGGAAAAAATTTTTTGAAAAAAAAAAAAAAAAAAAAAAAAAAAAAAAAAAAAAAAAACGACTGGAAATTATTTATTTACATCAATGATCGGTAGAAGAGACATTAAAGTTTTTTATGTAATTCAAAAACCACTAACAAATTTAAAAATTTTGAAAATTTCAAAATTATACGTAAAAACAATGTGTTGAATGCGAGCATTCATTAATAAATTAATAAAAAACTTGCCTTTCCCTCATTAATATTGCAAAAAAAAAGAAACATACTTTAGAGTCTGGCTAAGAAATTAAAATATACATTTCCTACTACTGCCTTGATTTATGCTCTTCCTAAAATTAAAAAATAATGCATACTTAAAAATAATTTATGTAAAATGTATGTTAAAAAACTTTTGATGCAAATTAAAAATTGTTCCTAAAAAGGGATTCTAGACATTAATCGGTTAAAACATTTTTAAGAAATTAAATTGCAATAACAGCATTAGTTTATCTTTGTGACTGATCATTCATTCTTTTTTGTTTACTTGGTGGTACATAAAACTATATACTAAAGATGATGCTAAACTAAACTCCCCAAAAAAGACATTTCCATCATAATATAAAGCAGAGACTAAGAAAGATGAAACAGATCAAATACAGATGAATCTGAAGTGTTGTATTAAAGTTTAAAGATGTTAGGAGAGTGATAACAAATAAAGGTGAAAGATTTCAAATGAGAAGATTGTGATTGTTGGAAATTTCACGTGTAATATAAATTTCTGAGTTCATTGTAAGGCTTTAACAAAAAACACCGATGCTAAAGATAGTTAGAAAGTGAGTAAAATAGCAAAAAGGTGTATAACTTGGTGACAAACCAAAGGTTTCATGAGTAAGAGTAAGCCTTAAATATTTAAATGTTTTAATTAAAATCTTATAGAAATTCAATCTTTTTGTTAAAGTGAGATCAAGAATATATTACAAATACTAGAACTAAAGCTTATATATGTACTTTATAACAGTATCTCTAATATTAGTCGTTCGATTATAATTAAACAAAATTGCAATCAGAAAATGAGTCCAATACTGTCTAAAATCCAGTCTCTGAGCGAAAATAAACTAGCAAAAGGTCACAAAGTATTGGGGTATTGATGTAATAACATTTTAAATGTCAAAGTTCAATTTTAACTGCATAAACACTAGAATTAAAGTTCCATAAAAAAATAATAAAAGTTTGATATAAAAATCAAAGTTTATAAATAATCACTCTCAAAACCTTGCAAAACTTGAATTGTGTACAAAAAATTTTTAAATTGCATATAGATACAATTTTGAAATATGTTTTCCAATAGATTTCTGTATAATTGGTGAAGAGTAATAAATGCATATAAATATTCAGAAAGAATACGAAAAATTAAACCTGCCTTTTTATTATAAATCTATTTGTAATAAAAATATTAAAAGAGAAAAATATTAATTCAAATAGCATTAAAACATTCTGGAAAAATTGCACGGCTCAAAACCATGTTTCTGCATAAAGTTTTATAGTTGCAGACAAAATTCTCTCCGTGACCATCTTTTCAAAGTGCAGGAATGATCATTTATACTTGATTAATTTCATAACCAATTATACACCGTATTCGATACAGTATACCTTTTTTAGTTTTGCAATTTTATGAACAGCAAAGCTACAAAGCTATTTTTTTTAAAAGTCCCACAAGTATTTTAGAAAGTAAAAGCTCATTCTTTTGAGTAAAAAAGTACCCATATATGCAAATATACAATTTTCAAAAATTTTAATTTAGATTTCTTTCTGCAAAGGTATTATTCAATTGATTATTTGGATTTTAAATATATTTCACAAATTCGTTTTTGACAAATTTATATTATCTTCCATATTAGTCAGCTCATACCAAGTAAAAATGTTGTACATTACACCTTACAAACAATGTAATTTAAAATTTAAAAAAATAATATAGATAATTTTTCAATAAACTGAGATACCTTTGAAAATAAAAAAGATACAACCATCACTTATGAAAAATACATCTGTTACAATTTTAAATGCTAGTTGAAAGCTTTTTTGTTTTCTAATATCACAACTTTTTTCTGAAAGAAAGCCTATGCAAAATTCTAATTTTTGTGCACATAGACATCAAAAAATGTAAATTATTTCGAAGTTTAATATTCAAAAAGCCCTGGAATACAGTAGTCCACATGAATTAGATGGCTTCAGGTAAAAAAAAACTGCTATATAGAAATGGAAATAAAACAATGCCATCATCAGAGTTCCTGAATCTAAACATAGTTCATAGATTTACAATATACAGATAAGTCTGTAATTGCCTGAAAGCCAAAATTTGCCAAAAACAAATTAAACAAAATATTCCTAACAGATTTAAAATAGAGTGCAATGACAAGCAAAGCAAGTAATCTCAAAATAATAAGTATTAGTTATTTTTATTGTTTTCAAAATGCATTTAAAGCATCTATTATATGCAATATTAGTGTTACATATCCATATACTGTGTGAAATAATTTCCTTTTAAAAATATAACATCTGGCATTGGAATATTATATGAGAAATAAACATTTAATCTTTTGATGAAATATTAGTTTTCTTACTAAGAAGTTATTTAGAGAAGAAAACTTTGCAAACAAACTAGAGATAAAGTTATATTTCTCTATTTAAAGAACTGAATCAACTGAACAATAATTTGTTCAACTTTAGTCTAATGTTGTGTCTCTTGGCTGGTAAAAAATAATATGTGGATATATTATTATTACCATTTCAAAAAGGAACATCTGTTTATTTTATTTCCAAGTTAAATATGTTAACCTGGTTTGTTATCGTACATATTTTGACGGTTATTTAAAATTTTAAATTTTTCTTCATCTATTCATGATATCTTGCACAAGGAAATATAAATAAATGACAAACTGTTAAATGTTTAAATCAAATAATTTTCAATTTTGAAAATTAAGTTTTTTAATTTTAACCTTTGACTAATGCTATGCAATAAACTATAAGTATAAATCAGATTTTCACTCTTTATTTTAACATAATTGTCAAAACTGGACTTTCTATTATCATAAAATTTTTATTTTATTAACATTAAATTAAACAAAACACTGCCACGATTAATATTCTTTTTACTTTAATTTCTGAACTTAATAGCACAAGTATTTTAAAGAGAAGTTTAAAAAGAACAACAATTTCTAGTATTTTAAAAGTTTTTCTTTTCAAAATGGAGTAATAAAATGACTATTAAAAGTATCATTCACTAATTTCACATTTATTAAAGTGATAATAAATACGTTTGGAAATCCTTGTTGCAAAATGTATCAATGTATATCTTATAAATAAAATGTCCTTCACTAGCATAATAAAAAATACTATTTATTTTACTTTTATTATAAAGCCTTACCCCAAATATCACCTCCAATAAAAAGTCACTATGATAACCATAAAAATCAAACTGCGAGCAAAAAATTTCAAAAATTGAGAGGAACAAAGCATGTTTAGAGGGAAACGTTGTATTTTTGATAATATTGATGGTTTTAAACGTACATAACTGTCTAAACTATATTTAGATGCAGGAACTTTAGTTATTATGTATGTTACAATTATATAAAACACACAAAAATGTATAAGTAGAATACAGATTGAATTACTACACATTTAATTTAATTAGATATATGTTTTAAAATTTAATTACAATTTGTATTCACATCAGAGGTATGTTTAGAAATCTAACATTTTTACCATTGGTTTAAAATTATTTTGTGAAATGATTGCATTGATTGATCCAACTGATGGTTAACTAGATAAACTATGTGCATTGATTCAAGTAAACCTGTAACTGATCAGCTAATTCACAATAAAATGTAAATAAGCAATAAAATGTAAATATGCAACGAACTCAAGTACAAACTCAAGTCTAAAAGTCTCTTTAATTTAAATAGTTAACGTTACTTTTTAATAATTTAGTGCATTGATAACACGAAGAAGTGACCACAAAAAAGGGTAATATATTATGAATATTTTTTGTTTTGAGGGAGGTAAAAATTTCCTCTTACGCAAATTTGATGTATACATACCTATAAAGCTATAAGGTTCGAATATAAAAGCTGCCCAATGAAAAATTGGACACACGCAATAGCTTCTGAAATACAGAACAGACAGCAGCCAATTATAAAAGAAAGTGTTGCAGAAGATTATGTGTAAACGATTAATCAATTCGTATGAGGGCATTTACAGTGAGTGTGAAGTCACTAATTAATTTTATTTATATTTTTAAACTAGTATACCAAACTTATAATATTGATATCACACAAATACTGAAAGCGAGCAATTACAATTTTATAATATAATAGAGGATTAAAATTACGATAAGGGAACCATTTTGAAATTGAACAAGAATTAAGAAAATGGCATAACTACAGATAAAGGCTCATATGTTCAAAATATCTATTTCTTTAACTTTGGTGTCATTAGAAAGAAACATGTCAACAATTTGTAACTAAGCTATTAAAATTATACAAATATTTATATAAGTTTTTAAAAAGTTTCATTGATTTATATTTAAAAAAAATTAAGGTCAAGAAAATATGTTTTTGATTTTCTATATTGAGAAATTTTTAGAGCTGCTGCCACTGGATGTTCAGTTTAATGTTACATTTTGCTTTGCTGTGTTAAAAACACCATCTTTATTTTTTTATGTTGAAAAATATGATATTTAACATTATGAAGAAGAAAAAAACTGAGGTGATAAAAGTTGTTACTTCCCAATTAAAAATTCTTGAAATTTGGCAAAAAAAATTTCTCAAAAATTATTTTAATAAAACTTTTTAACTTACTAAACTAAAACTTACATAAACAATTGCACACATTTTAAAAGCTTAATAGCGGAATGTTGACATTTTTCTTCTAATAACACGAAATTGGCTCAAAAAATTAACACCAGAACCTTCAAATAACACCACAATTGGCTTAAGAAAGAAAAATGTATAGACATTTTGAAAAATAAACAACTATCTGTAGTTATTCTCTTTAATTTGAGTTAAATATCAAAATGGCCAACTAATCGTAGTTTTAATCTAATTATTCTCAAAAATTTTTTTTTTTCATTTTTATTAAGAGCTTTTCCATAAAAGAAAAATTTATGAAAATCTGTGACATGATGGCAACAGCCATTGGCTAATTTCACTGTTAATCAGCTATTTGTTTTTAAACTTTGACAAAATATGAAAATTCCACATTTACATTGAAAATCTTAACTTAGTTAAATCTAAAACATTTAACGATATGAAAAACTAATTGTTAAAGCAATTTTATATCGAAATAAACATTATCATGAATAATTAGGGAATAAAATAAAGTAAATATTTTAATATGACAGACTGTGATAAATGATAATTAAAACAATTAATTTAACAAGATAAAGAATTTTAAAAAGTTTTTGACACTCAAGGATAATATATTCAGCAAAAAATGAGTTGTAGAATTTTCTATTATTCGTTAGCAATAAAGTTTCAGAAACTTAAAAACTAGTATAAGGGAAAAAAAAGAAATGAAATTTGATACTTGAAAAATAGATAAATTAAAAAAACTTTATTTAAATAATAATTTTAAACGAAGGAATAGGAAAAATCTATCTCTTGTGGATCATTGGAATATATTTTTTTCCTTCAAAGAAATAAAGTAAATCTATTTGTCAATTACTTCTCATGATGATTTTTCAAAGTAATTCCTTTACTTTACTGACAGATCGATGAGGCATTGATTGGAAACAAGAAACTTGCTATTCACAATATTTTGTCATTTTAAGAAGCGAAACTAATTAACCTTACCAGTTGTGGTAAACCAAATAAGTGGATTGCAACACTGAACTTTACTAAAAATAAAAATAAAAAAAAGTATCCCAAAAAAATATTTGTACAAGAAAAAAAAGTAAACATTTAACTTCATAAGCTAACATAAAAAATAGCTAATTGCAGGTTCCACAAAGCCTAAAATTTGTTTTTAAAAAACTATCACAACATCAGCAAACATCATTCACTATAACAACAAAATACGTAATTGAACATTTATTTCACAACCATGCAAATCATGCTTCAATCCATGAAAAAGCCATAAAGAAAAATAAAGCACTATCCCAAAGCTTCATAAAAACAAACATGCACGTTGATGCTAGAAGTTGAAAATAAAATATAGAAAGAAGGATATTCCATGCATTCATGCAAGCAACTGGGTGGTGTGAAAAGAAACTTTGGAGATGGTCAAATAACAATCAATCAAAAATGTAAACTACAAAACTAAAACAACATAATATCATGCTGTTAGCTATTATAGCATTTAAACTAACATAACTCTGTGCACAACAATTGTGGGTTGATCAATATGTTCACCCAAAATGGCTAGATAATATAATCAAGCCCTTGTTTTTATGACACAAAGGGTGCACTACTACATGACGGTCTAGAGGTTTAGACTACAATAGACTCTAGACCCAGCAACACATAAAAATGAAGGGCTGTAGTACCTCAAAGTCCTTCAGGTGTTGATGAAAGTAAGCATGGAGGAGAAAAGAGCTTCCTTAGAAAAACTGTATATTTTTTTCAGGTCAAAGAAATATATTATCATGTTTTTGGACCATCTCAAAAGCCCCTTCGCTTGCTATCAGATTATTTGTGAAGGATAATTTTGAAAGGGCAGGTATTAGTAAAATATATTGAACTAGCAGGTTTCGAAGGGCATGCATGAGTCAGTCCATTCCAAAAATAGTAAGATGGAAATAGGTAGTCCAGTAAATGGAGCAGAATAAGTATATAAATGAGTAGCCTGCATATGGGAGGAAATTAGAGAAAATATGAAATGTATCAAGCTAGCGTGACAAATTACATTAGCAAAGAGCATCAGCTGCAGTAATTAAAATAGAGAGTGCAGCTGATTTGATATAGAAATTATTATAAATGCTATATTAGTATACAGGATCAATGTAGTGTGTGATAGATCAAATGGACAGGCAAGCCATAGGATTTTTGAGAAGGTCCTTGCTATAAAATTAGAATGCCATAAATCAAAATACAGGTGTATTGCAAATAAAGCAAGAAACAACCGAAAAAATGCTCAAACTATTTTCTTAGTAAAAAATTTAAATAAAACAAGTAACGGCTGCAAAAATGAGCATAAGAACACATTGATTTATAATAGTTATATGACGAATAACATGTTAGCTAATTATATATTTTCAACTCCACCCCCCCAAAAAAATTAAAGATTAAGCTTAATGGGGAAAAATATATTTTTTTTTATGTTTAGGTCTTGAAAAAAGGTAGGGAGCTAGCAACTATTAAGAGTATAATTCAAAATTCAACTCAAACTTCTTTTATTTGGAACAGTACACAGATAGTAAAAATTAATAGTTGATTTTTAATCATAACTAAAGCAACATATTATTTAGAATTCAAGATTCGAAGATTCTGATATTTTTATGATAAACATTTACTATATTCACAAATTATCCTTAACCAAATAAATAATTTAAATAACTCTATTAAAACTATTTAAAATATAAGGAAAATAGTCATCAATATAATTTATATAATTATAACAATTAACTAACCAGAAATTATTAATAAGATAAAATAAAAATTATCTTAGTTAAGAAATCGATATGTACAATACAATTTTCCTCCAATAAATGTGTAAGCTTAAGAACTTGTTTCACAACAAAATCACGAAACCTTTTAATACAGTTGTATCTTATCAATATTTGTGACTACAAAATAAATAAATAAATAAAAATAAATAAAGAAACTCTTGTTCAATCAAGTTTTAAGGAAACAAAGTCCTTATAAGAATTCTTCCATTCAAAATATGATATCACTTTATCGCACAATTTACCCCATACTTTCAGATTTCATAATTCTGTGATCAACCTTATAGATTCAAAGAGTGAAATTAAACAATATTCATTAGATAAAATGAGACACTCTTTATTATCATTCTATACTTAAAACAAATAGATCAGGGATATTTCACAAATCCTTAACATACTTCCTTAATCCTTAACTTCCTACAAATCCTTAACATTATTGTAAAACATCACAACATAAAATAAATTACCACAAAACTTCATAAATGATATCAAACATATCACACATAAGAAAATGACTGGCATCTCTCAATTATCATTTAGTTATTATTTAGAAATTTTTAAATGCTCATTTTTATTAATAATTCAAGAACAGAATATTGAACATGTTTAAAAAAAATTTATTGCAAAAACTTTAATCCATACCAGTTTCATTAACAATGACTAAATAGAAGAAAAATCTCCACTTCTCTCAACTTTTATTTCAAATAAGATGAAAAATAAAAATTTTTGTGCTAATTGTGGAACAATCACAGCATAATTAAAAAAAGTAAATATGCTTCATTAAAGGTAATATTTATTAATGTAGTAAACATTTATGTAATTAATTATGCAGTTTAAAATATGCTTGCAATTCATACCTTTTACTTACTTTTTCTAAAAAAAATATATAAAACTGGCTAATTTCACAAAATGAATTAATATCTTTTGTTTTAACAGTTATAGAATAGAGATAAAAAATAATAATAAATTTTGCTCGAGATAGGAATGATAAACTATGCTTTCATTCTAAATATCTCAGAACATTATGTAATAAGCTATATCAGGAACTAGTGTGTAGGATTTTAAAAATTACTTTTATACAGAATATAAAAGTGATAATAAAACGAGTGAAGCGGGACATTGTATACTAAACACACTTAACGAATGCTGTAAGAGATGATTGTGATACAAAAATGGGATTAATATAAGGACAAAATTTATTAATAGTGTAAATGATAGAAATATCTCAAATACTAAATTTCAAAATAATAATTCATTAAAATAATACACAGGAGTATCAACAGAAATAATGACTTTTCAAAAAATACATACTTTACTGTTTGCAAACAAAAGACCAACTCCTTCCATGCACACTTGAAGCAGCCCTCCTTCACCAGTTTTCATGTCCTGAACAGGAAATTCTCCTCCAAGTTCTGTTCCTAAAGAGAATATTTAATTAATGTGTGTTTAATTTCCTACACAAAGGTTAAGATGCATATAAAAGCAAAAGTCTGTCTCGGGCAAGATATATGTTCGCAAATAACTTGAGAATGGGAGCACCAACTTGGATTGTGTTAATTTTTAGTCGTTATGAAATTTTTAAGGGGTGATTTGTAAACAATCACCTCTTTCCGGAGTTACGTGGTTTGGGCACAGTATCGAAAATATGAAATTTCATTAATGAAACAAATTAAAACATAGAACCACTGTCATGGAAACAGCATTTTTACAAAATATTTTTTAAAAAAAGAAGCAGAAGAAGCCACTAGAAAAAATTAAATATCTTTAAAGCTCGGTAGTTAAACTCATAGTTTAAGTGCAGAAGTAAAACCATTCTTCCACCTTGATCTTCAATTATGAATGAGAAGCAACCATGAGGTTTAAAGAGAGAAGCCAACAGGAAGCAGAGCCTCCTAGTTATTTTAAAGATATTATAGAAAATAAATAATCATCTCAATTTTAACCAAAATCTTAAAAATTTTAAACTTTTTTTAAGCTGTTCTCACTAAAAATAGTACAACAAGGTTTTTATTTATTATTTAACGAAGCCTATCTGTGGTAAATTTGTCTTTATTTGTGATCGATTTTGATTAAGGACTTAGTCACTTTATTTAAATATGTTTTTACAAGGATTCTGTTTTATTTTTAATTTCTTTATATAGTTTTAGTACAATATAATATTCTATTGAGATAAAAAAAAAGATTCTTTCTTAAAATTCAATAAATTACACATTATACATTAAGAGTCCAAAATTTATTGGAAAATCAATCCGAAAATTAAATTTGATTCCAGAAAATTTGAAATTTGATTCTGTTGGCCATAGAAAGCCTTTCTTTTAAAAACAAATTTAAACTCTAACGATGTAAATGCTATGATTCGAATAGCTTAATAAGTTATTTGTAGATTTTGCTAATTAATAGCTTGTAAAAAAGAAATAAAGACAAGATATTATCTTTATTTCCTATTATTATATATATTAGCTAATTTACTCAAAATTACTTAAATGTCACTTAAAACTTTCATAAACTCAGCTCTTCAATTATGTTACGTTTCACTGTTAATAATAAAAAACAATAATTTCCACATATACATAAACTAACCTGGCAACATGCCATTTCCTCTCTGGGCAGCTCTTTCCATTGATTCCTTTATGCAATAATATAAATCCTTGCACTATAAAAAAGTAAAATATAATTATATATCATATCATAGCAGTCAGGAAAAAATTTTTATTGCAAGAATCACATGGCAAATTTTGAAAAACATTTAAAAACTTTTTAAGAGATAATAGATTTTGACAGAAAGCATATGAAGATCAAGGGAGAAGAACCATTTCTGTCTTTTTTTCCACAAAATGACCAATGGACTGTCATCTGTGGCATTTTGAGGACCATCACGTTTTGAAAAATAATGCTGTGGAAAATCAGCTCCCTGCAAGAATTATTACACAGTGAATGTGGGTCGTGCTGAAGAAAAATATTTCCTATCTACCATCAAATTCGTTTTTTTCTTGCAATCAGTTTTCATGGACATAAACCTATCTTCCATTTTGCTCTTCATGTGAAATTTAATTTAACTTTTTTTAAGAATTTTAAATTCAGAACGAAGAAAATACTTGTAGAAAATATTTCATTAAGTTTATCTATGATCGTCACGTTGTATTAACTGTCATAAAAAATATACTTACAAATAAAATTACTTTAAAAAATAGAAAAGTAAAAGATTTAACAGTTCTTAATTATAAACTACCCATCACTATATACATTATTTTTTTAATCAAAAATAAACTCGTTTTTATATATATTTTTTAAATATTATGACAAATGTTTTGAAAATGAAATAAATTTTCTTTCAGTTACTTATCTAGCAACAAATAGATTAAAACATCTTTTTTACTTTCAATAGCATTTAGACTTTTTATGAGAAATATAAGTAAATTTATAAACTCTTTTTAAAATTCAGTAATATAAAAAAACCTTAAGTTTGGGAATAAATTGTTTAATTATTACTAATCAGCGAAGTAATCATGGTGTTTAATGTAAAATAATTATATTGTTAGTTGTGGAGGAATAAGACATGTGGGAGGAATAAGACAATCTTATCAGCAAAAACATAAATTTATAATTTAAAAGGCAAGTGTGAAAATTAGAAGCCCTCTATATGTATTAAAACAAAAATTTCATTTCATTTCATTCAGTCAAAATCTTTCTACTTTTTGCTGGTTTCATAAATTTTTTGTGGCAACCACATCAATAAATTAAAATCTTGTTTTAAATTACTATTTTTTTAAAAACAGCCCAATTCCTTAATACTGTTTGCTTTATTTAGAATTACTTATTACAAAAACTGCTGTGGTTATTTTTTATGATGAAAGTTAATAACTGTCAGTGAAAGCTCCATATGTCACAATTTTTTTTAAATGTGGTATTTTAACGCTGAATCAAATTAAAACAAAAAAAATTTCTTCAGAAAGAAGTCTTTTTTTATTAAAAAAATGAACCATCTCAATTAAAGTGATAAATATGTTACCTTCTAATTTCAGACATAGCACTTAACAGAAGAAAAAAAATCCAACCAATATCTCAAAAGTTAATAAAAGTGACCCTGTGTTTTTTCTTCTTTTCTCTTTGTGAACTCTACAGCGACAGAAATTCCTTCCTCATAATGGTGTAACTAATTTGTGGAAACTATTTGTGAAATGTAATGTTATTAAATAAAACAAATAAATAATCTTCAAAATGCTGTATAATGTTAGGTTGTAAAGAAAGTTTCCATCCACCGCTAATATCACCTGCATAAAGAGTTCGTGTTGGCATACTTGCTCATATTTCGTTTGACTATTTTTGGTATTTGAAAATAAGAGACTTTTAAAGCAATGTTTTGTGAAATCTGTAAAAAAAATATTTTTGTCAAGCACAAGTTGGTACTACAATTTCAGATACCGTTGTTGAATAATTTGACATTCTGAGGATCTAGTACCGTAAATTCAAAAACAAGGACTATGATTTTAAAAAGCAGAGCGCTCTAGCTAGCCTATTGATGTTGATGAGGCCAGTCAACAGGAACTTGTGGAAGAAAATTAATATTCAACCACCCAAGAGCTAACAAAGGAGTCAAACGTTGGTTGGTGCAAAGTTCATTAGTTTAATTGCTGGGGGCCGTTTGAGCTAACTCAAGCAGATAAGGACAGACTTGTTCATGCTGCTCGAATATCAATGCAACGACAACATTCAAGACTGAATCGTCACTTGTGATGAAAAGTGGATTTACATCAGCATTCAGTAACATCGCAAAGTGCAATTTGACTAAAAAGATCATGTTTTTTTATCTAGTGGGATTACAGCAGTATTATCCACAAAGGAATGGAAAAAAGTAAAACTATGAACAGTAAGGATTATAGCAAGATGTAAGCCAGTGTTGAAGCTATCAAGAGAAAACCTCTAACTGAGCTCTGATGAAAGAAGGTACTGTTCATTCAAAATAAGACTACATGTGTCTGCATTCACTGGCCGTGCAGACTTGAATTAAGGATCCTTTGTCATACCAAGCCCTGACATCGTTTTTAAAGACTTCCACATTTTTTCACACCTGCAGCCACATTTTACTAATGCTATTTTTGATTCAGCACAGGACAGCTAAAATGAGATTGTTCTGCTTTCGGACTTGCAGCCTCTAAATTTCTAGGCCAAAGGCTTTGAAAAATTACAAGAACGTTGGCAAAAAATTATAGATTTGGGTGGTGATTGCTATCTGCACTAAGGATACTGCCTTCAAATATTTTTTTTAATTCCATTAAGAACATTTTTTTGAGAAAAACATGTGTTACAACCTGATGTATAAACAGACTAAAATTAAGTTATAAAGAAGGTCAAAATGTTTTGATGAACAACTACTAATTTTAAAGTTAAATAATCTTAGAAGGGCTATCCATGAATGAGGTCACTTTTCTTCCAAATGTTTTTCCTCCTCCCCATTATCATAAAGCGTCATCTTTACTCCACACTTCCTTATACCCTCTTTTCCCCAAAATGCAAAGCAAAAATACTCAAAATATATACTTGCAATTCAAAAACAAAGCTTAATGTTATAGATCATAGTTCAAACATAATTTTTAAATTTTAACTAATGTGTTTTAATGAATTTATTAGCATAACAAGAATGATTCTGTGTGTATTTACTTTGAATGAAAAATAATTTACAGAAAACCTTTTAAAAAAAAGAAATAATATAAAAATATTTAGTTTGATTATAATCGTTTTTATTTTAAACAAAATATGAGATATCAACTTCTTGTTGCCTCTTCCCACCAAACATGACATTTGTGGATGGTCCCATAGCATTTCAAAACAAATGAAAGTCTTAAATCAATATAGTGTTAAACCATACCTTTTGCAAAGGTTACATCTTCATATCTCTTACTTAAAATGGTTTCCAGACATATGTTTTATAAATGTCCACTTCATAACAATACAATATACAGAAACATGTTATGGCCTAGATGGAAATCGGGGTGTTTTTAACGTAATCACCTTTCTAACAATTCAAAAACGTTGCTTTTTACTTTATCACCCAAAGGCCTTTAAATACTAAATAAAACTATGCACTAACACAATTTAAAAAAGGAAGAAATTCAAACACAAACTTTTTTGGTATAGTATTTCCGAAGTTGAGTTTGTCCACCATGTTTACGCCATAAACATAGCACTTTGTTTTTAGGACAATATGTCATATTTACAAGCCGTTCATACCACCATCTCTCCACTATCGCACCATTAACGCTGCGTAACACTATGCCATCATCTCTAACCTAATAAAAAGGATGAGTAACAAATTTAGAAAAATTATAGCAAATATCAAACATTGAAAAATAGTTTTTTAAAAAAAAATCAACAACTTAGTTTAAATATACCAAATTTGGCAGTAGACTAGAAAAATCAGAAGTGGTATGGAAAGAAATTACAACATATTTGGTTTAGATTTTTTTTTTTTTAAATTCCTAATTGAAACAGAACTAACTACTTATTATTTACTGGTCCAAACAGTGGCTATTGCTTGAAATTGTAAAACAAAAATTTAGATTTGGCATCATTTTGAATAAAAGGAAAAAATATTATACATTGTTCACACAAACTCTGAAGTATACGATTCCTTTCATATAAACTAATTTATAAGAAAGTTCACTTATTGTGTCTCAAAAAAAGCTAGAACAACACCATAAATGTATTCTATATACATTTAATTTTCATACTGAATGGAAATTCATAATTCAATTTAATCGGACCTTTTGTTTACTATTTATTTTAAGATAAATGATGCATTGATATTTTCTAACATTCTGTAATTTGTAATATTAAATAAATAAAATAAATAACTTACATTAATACTTTTCAAAGTCATTTTAATTAATACTTAGGGCATTAAATGGTATGCAAAAGTAAAAAGGTTGGGAATCACTGCTAAATAACATTTTTTATATAAAAGGTATATAACTTACTTCCATAAATAACATATCCCCAGTGGCATCTACACCTAAATGTACAGTGAAGGACTGTCGATGCATCTGTCTACTACTTAAGGGCCTGAGGTCAATATCATTACCATGCTGAAAAAAGAAAGCATGATTAAATTAAAAGGAATTTACTGATTTAATATGAAACGATTAGAAATCAAAGAGACTTTGCTTGATTAAAAAGAGACTACAGAAAAACAGTTTAGGAAATACAGTATTTTATTATCGGGTTGATTTGTTAAAGCGATTGAAAAGAGACAGAACCCATTTCTCCTCAAAGATAATCTTTCATTTGCTTAAAATCAGCTAGTATGGTGTAAGGAAATAGAACTGTACAAAATAGTTTTCCACTTGGTCAATTAAAATATACAACAATTATTTTTTTTCCTCACACGATAAATTTACAGTTCACATACCTTCAATAGGAATTCAATTACAAATATAACTTGTAGAGATGTATAAAAAGATATTCCAATTTATGCATAACACAGCAGTAAAAAAATATTTTATGTAATACAAGTATTTCATTTAAATATTTGTAGCAGTTTAAGGCAAAAAGATTATTTTACCCTTTTTTGTGTAGGGGAAAGGAAATGTATAAACACTAATTATATTTTTAAAAAAATACTTCTTTAATCATTTTAGCTTTTGAAAACCTCTTACTATGCGATAGAAATTAAGAAACACTGTCAGACAGACAAAACATATTTTGAAATTATAATAATGAATTTTAATTTACCACTATACCAATAAATTTTAATTACTGATAAATGAACTAAAATGACTTACAAGATTTACAATTTGATCTAAGAGTTCATTGACTTCAGCACTATAAACAAGGCTAATGTGGCATTTTCCCAACAGACGACAATTTTTTCTCCTTATTTCAGCTTTGTTAACTTTCATCATTACCATAAAGGCAACTGTATTATACAGCATAGTAGATAGAAGCCTGTCTTCATCATGTTCTAATCTCTTTTTATCCATAGTAGCTAGAGACTGATACCTAAAAAAATATTACAAAACATATATAAAGCACTCTGCCAAAGACCTTTAAATGGCAAACTGATTAGAAGATAAGTAAGAAGATTAAAAGAAAAAAATATTTTATTGAATATATTTCCAGTTCTAACGTCTTTTAATATTTTATCTGAATTATTTTTTACAGTCTAGTATTTCTTAGAAACTCAAAGAAAACTTTAAAAAAATAGGCATCTTATGAGTTTTTTTAAAAACTATATAGCATACCTGCCAACCACCACTTTGTAAAATTCAGAAGATTTAGTACTATAAAAATTGCAGAAGAAATTACCTAAAATACAGAATATTTTACATGCTTTCAGTTTTTATTCCTTATTTAAACAATCAATGGTATAGTTATTAGAATATAATGTCCTAAAGAGGAATGTAAGTGTTTTAACATAACTAGCACAAATAGATCTAAAATGAAATTAAAAAAAATTTTTTTTGTACTATCAGATGATTAAAATCTTTCATTTTACATCAATTAATGACCTAAAATATTAATAATGCTGAAACACAGTGAAAATGCAAGGTGCCATAATCTGGGCAAGTCACTAGAGCCCATCCTCACACATGTACGAGTATGCAGGTGTGTAGTTCCAAGACACAAAATTTTAATGTATATTTTTAAAATATGCAGAAGATTTGAGACTTAGTGAAAAAAAAAGCAGAAAATGGGACATAAATGCAGAAGAAATTGTAGACAATAGCACATAAAAGATTAGTGTGTAAGACTCTTAACAAAGAACACCAAATTGAACTTTACAGCATAGCAACTGACTGTAGTGACAAAAAGTACAAGCAAGACGTACAAGAATTAACAATTCCAAACACTTTTTGCACTGATTTTAAATTTATTTAGAGTTAAAAAAAAGTGATATAAACAATCTTGAAGCTTGAAAAAAATCGGAATGCTAATTACCTTTCCATCATTTCACCAGGTCCTTGATCCATTCCCACCATATCTCTCTCCTGAGCAACAGCATCCATGAATGCATCTTCCCAAAATTGCATTTGATCCCACAGAGTTGATCGATCTCTATTTAATAAACCTTCAAAAAGATACATTCGTGGCAGCTCATTTACAGGATTCGATGACGTGTTAATCAAGCTACCTCCGTGATAGCGGAAACCAGTACTAAGGCTACTTTTACTGCTCCATATGCTAGGTGTTCGTTTCTGCCGATTGTTTAGAAACTGGAAGGAAAAAAACATTGCTTAATTACACTGATCCTATTGAATTCCGTGACATTTGTTTGGTTTTCTCCTTCACAGATTTGCCATTTTATGGCTACCCATTACAAAACCTCAAAGTTTATTTTCAAAAATTAGATCAGTTCACATTTAAAGTTAAAATAGGAGATCAAAATTATGCATATACTTGCAGCTTCACAACTCCATTTTATTTAACTCAAATTTACAGCTCTAATTTCTTACTATCATACAGTGGATAAAAGATATGGTATTACACATTTACATTAAAAATAAAGACATAAGAAAGGGATTAAAATTGTATACTCTAGATTCTAAGTATAAACATTGTTCCGGCTGTCTATAACAGCAGTGCCTAAACCTCATCACTTTAAAACTCCTGTTGATCCATCTCAAGCATAAATCGAAAAAAAAGTTTAAAATTATGAATTTATGTAGAAATGATTGTGAGAATGGCAACACAAAATTTTCAAAACCAAGAAAACTATAATTAGGTTAAAATCATATACAGACTTGTTGCTCCACCTTCAATCTACTTAAGACTTACAGTTGGTCTTATATGTTTGTCTTAGCTATCTGTATTAAATTAAATAATCCAAATATAGATCTAAAATATAAAAATGCTATAAAAAGGCCTTTTTTTCATTTTTTGAATTGATATCAACAACAATAAAACTAGTCGTCAAAGCACAAGAACTTTTAAATTAAGAAAATTGGTCTAATATTAATACTATGAGATATATTTACAAAAGTGATTTTAAATATAAATTCTAAAACTGAGCTATAATGTGTACATTAGCAGGCTCATACATGCCTTGTTAAGTTTAATATTATGTAAGTGCCCCAGTTTTTAGTCCTTTTGAAACATTTAATAAATGCGAAAATTGATGAGAATGATCTCCCTCTTAATATCATATTCTTTTCTTTCATAGTAATACCAGAAAAAGTGGTTCGTTGAGCAAAAGAGGTAGATCAAAATGCGATTTGGTAGGTACAGAAACATTACAGGGTTCTGCAATAAATTTCACTTTCTACAATTAAAGTAAAAGAACGGTTTAAAAAAACATTTAACACTTACATTTCCAGCTTCAATTTCACTGTCTGAAACTGTAGAGCGAAAAGAGTTTTGATTTATTCTAAGATTTCTATGATATGATGGATTAGTGGTCATACTTCCAGTATCACTTGCATTGCAGCTTGGAGCTGCCTGGTCAGAGCTCTGACTTAAAGCAGTGCCTGCTTCCGAAACCTGAAAGACATCAAATATATAACACATTATCTTATCCTTTATCAACTATTATTATCCTTTACGATCCTTCATCAAGTATTAATTTCAAATTTTTGTAATTAATTTCATACTTCAATATATTATTTCAAAGTTATTTCCTAAAATATGCCTCAATTTCTCATCAACTTTTTTTTTCTTCACAATTTAATTAAAAATTTTTTTAGAACTCAATACTGTCAAAAAGGAATGTATGAAATATCTTTAACAACCAAAGATAAACATTAAATGTTTTTAAAAATATGAGATATTGAATTCTTTTTCTTCAATGAGCACTACAATCAAGAGCAGGTCAAGAAATTTTCAGCTTGCTACCTCCTAACAGAGCAATTCAATGCAAGATTTCGTCATTTTCTATTCCCATGATCCTGAGAACTTAGCTCAACTTCTTCTTTTACCACTTTTGAAAAATAGTTCATGATTATAACTAATTCTTCAAAAGTTATTTTCCTTAACTGTTCCAAATATATAGAGAAATTTTCATTCAAATATTTACAGTTTCTTTTTTCCCTTTGCACTTATTTAGCAGTCCATCTTTCACAACCATATAAGATTATTGTTATTATGAATGTTATGAAGACATTTATTTTAGCAGTTTTTCTAAACTGCTAAAATTTGGACTAAAATTGACTTTTTAGAACGAAGTAGCATCTATTTACCATTGAATTTTGTTATTAATTTAACATGTAATATCTTCATTGTGGGTAATGATTGTGCTTAGACTGTATTGGCTGATTTTTTCAAAGTATGATTTCCAATTGAGATACCTACTGTGAGCACTAAAATTGATGAATACTGACCATCATACTTACCAAAAGCAGCTTTTTATTTAAAATATAAAATAATTAAACTAGTTTCAGACTAATCTAGACATGAATAATCTAGTAAGTATACAAAATTCATTCCTAAATGCCACAGTAAAAGACTTAATTCACAAAACTTACTTCTGATTCGACGCTTGTAATTCTAGAAAATAGAATATTTCGTTTGGCATTTATTATGCTGCGAAACATGTCAGTTGCTTCTTCATGCTCTGAACTTTCAGGTGAAGGAGTAATATGGACATCTAAAAAATAATAACATGATACTCTATAATAAAGTAAATAATTTGAACAACTATAACATCTGAAAATATAAATAAGGTTCTTTATATAAATATACTTAAAAGTATCAATGTTACTAAATGAAAATAACTGAATATCATTGAATTTCTGAATAACTGAAATGAACTATGAAATGAAAATAACTGAATAACTGAATTTCAGGTGAAGGAGTAATATGGACATCTAAAAAATAATAACATGATACTCTATAATAAAGTAAATAATTTGAACAACTATAACATCTGAAAATATAAATAAGGTTCTTTATGTAAATATATTTAAAAATATCAATGTTACTAAATGAAAATAACTGAATATCAACACTTTGAAATTTTAATACTTTGTTTTTGCAAATTTAAGTTATTTACTTTCTATCATAAGAACCATTTTTTTCTTGTTATTCAAGAGGAAAATTGTTTATGGAGAAAAAAAAATATTTTTCTCGAATTTACCCAAATGCTTCAGATCAGGAAACTTAAAATGCTTCTTAATGGAAATCAAATATTCATACAGCAACACATTGCTAAAGTTTTTTTTTTTTTAGAAAAAACTAAAGTACTAATTTTTTTTAATCATAAAAGACATTTATCATTACGCTAATTTGTATTGAGTAAAAATTTGCAAAATAATAATACACATAGATAGAAAATTTAATATGAACTTACGTTAAAATAAAAAATTAATTTGGTAAAGGTATTAATAAATGCTTTGAAAAAAGCTTAGCAAAAAAAGAATAGTTAAAAAAAAATTAACTAAAAATATCCAAGGAAAACAATCTTAGACTAAATAATACAATTATAAACATTTCAGATACTTTAATCATTCCGTCAATTTCAACCACTTTTCGGCCGTTTAGTAATAACTATACAAAAATCAATGAAGTAGTACAGCAAAAGATGAAACTGTAAATTAAAAAAAACCCTACCATGTTAATTATATGCATATAACAAATTAAAAGTATGCATTTACAAATAAATAATATAATTGTAAAGATTAGGAGCCTTTGCATAAAGGAAAAACTTATCTGCATCAAAAGAAAAGAATTATATATAAATGCAACTATTAAAAAACAGCTTAGCATAGAGCATAATTAGTATTAGTGTTAAGTAAATACTGCTGTTAGTGCACCTGGAAGTACAAAACCCTAAGTATGATCAAAAGAATAAATAAATGTAAAAATAATATAAAAATATCTAGAAAAAATTTAATAGATTAAAAAAGCTGGAGCCTTAAAAACATTTTCCATAGCACCACAAATAAAAAAAAAATTTTTTTTAAATGTTTTCAAATTACATTTTTTTTGGAACAAAACAAAGAATAAATCAAAGAAAAATTAAAAACTTACTGCATTGTCCTTCTTGTAGTTGGCCTTTTTCTTGGTATTCCTTCTCACTCATAGGTGAAGCATGATGTTGAAGATCAGAAGGACTGCTATTGGTACTACTCTTAGTAGAGCTTGCTGAAAGATAAGGAAAATTTTTAAATAAAATGTACTTGGAATTCAAAAATTAATTAAAAAACAACTTATTTTATTTACTGACCAACAGAAAGATTCATAGGATCTTCAGTTCTACTCGAATCAGAGAGATGTTTATATAGGTTTTCTCCACTACCAAATGGACTGCTACCCTGAAAAAATAAAAGGCAGTTTTTACAATTATAAACATTTTAAATGATAACTAAAAATAAACGCTAGAAAAATACATACAACTTGTTCAATATCAAAATTTTAACTAGAGTATTATGAATTACCGAGATAATAAACTGATATTAAATTGAACAACAATTGAAATGTGTTCAACAATGCAATATCAATTAAAATGTGTTCGAAAGCTATAACTTATAGTCTACATTTGAAAATTAAAAGTTTACCTTATAAAAAGGTAAAATGAAGTAAAAAATACAGAAAAGTCAGAATCATAAATTTATAAATTAACATAAAAGGGAACTCCTAATTTGAAAAAGTTTGCTATATAGCTCTTCGTTAAATTATTATTATTTATTATTATTAAACAAATGCCATTGACTATTAGGTCATTAGACTTCTAGCTCTCCAGTACTTCTTAACAATACAGTCAAAGTCTTTTAGTGCAGAGCACGCGTCCAAATGCGCAGCAGTCAAGGCTTGTCCGGAGTTACATAAAAGACAATCTGATGAAGCAGTCAGCTTGAGGCGAAATAAATGAGAACATAGACAATCATGTCCGGTCAGAAGTCTCAACATGGCTGCTACAGTAGCACGGGGTGAATCCGGAACAGTAAGTTCCACAGAGCACATTCCAGGACTTATCGCTAGCAGTGTGAGATGCCAAACAATAGAACGATTGTTTGAATATTCTTTTTATTTCAAGTTTAGCAGAATGGGAGGATAGACCTCCACAGGATCTCTGAAGAATATAAGTTTTTTTTTGGCCAAAATTAATCCTCCATTTTGTTTCCTCGAAGACCACAATGAATGGGACTCATTGAAATTCAACACCCTCAATCCCTAAATCTTCTTCAGGACCTCTCTACAGCTCAATACAAGGGAACTACTATTTTCTGGGTTGCTTGACAAAGCCTGAAGGGCAGACGTAGAATCTGAAAAAAATCACAGCTTTTTCAATAGACGAACAGCAAGATGTTGAAGAGTAACATGGATGGCTTTGAGCTCTCCATCAAAGTGAGTTGAAAATGGCCCAGCATGTAGATAAAAAGAAAAGGTTTCATTAAAAATACCAGAGCCAGCACCCTGCGAGAAACCCAAGAGAGATTCGCTAGTGTAGATGTGAAGCCATTAATCAGGGGGAAAACGAATATTGATGGTTTTTAAGGCAACAGCAAGGAGTGCATTAGGACTTGTGTCACGTTTCCGTACATTCAAAACTAAGTCCAATCTGACATCGAGAATCATATATTCTAAACATCATATAAATCATCAGTTCGTATAGCGCATTGTTGACTACATTATATTGGGTATTCTCACAAACACACTGGATGAAGTATTTTTGAGTCTTCAAATTACGAGTCTTGCCACAGTTGTATTCTCAAGAGGAATAACTCTTCATTAAATGAATGCCAAGTTTGCATTGTATTGCATATTGTCTCTTAAAAATGTATTGTATATCATTAGACCTTTGTCTAAAAATATACAATACATTTTTGAAAACGTATTAAACATAGTTAATGGAAATTCTAATTAAAAAAATTTTCTTTTCATAAATCTAAAATATTTTTAATTTGCACATTTATGTAGACTTTTTTTAAATAAAAAAAAGTAAAACAATAGTTATGATTTAGAATGTGTACCTGAGATGGAGAAGCTGTATCAAGTTTTGATTCTTCACAATAATAATGTGTATGAGCAATTTCCAAGACTTGATAAGCACTAGCCATTCCTCCTAGACCATAATTACTATAGGTATGTTCTAATCCTGATATAACCGCTTGAAGGAGTCTCTGATATCCCTTCCAAACTTGTTTAGGTAGGCACTATTAAGAAAATAGAAATTTTTCTATTCCAAAAATTAATAAAACTAGCTCTAACTAAAATAAATTATATAGTATGGTCAGTTATGCAGAAAAATACATACATACATATATTCTGGATACTTACAACATCATCAATATGATCATCTGGTCCAACTTTTGTTTCTAAAGTTTTATTTAGTCGAGAAACAACCAAGTTCCGATAATTTTCGTCTTCCATGAGTTTTCTGACTTTCCCAAACTTCAACCAACTTATACCATCTCCTGCTAACACATTGTTGATAACTTCTTTCAAAAATGTTTGGTTATCCCTGAAATATGATTTCAGATTAAAACATGAGCAGAATAATAAAAATAACAGTCATTTAATATTTTAGTAGTCAAATTTTATTGAAACAATGATTTGGTTACATAATTTTTTTTTTACTAAATCATAAATATGTATAAAAAATATTACACATTAAAAATATATTTATAGACTAATAATAAATAAGAGACTAATAGGTATTAAGTGTGCTGAACAAATAATAGGTATAACAAAGCAATATTTCATAAAAGTTTTGAGTAAAAATATGTGATGATTATAATTAACCCAAGCCAAAGTACCTTGGTCTTACAGTCAAAATTACACCAACTTTTGTAAAGAAACTAAAAACAATATAAAAAGAAATTTTGACAAAAAAAAATAATAACTTCTTAAAATGGGGAATTCCTCACAATAATGCTAAATTAACAGTAGTACATAACAACAACGGAAAAGAGTATTATAGAATATTATCAACACACATGAAAAGGAAAGTTAAATAGACCATGAAAGACATGCAATCAATTGTTAAAAGATACTGATTACAAAATAAATGAATACTTGGCAAGATTGGATGATTTGTGAATACTTGACAAGACATAAGCTATAAGAAATGAACTGAATTGAAAAAAAAGGGGGAATTTTGTTAGTTAATGTTTATGGCTAGATATAAACTTTAAACTTACACGTGAGAGCTTTTATGTTCTTCAAACATTTGTAATTTTTGAGCATCTTGTTTCTTTTGGGGAGTTGCATGTTTGATGAGAGAATTTTTTTCATGTAAAGGGCCTTTTCTTAGACCTAAAAATAAAGTAACAAAAATTTAAAAATATTCTATAAAAATGTAGAAGTTCACACCCAAATGTAATACAAACACAAATAAGTTAGATACATTGTTCCTAAAATATAATAGAACAGCGGCTCCAAATTTTCATTCTGTTATAGAATCCTGAATGGTGGATTTCCCCAACATTACAAAATTTATCATCAATTCTGAACAAAATAGTCGAAGGAGGTTTAAAAATTATTTTGAAAATATCGAATATAAAGAAAATTTTTTTTATCGTTTTATCAATAAGACTTATAATTAGATTATAAGGGCCATACAGTTAAATTATCAGGACGGGAACAGCATCAAGTCCAGTTCTGAATATGCCCTTGGTTTATGTATAAGCTAAAAATTAATAAAACAATTTGACTAATGGTGAAAAGCAAAATAAGTGTTATGAAATTGAGAATGGATATTGGGAAAACAGTTCTATATTGTTGAATTTAGTTATTTTACTTCTAATTGATAACTGCAGTGGCAATACATTTTTTTTATAAATGCATATACTTTTCATAATTTGCGCTTTTCATAATGTGAAAATTATTAGAATAAATATTTTTTTTTTAAATAAATTTTTTCTATTGATAGCTTGCTTAAATAATTTCTTAAAAATAACCGGCAATAAATATTAGATTATCTTATAAACGTAAAATCATAATTTCGAATTTAAAAAAATACCTGATCTGATAAGAAAAACCTTAACTCACAGAATTTAATAGAATATTTAAATCTAAAATGATGGTAATGGATATTTCCATCATCTATTAACCTAACTGTCAAAAGTGTTGTATTAATAATTTGTTTTTCTGCAGATATTTTTTTTTTCTGTAGATATACGTAGCATGTCATGTTTCATAACGTACTTTGAAAATTAAACTTAATATTTTAACCATACATAAACTAATGATTTAGTTGTTTTAAATGGTTTTAAAAAATAAAAAAGAATTAAAACAATACTTTAAAATAAAATTTGATTGCCCTTCTAAGCCAAATCTGTACAATGCAATTTAGGACCAACAAACAAAACAACTTAAAAGACAAAAACATATTTTATCTGGAGCATTATTATAAAACAGATGGTTTCATACAAAATAAGAAAAAATTAACAATTTGCAAAGTTATAAGTTTAATTAAGGAGGTTAAAAATATTGACAAACTAAGTTAAATGAACTAAAAGCTCATTTTTTTGGAGGGGGGAGAGTTAACTCAATTATTTTTCAATAATTAAATCAAATTAATGAAAATTCACCATAAATACTACCAAAGCAAAAGATTTGCATCGCTCCGAGCCCTAGAATACTATCTCAGCTCAGTGACAAATGAACATTAGTCATTATATTAAAATTCTAAGTACCATACTAAAACATTTAATTATTGATTCATGTCCTTTTCTTCAAAATATTATTAATTTAGAAAACTTTCTTCTTAGATTATAATATTAAGTACAATCCTTACACAATATTATTTACTAGACATAAACTTAATTATGAGAAGGATATTTAAGGATTTTAAAAAAATGGTATTGGGAAAATGTTTCTGCTGAGAAAAATTACCTTTAGGAAAAGGACCAAAAGGCTGTGAGCGATCTTTGGCTCTAGTAGAAATGGAACTGGATCTACTACCTACATAAATAATAAGAATGTAACTATAAAAAAACTTTTATAAGAACACAAAAAAATCATAATTTTGATTTCCTTACATACAAAGGGATCTGCAAGAACCACCCTTAATGCATTATTTAAAATCCTAGCCGAAATTTACATAAAAAAAGTATACAGATTAGTGGCCTCTAATATTTAAGCAAGGAAGAAACAAAAATGTTATCGAACTCTGCCAAATCATTACTGGAAAAGTGGGATGAAAAAAATCAAAACCAGTTTGATTGCCAGTGAAATTAAGCCTGAAATTTAGAGGTGTTTGCCGAAGCCCTCTTTTTAACAATTCTGTTTCCATTAGCAATCAAACAGGTTTTGATGTTTTCAGACCCAATTTTCTCAGTAATGATTATTTACATTTTGATAGTGTATTTATTTTTTCCATGCTTAAATGTTAATTTGCCATTCCTAATGTGCATATTTGTATAACTTCATCGTTGACAAATAACTTCATCATTGACAAAAACTATATATATTTAGGGCGGTCATTGCAAAACACCATATATAAATTTAAAAAATCAGAAAAATGAAAATGAGAATTTCTTACTGAAGAAGCCAGAAAGCATACTGGATGTTTGTGCTGCTATACCATTCAATTCACTGCTAACTGTTGACATGATAGAACCTGGACTAGAACCACCATCTCTAGTTACAAGTTCTGTAGATTCAGCAGCATGCTTGTCTTTACTTCCAGTCATTGGTTCCCCTAAGGCTTGCCAATTCTAAAATTAAATTATTTCGGTAAATTTTTATTTTTCTTAACAATCAAATATTAAAACAAGTTTACATAAAAAGAACAATGTAAAACATTTATTACACACATCAAAATTTATTAGACACTTTATACAGCATTTTAACATTTTTTAACATTGCTAAAGAAAGAATTATTTATTGCTGATAGTCAAAACTTGTTCTTAAAAAAAATTATCTTCTTTCTCTTGTTGACTAAATTAACTTAAATGAAGTAAAAACAATTTTCCATTTGAACAATTTTTATTTTTCAGACATGTGCAAGAGAATCAACCACAAACAGAGAAAAAAAAACTATAACATTGTTTACCTTTGATATCTTTTGAATTTTTAAAACTGAAAACTATTGTATAGTAATAAAAAATTACAAAAAATTTAATGAAAGCAACAATTTATTCAAAGATATTTTTCTTGATTTTATTGTTGATTTGATTTGAATTATTAATTGCTGTACAGTGAACAAGATGAAAAAAGAAACCATACTTAATAACTTTTTTGTGACCCTCAAAATATAGGGGGTAGCTGCAATCTGAAAAATATGGTCCAAATAGTTTGTCAGGAGACAGGTTCAAAATTCCAACCTCTTACATGTTAATTTTACTTTTTGAGTATTACACCATATCTCGAGAACTTTTTGAAGAAATGAAAATTTTTTACGCACAATTATAAAATTCATTTATCCAAAGATAATTTCAAGCAAAAAATAACTTATTAAATATTTATTTTTTATTTAAAAGATAGACGAAAAAATTTTAAATTGAAGGTATAAAATTTTTTAAGTCATTTTAAAGTACGTAATTTTACATGGCAAAATAGTTCTAGAATGTGAAGATCCAATCATTATATTAAAAGTTATTAAGAGTGGTGTGTTTTTTATTTTGCGTATTTTGTATCATCCAAATACAGAGTCCACTCAGACTTCAGACACTGAAGTTTTGAGTACGATTCTTATTTCCCATAGTTAATTATATAATACCCAACTTTTAGCCAAAATTTAAAAGAAAAAAATTGCTGTAGTAAATGCATTGTTGTATTTCACATTTAATTCATGTAAATAATAGATATTTTATAGATTAACCTAATAAAAAGCAACATTTTTGCATCGTTTTAATAAGCGGGCAATAATAAACAAGACAGTTCAATAAACCAGAAATTTTTAACAAATAAATGCTTTTAATAAAAAAAAATACTAAATTACTTTTATGATAAATGGTGTAAATTGAAATGAACAATAAACAAATATTTTTTGACAAAATCAATTAAAAAATGTATGTAAATACTTTTTTTATATTTTTATTCTAAAAAACAAATTAATTTCGAATTTTAAATCCACATTTAGTACAAATTAACATACACAGACAGCTCTTTTAATGGTTCTTTAACTGAAGTGCAAAAAGCTCTTACTTTTAACAGACTCTTCTTTCCAGCTTCTCGGGCAGGCTTAGTAGCTTCCATGGCAGTTCGACTAGCTTCTACAGCTGCTTTACTTGCTTCACGTGCTACCTCTCTAGCTTCTCTAGCCATAGTCTCGAACAATGAGCCTTGACTATTCTGTGCAGTGAGAGTCGCACCTCCCTGGCTACCAGTCCTGCTTAAGACACTGCTTATACTCAGAGTTCTCGTTGGAGTACGAGTTCCAGAACTAGCACTGCTGCCCTTATCAACTGAAGGCTCTGAAGATACAGCAGCACTACCAGTCTTCGGACGTGAAGTTGCTGGGCTACTACCAATGCTGTGCAATGTATCATGAATACTTTCAACATCACTACTAAGGCTATCAGCTGGACTTCTACCTTGAATCGGTGGCTGAGGAGAGATAACTGATCGAATTGTTGAAGGTGTCAGTGTTGATGTTTCTGCTTCTTGGCTACTAAATACTTCAGTATCCCCATCTCCATGATCCTGAATTATTAAGAGAACAATATAATGTTAACAGTATAAATGATGCATATTACTTTAAAACCCAGTCATCCTTGAGCATAAAATAGCCTTTTTGTCTAGATAAAAAGCAAAGCAAAGAACACCCACAATGGCCAGTTCCAAAAGATTACAAGATTCTGCAATTTCAAAACTAACATCATGATGATGAACAAGTAGTCAGTAACACCTTTTACTACCCAAACAAGCTAAATTGGTAAGCTGGAAGCCAATTGTAAGTGACTTCAAATAATCAGAGGATAGAACTTTGATCCTTTATAAAGATAATTAAATATAGCAATCACTGTATTATTGCAACTCAGCTAAACAAATACTTAAAGTGTTGATTCAACCATATAAATGAATCTTTCATTGTACAATAACAACTACAAAAATCATTGCTCAATTTTCAATACATTAAAATATTTAAAAAATATTAGCAGAAATCGAGAAATAAAAATATTCAAGAAATTTCTAACATAAAATTCTTATTTTCTTCCTTGTCTTCCAAAAACATATTTACAGTGTTCATTTTTACAATACAAAAAAGTTAATCTTGATTCATACTAAATTTTATTAATAATCTAACTGGAAAAGTTTGGGAACGATACAAAATTTTATTACATAAAATCATATTATTTAATGACCATGCAGTCATAAAAACTAAGGAAACAATTCTTACTTTGGTTGATAACTGCACATTGTATATATTACTATAGATGACTTAAATCATGATGTCTAATGCTATAAGCCTGCAGTTATTAAAGGAAATGATTTATCTGAAAAATGGATTTTACAATACTACAATAATTCACAGTTAATGAAGGTTGTCTTGAAGTTGTCCGACTGACCTAAATTTTACACAAAATAGTCCCTTTTTTTGTTGTTGACAGAAACAAGACAAAGGGGTGGGAGCTAAACTTTGTAAAAAGTTCACAAATTAGGCACATAAAGTAAAATTAAGAAAGCTTAAAATAAAATAATCTCACTTGAGATTCTGATCTGTAGGCTAATGGTTGAAATCCTGGAGTAACAGCTTGTTCTGCAGCACGAGCAAGATCTTCTTCAGGATCACAATTATAAGACGGACTACTGCAAAACGATGAAACAAGACATATGAAAATTCAATTAATCAAGTCTTTAACAAATAAGTTATATAACAAGTTCAGTCAAATTCACAACACATAAAGAATGCATCTTTCATTGCTTATATTTTTTTAATCACATACAAAAGTTAGAATACAATTCAATTTAATAAATTAATTAATTTAAGTCATTTCATTACTTAAATTAAAATATTTAAAGGCTCTTGTTTTAACAGAAAAACAGTTACTAGAAATTTAAGAATAATTCCAATTTTTGGGGCAGTATAGATGATAATAATAAGCCAATTTTTTTAAAGATAAAACTTTGACATCAAACTGTTCCTTAGTATTGTTGGGGCAGATACTTTAAAGGTTTCTGAAGTTACCACTAAATAAGAACTTTAACAGAAATATCTTACTGACAACATGGAAGGACAAAAGAGAGATTACTGAATAAGAGATAAAATATTCCTATATAGAAAGAAAAAAGAAGTTACTCACTAATTTTTAGCAAGGCACATATGGAAAGTATTAGTGATTAGTATACATAAATTCTTGTTTGTATTCTATTATCAAAGCTAAACTGATTCAATCTAAATTGGGTACTCTAAATGGCAAGTTCAGACATTGTGTTTTGAAAATTGAGTGTTGAGACTAAAATGTCACAAATCCAAACCATGAAATAGTTATAAAGAAAGACATTTTACTTAAGATATTTGAAGCAATCGCAACAAAAACTTTGGAACATATAGCATTAAATACTTTAAAATATATTAAAATCTGATGCTAAATTCTTAAATGGGGGAAAGTAAAATTTGGAAAAACATATAAACACATTATTAATTTAATTTTTTTTAAATTTGAGAATATCAACTGTATTAACCTTTTATCTATGAAGACATTTGCACAAATCTATTTAAAAAATTTCCAGATGAACAATATTTCTTCGTTAGATAACATAAAGAAAAACTTACATTTAGTTTTCACACCAAACAAAAGAATTAAAAGTTTAAAACATATTCTAAGCATTAAAACAAAGCAGCAAACCTAGAAAGTGAAGAATGTGATGATGATGTGGAAAGTGAACCAGGTATAGAGAAGGCAGAATCACTACTATTAATACCAGTAGTTGGCAATTGCAATGTACTTGGAGGTTGATAAACTGAATGATGATCAAAAAGCACTTGAGTATTACTAGATTCATCAATTCCAGAAGCAGCTAAAAATATGAAAAATAACCTTGGATATCAGCATTTTCTTAAGTAAAAGGAAAGAAATACATTCACACTCTTTAAGTTTCATAGTTAATTTTTATGGCTTCAAAAGCAAAAAAACTTTTTTTTTTCAGGTTTGATTTTTCAAGGGAATAAGAATTTTCAAAATCCAAATGTAATGAGGTCTTTTATTTATTGTTTGTGTATTGGTAAAAAATAATAAATAAATTTTCCTAATCTTAGATTTCATTTATAATTCCAAAATCTATTGAATTACACAGATTAAAAAGAATAATTAAATGAATAGTACAAGATAAGAAAAAAATATTGAAAGAAGTCATATTTATATAATAGGCAATTTTCTTAGACTTAAATCTGATAGGACTGATGAAAATATTTGATCATTCGAAAGTTTAACTTACTGCTAGTTTAAATTTTTCACTTTAAAATAATAATTGTTGTGATAAGCAAAGCATTAGGAGGGGCTTAGGGGCTTCTCATTCATATCGCCCAAAAATTCTTTGAAGCTTCAAAATAATGTCATATCTCTTTATAAATCTCAAAAAATCTACTATTTATTTAAAAATTAAAAACCTTACATCGTTTATATATTACATAATAAAATAATTTCATGCAAGTGATGTCTTAAATGCAATTTAAATAATTTTATTAAAAACATATTCACAATTTGAATGCAATGAGTTGAATCTAACATTTATGTGCAGTTACTAGTTTACAAAAGCAGTTTATAATTATTTAATGTATTTTATCAAAGAATATCAATGGACAGAGTAGTAAAAAAAATAAATTAAAAAAGATTAAGTTAAATTGTTAGTAATGGCAAATTAGATAAACATGAACACAAACCTGGGAATCCCTCACCAACTATTTCACTGTTAACCATATCTGTAACAAAATCACTAAGAGAAGAATATGATGAACTTGTACTCCCAGCACCTTCACTATCACTACAGCTCTCATCTGATTCAATTAATAATAAAGAGTAAAGATTAAAATAAACCAAGACAATACAACATACATAAGTGGGAAAAATTATATTAGCTATAATACATGATCGCCTAAAATAACAATTTTAATACCTGTAGAGGGCTCAGACTGTAGAGTAGAAGAAAGCGAATTAATTAAAGTTGATCCTTCACTCCAGACTTTGAAATGCAATGGCTCCAATTGATTAATATACCATTTGGGTTTATCTCCAACTAGAGTAGGATCAAAAACTCCTGAAATAAGAGATTCAATTTTAAAACTTAAATTACAATAAAGTTAAGAGATAAATTTGAAATTTAAAATATAATATAGCTGTTGATATAAAAAGAAAAGAAAAAAAACAGAAGACTTCTTTTTCAAGCTATTCCATAATATCTTAGAATATTTTGGATGCAGGAAATGTTAAGGATTTTTTCAATAAAATGAAAAAGCTATATACTAAAAACTACAAATTTAAATTAACTATAGTATTTTTCCTTTACGATTAAAAATAAATAAACCTGAAGATCAAATATTTTTATTTTACTAACATCTGAAATTTTAATTTGAATAGAAATAGCTATTGCATTCATTTTAGATAGTTAAATGATATTCTTCAACGTATTTTAAAACAGTAAGTTCTATATAATAATAAAAAAAATTTAAAAAAAAGGAAAGAAAGAAAAAATTCAAATGTATTTCTACTAATTCATTTTATTATTTAGCAGTTATTAGAGCATCAATAAAAATCTATTTTGCTACAAATCTACTTATTTTACAAACAAGATAATTTTTTACTGAATCAGAAAAAATGAAGTTATCATTTAAAATCTAACAGAGTTGGCAACTGTAAATATAATAAAAAAAATTTAAAAAATTGGTAGTTCTATTTTAAGCTTATCAAAAATAGGGATGAGAGCAGACGAAACACTTAGGATTGAACTTCAGAAAAATCACTATTTTGGACTTGTCAATGAGTTGTAGTTGATGAGAGCTTTTAAAAATGAGATGTGTCCAAAACTATCAAAATGTAATTGAAAAACAAATTATTCAATTATTTGGCTATATATTTAACCAAAGAAATTTATTTAGATAATTATCACGAAATGAAGCACTATTGTGATAATGACATCAGTACGAAATTCAAATTAATGGTTTATTAGAAAGCTATAACTTTATACTAAATATTAATTTCATTAGAATAGTTTAAATCCTGCTAAGCATTACCTTCAAATACTCATAAAACAATTTGAAACAATCAATAACAAATTATATTTCATACAGTTTATTGCAGTCGAACACTAATTATCCAAGTAGACTTCTTAAATTGTATTTTACACATTAAAATCATCTTGATAATTAAAATTTATAAAATACCAGGTAGTTTCTACAAGGGCTTGTAAAAAGACTAAAAGCAACAGAAAAGAGATGATTGAAAAAGGGTAAATCCATAAGTGAAAACTTAGTTTTCTTAAACCTTACAAATTGCCTTTTGAAAATAAAATGTATAAAGGGTAATTACCCGTATGAACTCTTAAGAAAGCCACATTTGTTGGAGACAGAGTCCATTCTGCAAAAAACTCTACAGCCTAAAACAAATTTTAAAAAAAAAAACTATTAAGGAGTGAACTTTCAAAAATATTAATTGAAAAGAATATGGAATAATTATTAATATACCTGAGTACGAACAAATCCCTTCAAAAATTGGGAAAACTTAGGCCTTGAATGCAAAAAACTGTTAACTTGAAAAGCTACAACAGGTCGCGGATATAATCGCAATGTTCTTGTATGCTCCATAAAATTTGCTAGAACACCTGGAGAATTAAAGAAGCGAACCATAGCTATACGAGTCGCAACATCCACAGAGTCCACATCATTGCCATAGATTAAGGGATTGAAACCTGTAGCCAGTGGGGGGAGTGGAGGTTCATGCGATACTAAACGGTCAGCTACTCCTGGTTGAATTCTATCCAAATTTCTGATTGGTTGAGGGCTCATACTCATGGATGCTAGAGCCTGGAAAAAAATAAACCAAAAGGAAATTGTATTGTAATCACAATAACACATGGTCAAAGGTTGATACAGAAAGTTTCATTCTTATAAAAAACTTAAGAGGCTAAATATTATTGCATTTTTTATATTTTAAACAATCTAGTAATTGAGCTGGACATGTTTTGTAACATGTTTGTAACATGTAAAGCTTGTAACATGTTTTTACTTCAGAAAACACTTATTACAAGTATTATTGTTATATTTACTTTTTCATTTTACTAAATGTTTCCATTTTGTCAACTTTCCCAGACATTATAACTCCTTTTAAAACTTCTGATTGACAGTATCATCAACAGTAAATAACTTCTCACAAATATTGTGTTTCCTTATTACAGCTTCAAGAAATAGCTCATAAAATTATTTGGAAAAAAAAAGAGATCAATAACTGAAAATAAAGAAAACATTTTAAGCTTTTTAGAAATAAAGAGAAAAAAATTTTTGGTGATTGAAAATATATATTGATTTTAAAGGTGATTGAAAATTGTATTCAGCTAAAGCAGGTTTTTTCTTACTACCAGAATAGGAAAAAAAATTGTGAGTCCAGATTTTCATTTCTTTCTTTTTGATATCAAATACCTTTTGTTATCAAAGTTTGTGGTAACAAGAATGATAGTAATTGCAATCTCCATAAGTTTTCTAAAGCAATGCTGTAATAATATGTATATTTTACCTTCTTTCCATCACCCTGATGCTTCCCAAGAAATATAACTCCTCCAAAAAAATGGAAATCAGTTTATAACATTAAAACATTTATTAACATGTGTAAATGAATTTTGAATAAAAGTTAACATAATTAAACCACCAAAACAAAACTACTAGCATACATTTTCAACACTTCCGCTCTCCATTAGAGGCCTACCTTCTCTATTTTTTTTTTGCTTTTTGTTTGAGGGTGGCACCACCAGACATCACAAATGCAGTCCGCATAGCATATTGATGGAAACAATATTTTACACCACAGTAGTTGCACATTTTCCCTCTATTTAAACATTTTTATTTATCAAACATTGGCCAATTTTTAAATTTTATCAAATTTTACAATTGTTTGAAATTTTAATTTTTATTGCCAGAGTAAAGAAACAACTACCAAGCATAACACTTTATAAACTGAATAATAATTTTAAAATAGTTAATATATAATCTATTACACATAAGAAGTACCTATTAATAGTTTAATATGACAATAAAAATGCTAGATTTATGTAAAAATAAATAAAGATAAAACTAAGGTAATCAATTTTTTCACATTTTAAATAATAATCTGATTTATTATATTACCTGTTTCAAATGATTCTGTAATATAGTTCCTTCAGGTTCAGGAAGAGGTGGAAGATCTTCAACTCCGGGTGGTTTAGTTATCTATAACATATTAAAAATAAACACAAAGGATTTGTTAGAACAAAAAATATTAACGTAAAAAAGTTCATATAAATTTCAGGAATAATTTAATAATTAGAACTTACTCGATTAGAATCTAAATCTACTAGCCACACATCTTCAGGTAATCTACAATGTCTTTTAAACATAAGGAAACTAGCAGGAATCCCAATGATATATGGTGTAGGAGCTAACAGAAGCTAAGGGAAAATAAAGATGATAAATGTTTACCATAATTTAAACTTTTATTGGCATAATTTTTAATTATACACTGTAAAAATAAAAAAGAACTGAAACTAAATAATTACATGAAGACATTTAACGTTTAATTCTAAAAAATGAATTTTTTAAAGTAATATTATAAAGCTAATTAAATTTCAATTAATTAAAATTTCCTTCTGTACATGCATATCTTTTAATTGAAAAAAAAACTAAACTTCAAGAAATCAGGAAGACTAAGCTTAATTCTTCAATTTAATAAAAAAAGAGGTCTTCAAAAAGGATATTAATTTATTCATTTGTTAAAGAATGTAGGACAAAGAAAATTTTGCAATAGTCTGATATTAAACAAAGTTATACAACAATCCAGAAAAAAAAATTATTACAAGTTTAAAAAAACAAATTTAAACATTTTAAAGAAAAATTACTATAGATTAAGTTATTTCTTTATATTTTTGCTAAGAGCTAATTTAAATTGCTTCTGAACTTCACAATAGTTTGGTTAGTATAATAAAAAAAAATAGTATTTTTAAATGAAAGTTAAAATGTATTTTGTTTGCTTAGATGCTTAATATCAGAAGATTAAGAAAAGGGGCTCAGTACATAGAAAGGTTATGTGAAATGTTTCAGCCCTCATACTGAAAAACAACTTTTTTAAGAAATTATTATTTAAATAATGCTACACATTTTTCTTGCAATCCTATGCATTTTACCAGTATTACAAAAATACATTTATGACACTTTTATGATATGTTTTATCAGTTTTCAAAATAGCTATTACCCTTAACAGACCAATGCCGCCATATGAGCAAATTTATAATTTTACTTAGCAACTAATATAATAATTAACTAATTTAATACTAATACTAATACAACTAATTTAATAATTATTTGCATAATTATTATTAACTTTAAAACTATACCTAATGGGAAGTAAACTTGAAATATTTCCAGACCTTTAAGGGTTAAAAGAAATTTTTTTTTATTCATCATCACAAAATCTCTATAATCCTAACCTTTATATATGTTTACTAAAGATAGCAACAGATGAATTCTTAATAAGTGACACACATTTCTTCTTTTTAATTCTTTACACACTATTCTTAGAATTAACTATTATCATAACTTATTTTAAACATAGTATACAATTGTTCTTATTATTAATTTTATTCTACAAGTTGTTAGCAAGCATTGAAATGACAGAGTTGAATATAATGTGTTCTAGTATATTTATTTGATTTTATCTTGATATTTTAAATATAGCTGTAAGTTGATGATTATTGAAACTGTGAAGTTTATGAAATATTTGTTCTTTCAAACAAGCCAAAAAAAAATCCCACACAAAATCAAAAATCACTAGTAAGGAAAGATTTCTTTGTTAATAAAAATATCAGAACACATTTAAATTGCAACTTTGCCTCATTTATGCTCATTATGAATATCATCTATGCTATCTTTAAAAATAAATATGAATATATTGGTTATTACCTGTTCAGCACCATTCATACAAGTTGGAAGCAATGGTATCACAGGAAACATGTATTCCAATGGATAAATCATTGTAACAAAGGCCATTACACTCATTGAGAGGGCATTATAATCTCGGGATTGCATTAAAATCTGCACAAAAAGAGCACATAAATAGTGGAACTAACAATTATAAAATGCTATACTGATAAAGTACTTTATATGGTAAAATTCATAAAAAAACCTTTATAGTTTCATTCAAGATTAATTAAAACAAATGTGACACTAAAATCATAAAAGCCATTTGAAGTATATGTCAAATTAGTATTTACGTATGAGAAAAATTTCATTGTTAAGTTATTGAGGAAGTTTAAATTATTAGCTTATAACTTATATTTATCTTGAAATTTAAATCCCATGAGTCAAGGTTTAATTCCTTGTAGGAAAGTTTGGATTTCTAATTGAATTACATTTCCTCCAATCCAGTCTCAGTGGTTTGGAGTACACTCTAATATAATGAATGTCGCAAGTAGTTTCCAAGCCAGAAAAATTTAGGTACGGTTGGGGAGAGTACTGACACAACAATCTGAAAATCCATAACCAAACTAAAATTCACATACAGACTATGCCCCCATTTAATGTGTTTATAAAGCAGTTTAGTCATGGATTTTCAGATTGTTGTCTGCTTTGATTTAACAAAGGAATATTTTGAAGTAGGTTTTCGAACAACTTTTTTTTTTTTGTACTTTTGTATTTTGTTTTTGTATTTTGTATTATGTAATTTTCTCTCCTCCTGGACTTCATGCAAAACCTTTGAGGTACAGAGAGAGAGCAAATTTTAGACATTTTTCGTGTTTTCTCGATAGAAGAGGTTTTGCGTTTTTATGACTTTCGAGGCTGTTACCCTCCGACGACGTCAGCTTCGGATGTCATTAATATATTTTCCATTTTTTTATTGTTTACTTCCTTAAAATGTTCTATTGGTTTCAATTTTCTTACGGAATTTCCGCTGCATTGCGCAACTTTCCTTTAGAATTGTAGTTTCCAAATGTTTTATATATGATTAATGATTTCTCGTTTTTTTTACTATTACAATTTATTTCTTATTCTTTCACTATGTATTAAATATTTAAATACACATTAATGCTCATATCTATTGACATTATTCTTTGAGTAAATAGGAATTTTTCCATGATTAGAAAAATTGTTTTTACTTTTAAAATTTTAATTCTTCTTTCTGCAGTATAGTATTTACCATATATGGTTATTGTTAATTTCTCTCCTTATTTCAGCAAACTATTTGCTAGTGCTTGTTAAGAAGAGCTCTAAATCAGTAAAATTAATGCATCATGCATTTTTAATGAAAAAAATTTAATTAAAATAGGAGAGGAAAAAATCTCAGATTAAGCTATTGGTATCGCTGAAAACGAATACACACTTTCAAGAATCTAGTTCATTGAAATATATCTGCCCATCATCATCACCACAGTCTATGTGCTTATATTTAAAATTTTAATTAATGCAATTTCATTTTGTTCCATAATTTTAGCAAATATCAATAAGCTAGACATTTTTGCTTCACTAAAGTTAAAGAATTTAGAAAAGAAAAAACTTATGCAAAATGAAAAGAAATATTCTAATGTATATTTTTTATTATTTATTAAATAATTAAATATACAGTAATGTTAATATCACTTCTTACCATTTTTATTCTTTGAGTAAATAGGAATTTCACTATGGTGAAAAATTATTTTTCTATGTATTTATAAAATTTAATTCCTATTTCTCTAACATAAAACTAAATAAATGCATGTCCTTGATTTCAATACTCTCATAACATATATTAACGCAATTAAAATAAAGTTAATAAAATCTACTAGAATATATTAATTTCTTTCTTTTTAGTTTGACTTTTTTTTAAAAGAATGAATTAAAAGTTTTGCTGGGATCGCAATTTTTTTAAAAGGCTACTGTTATGCTGAATATAATTCCCTGGATTTAATTCAAGCTAGAATAAATAAATAAAAAATAAATAACTTAAGCTTTTTTACATTTTTAAAATCTAGAACTATTTAATATAAAAAATTTATTCAAAATTTTTTTCACTAACATGAAAATAATTAGAATTATGCCTTAAAACTAAGATTAACATAGTTAAACCCTTTTTTACTGAACTAAAAAATCTTTGATATTCAGAACCATCCACTATTAACAATGTTTCAATGAGTACCATATAAATTATTATATGTTATTATTATTAGAAAATATTACAAAAGTTATTTTAAGCCACATTTTTATTAAGCTAGATTAGGGCACAATTTATTATACTTATCTTTGTTCCCACATAGTTATTTACCATCTAAAATTGTTGGACTTAATTACTAAAATTCAAATGAAAGCAAAAACGTAATGGAATTCACAGCACAGCGATTGTAAAGGAATGGCAGACGGACATGAGTGACGTCAATTCGTGAATAATCACGTAACTACCCGTTTCAGATGAAAACGAAAGTAAACGTTTCTGGCTTCAAAATAACTTAATAATTAGCACTCATAAAAAAGTAATAAAATGTATTCTGGTGGTTTTGAAGGATTCTGAATGCATTAAGATTTTTAAAAAATTGACTGTAATTATCCATTTTCATACAATAATACACAATGGTAGATTTTAAGTGTAGATCTTTTATTTACATTAACCCCTGATTTAGATTAGCATTAAATAAATAAAAAAATAATGTTAAAAACACACATACAAAAATAATTTTCAGAATTTCCAAAAAGTGATAAAGGATGTAAATGAGCAACTCCAAATACACAAAATGCATAGATTTGGTCAAATTAAATTAATTCACTCACCTTATGTTCTAAAATAATGCACGTAAGAACTTTCATGCAAGTGTTAACACCTAATAATTCTAAAGGGAGATGAAGAGGAAAATCAACTAATGAAAACCTAGTATGGTCAGGGAGAGCAAAGGTGAGAGGAGGCTGAATATCTCGGGGCAGAATTTCCACCTGAAATGAAACGTTTTTAAATGCAATTAATAAGTAAAAGATAGTTCATATAACCAGGGGTAGCAGCAAAGTTTTTTACAATTTTAGGGTAATTTTAGGAACTTTTTTCAAAAAATTTTAGGTAAATTTTAGGGGTAATATATGATTTTGCTAGGATAAAAACAGATCACACGGTAGTTTATTACATAACAGAAGATTATTACAATTCATCCACACATATCATAAATAATTGCAAGCCATAAAATAAAGCTCTGAAATTTATTAAGTCAAGAATGAAATCTCTAAAGTGTAAAAATGAAATTTCAACTTTACATATTACCTATCAGAAATTAAGTGCATAATTCAGGAACAGGCAAAAGTGAGAATAAATCAAGAGAAAAAATAAATTAACACCAACTTGGATTTTTATTTAATTTTTACCTTCTTAATCAAAACTTTATTATTACCCTTTAAATTACCTTATTAAGAAAAACTATTGTGTGATTTTATTAGATTTCAAATCAGCAATTTATATTAAAAGTTAGAGAAAAACAAATTAATTATGATCATTTTGCTAATATATTCTTGATATGATTTGTAAGATTCTTTTACTGCCTTCAATAGTGTTGTGGTGATCTTCACCACTCCTCCATAATTTCGAATGGTATCTTTGATTAGACTAAGAGACATAATAGTATTCTCATGGTGACTCACATTAAGCATTGCTTTATTTATCGAAAAACCTTTCTCAGGATCAGAATTCCCAACTGGCAAAATTAAAACAGTTTTAATTAATGTAGTTAAATTCTTATATTTCAGATTATTGCTGTTTTATTTATATTTAGCCTATAACTCTAATTTTTTAGGAACACCAACAAAATTTTATCAGATTTTTAGGAATTTTAGGGTTTGCACATAGTTTTAGGAATTTTATGAATTTTAGGGGGAATGTGACCCCTGTATAACGCATGAATCTTTTATAAGATTACACAATTTGAATAAAACAATAAAATTTTTACAATTAGGTAATAGTATAGTATTATTTTTTTCTAATATAGAGGGAAAAAAATTTGTTTCACAAATTCAGAAAAATATTTCAATCAGTTAGCTCTTCTTTCTTATCTATATTTTTTTAGACCTTAATTTGTGTAAGAACAATTAGAATATTAATTTGAACATGATTATTGCCTATTCTATCTGCCACAATTGCTAAAAATGCCTCAATTAAATGCTTTATAAAAAAACAAAATCTTTAAGTGCATAAAAAAACTTCTTTTGTAGCTAATCAGGAAATATGCTGTTATTTCTCCTTGGCAGTTGCCTTCCTATTAAAACTACTATAGATGTTGAAGCAAGTTCATGTTCATTGATAATGGTGACAATATTAGCAGGTTGAGACTATTCTGTAGATCTTGAAAAAGGTGTCTCAAAATTCATGGAAGATTTGGTGCCAGTAAATATTGCCACAAAAAAAAGATAAAATATCAGCTGGTAGTTCAGAGTTGTTAAAAATGACACAAAAGAACAAATCATTTTCATTGCTGAGCATTGCAATTTGATTTCTTGGCTGAAAGTGCTCTCATTGGTTGTGGTGTGGAAGTTTGGAAGACTTGGGGTACTAGCTCAGGGCCCTGTTCATATCGCCTGACTAGAGTCAAAATTACATGGCATTCCTGCCATGCTTGTTGGCAATTAAACAATGGTCTGACAATCACAATATTTCATCAAAAATACACTGTTAAACATTTTAACGTTATTTTTAGATAAATATAAAATATTATTAATATTTAAATTCATAATATATGAATATAAAATATTATAAATATTTTTTAAATATTATGATTATTTTTTAAAATTTTAATTCTGAAAATTACTTTACTTCACACTTTTCTTTTAAAATTTTTCATCATTTTAAAATTAACCATACAATGTTCACCATATTTTCAGAAATGCTTCAAAAGACATGCCTCACAATATTGATATCATCAGCTTCCTTAATTCCATTTTTTTCAATCATCGGCTTCTTTAATAAAATTTTCAATTTTTAAAACAGCAGCCACATTTAAAAAAGGTGGCCATTGTTAAAAATTCAACAACTGACAAACTCTCCTAGTTTTCCTCTTACAGTGTAATGTATACTTTATAAAGCAATAAAAAAAGTTAAAGTAATCAAAATCTATGCCTTAAAAAAATTACTTTTTGCAGGAATTTTGGAGACACCATGTAACTGTGACTTGCTATGTATCTTATTTATAAACTTGTATGTGAATATTGATTGTCTTGTAATGCTAGTAGCCTTTTATACATATATATTTGTTTACTTAAATAAATTTAAAAAAATAATTTCTAATAACTCACAATTATATACAAACTCAGCAGTTAACAAAGTTAAGTATTAAAATGAGAATAAATACCTCCACCCTTGTTTTCCCAGGTATTGGAACCGGGGCACTGAGTAATCTCAGCATCCACATTTCAAGCTCGCGCATCCCATGAAGAATAACAGGTGGCAAATTGTCTGTTTTTCTGCCAGTAATGTAGGACCAAATTGTATCCCTAAAACATAAATAATAAATCTTGATATTTTCATACACTTACATTTATCATATTACAAAACACACAATTACGATTACAAGTAAATTTTTAATAGGTTTTTATTTTCTTTCAGGGCTAGAGGCATTCTAAAATTTTTTTTTTTTTTTTTTTTTTTAAAAAGAACTTTTTTAACATTATGTTCACAATAATTGCATTTTGTTAATGCATGTTTAAAGTAAAGAAAATAACTATAGGCAGAAATTAACATTTTTGGTTAAGCTAGAAAATTTTTTCAAAGCTAAACAAATATTCTTATTTCTAACTTCTTCCAGATAAAAAATGGCACTTATCTCATTTATGGGATCAAGTAGCAAAATTTTATTTTTACTTATTAGATGTCTTTAGTCAAATTTATACTGCATTCTGAATAAAATACATTTAATACGAATAAATATCACATGCCACGTAACCCCTGTAACCAAATTACATATTTTATGCTTGAAGAACTTGTTATTATTTAAAATTTCTTTGAGGCTGTTTCCAATTCTAATACAAATAATAATTTTACTATTCTAATATCCAAATAGTGAAACTAAATTATGTAATCATGCGTAGTAATCATGAAAAATCAAAATAATACAGGTAAATATTAAATAAATAAAAAGAAAATAATAAACATTTTAAAAATAAATAATTGAATTTAATTTGATTACTGTTGTTTGTTGCTGACTAGCATGTCACTTCCATGTGTTAAGCCTAGGTACAGCAACATGTAAAATAGACGCAAAATTAAATTGATCTAGATGTTTTGTTTTAAAAACAATCATAACCAAAAATGAAGTCGCACATAAATAAGTAGAAGAAAAGGGGGGGGGAATCTTAACAGCAACTTATGGAATTAAAAACACATGCTCTAACAAGATATAGTATAATGTCTGATCTGATATTTATCAAAGTAACTAATAAAGGAAAACATCGGATTAAAGTATACCTTTGATAATAAGTAGAGAAAAGAGATTTTTAATCAATATTGAATAAATAACAAATTTTAGGAAATAGTGTTTGCAGACCTGGAAATAAAGCTTGTGATCCAACTTAGAAATGCTAGTTACCTATTTTGTTTAGAGCCTGCAACTCTCTTAGAAAGACATCTTTCATTGGAGGCATCAATAAGTTTGCGCAAAATGAAAAGGCATTCTCGAAAAGTAGAAAAAAATGGATGATGACTAATAATACATAATGATGTCAATGAATGACTTTTAATATGTTGATGACCAATAGGTGAAGATGATTTAGAATCACCATCTGAGTCTTCTTGATGATATCTAGATGATGGATCTAAATATCTGCCGTCATGAGAAGTTTCATCTTCTTTGACTCTTCCCAGAGCTTTTTTACCCCTATTCCTTCCCTTTTCTTTAGTGGAAGGCCTCCTTTCAATAGTCCTATAGAAGTTGACACAAATTCCATAGCGTACACGACTAGTATCCTTTTCAGTCAGAGCAAAGACGAAAGAACTAGATTCCCTGAGACTGACACGTTTTGGCCCTGCACAGACACACCCCTCCGGTTGACAGAAAAATACAACATCAGGACTCAAGGGGAAGTCTTTGTGATCTTCCGCCGGATACCTCCTGAGGAGCTCTGGTGGCTGAACAGAGCGGTTGCGACTTGGCTGCCTTGCTCCGACAAACACTATGTAGTCCAAAAGCCGAGGACAAAAGTACTTCTTTGTGCAATCTGACATTTCTATTCAGATGCAGACAGTTGATAGCAGTGGTTAAAATGCACTGCACCATCAGGTGTTGAGAAAGAATAACATGTTTATAAAAATTATCTGCAGATATATAGGTAAGAATTTTTGTGATGAAATGTAACCAAAGCTCCTTCCCAGTAGTGGCACAGGATTTTCTCTTTCCTGGACTCCATATCATCAGCATTGAAACTAAAAAATAAATTTAAAAAATTACAAGGAATGAAAACGGAAACAACTTCTTTAGTTTTTTCAGTGTGCATATCTATAAAACATATATAGAAACAAATAAAAATGGTTTTATGAGGGACATCAGAATTCTTTTGCCCAAACAATTTTTAGATTTTCAGGTAGAAACTTCATAACTAATGTTAATTTGGTAATTTAAAAGAAAATTAAGTTTCTTAAATACTATCGTTACTTAGGTAAATCACATATGTTAAAGGTAGTACAGATGGTCAGAATAATCTATACTGCCTTTATACCTAAAAATATACTTCAGGTTTTTATGGAAGAGTTTTCTTGTTAAAACTGCCTAGTTAAATAATAAAAGTATAAAAACAAAATTTAAAATTTTTTTTTCAAAAATTTTACAACCAAAATTTTTTAAAAATTATCAATTTGGTTCTAAGATTTTATTGATTTGCCTTATACTCTCAAAACCTTATGTAGTATAAATTCTCAAAAACTTAAATTGTAAAAAAATTTGTTAACTGTACTGATTTAATACATGTGATTTTTTAAATTAAAAAAAATTCTATTAAGATTCAAAAGTTTCATCAATTTGCCCATGTTATGAAAACTTAACTGAAGTTAAATATTTAGCTTTTAAAATATAATATTTTAATAACAGTAAAAGTTTAAAATTGAAAGTAACTTATAATTAAACAGGGAGGGGACCAAAAAAATGTAAAATTTCTCGCAACTTTTTTAATGTTTTCTATGAAAAATACAGAACAATAATATAAGTTGTGTGACAACAAACTAATAAATCTTTTACACTTAGATTAATAAATTTTGTTTGGGCAAGTTTTACATTTTACAACTAATATTTTTTATTACATTACATAACTCATTTAATTAATAATGTGAAACATTTCTTTCTAATTAAATTTTCACAGAAGTAAAAAATTGCAATTTCTAAAATTCAATTTGCAGCTAAATAAATGCTATGATTTAACTTATGAATAGGTAGCTAATAGGACTGGGCTATAAATCGATATATCGCGACATATCGATTTAACGCCTATATCGGCAAACCGATACAGCAACTTTCATTCCAAGCGATACATCAGAAATCTGATTTAAGCCGTCGAGTGAAGAAGACGATATAACGATATAGCGATACACGCAAGGACTTTCTCTTACGTTCCGATGCCAACTCGCGCTGTGGAAGACGATATTGTTTCGTTATGTTGAGACGGCCTTGACTGATGAGCGGTAGAATCAGAATCACTTTTGAGACCTTATATCGTTATATCACATGTTCGTTTTCGCACCTTCGCGATTTGAAATCGTTTCTTGTAGATTATTTTCAATGGGATTAACTTCGTGATCGCCGTCGTAACCTTGTTCTGAACGCAATCTATTATTGAAAAGAATTTATAAAGAAAAGTTTCTTCATTAATTAGGTAAGTTTTTTATTTATTTTCTGACAAAACTTTTTTTATATTTTTAAATGTGAAAATTATCGGAAATCTAATTTAAGGCACCCATAAGGAATTAAATTACAAAGTAAATAAATTTGTTAGGTTATTTTTTTACTTTCTTTTAATTTATTAAAAACCTTTCGGATAAAACTTCTAATAATTTAATGGGCTTCTATTACTGATTTTAAATTTATAAATCTTGAGTTGTTTTTATTTTTAGAAATAAAGTTAAAACAAAACTTATTTTTTGGACATAAGTCAATAAACTTTATTTGTTCAAAAGAATTTGAAAAGTTTGCGAATTTTATTCATTTCTTTTTTTTTTTTTTTTTATCAATTACTACTTCGTTTTATTAGAGAGTAAAATCATTATTTTTTTTTAATTTTCGTTTTATATTATTAGTTAATTAGCTAAATATATTACCGAATATCACAATTCTTTTGTTTTTATTTTTAAGAATTTAATTAAGAAACTTTGCCTTACTTTGTTTTTCGTTCATAATTCGGTCATTATTTAATTTAATTTAATTATTTATATGAAATAATAATAAAAATAGTGTTTAAGAAGCATTTTTTTTTTAAAATTTATTTAGCTCTTTGTTTTAAGCATACAAATAATTTTTTAACGAACTTATTTTTTAAATTTTGTTCCTATGCTGTTAGGTAAATATATTGATAAATTTCACTTTTATTTATTTTTTTATTTTTAAACTAAGAAATCTTTTGTTATTTGCGTGATCATTTTTAGAAAATATAACAAAACTTGTGTTTACTTCTTCATTAAGAATTTGAACATTACGATCGAACTTAATAATTCTGTAATTATTTACGCATAATAGTACAAGCAAATATTGATTTGTTAAAAAAAGTTTCTTTTTTTAAAAAAAAAAAAATTTTTTAACACTTTGTTTTAAGTGTATAATGAATTTCTTAACAAACTTTTTTTTTAATTTTTTAAATTTTCTTTCAATAATTTCAGCTAGATATCTTTATAAAATTCCCTTTTTATTTTTAAACTGAGAAATCTTTCAGAGAACGAAAATTTTAAGAAATTATTACAAATCTTATGTTTACTTTTTAGTTTAAAATTCGAACATTTTTAATTTTAAACTTCGGCTTTTAGTCAATCTAACTTTTATTTTAATTAAAATATATTTTGAAATTTTAAAATCAGCTTTTGTTTAATAACAATATTTTTTTTCATTAAGGGTGTTTTAGGGGTTAACTTAAATTAAGACTGCTTATACCTTATAAACGATAAAGAAGTGCAAATATTTCATTCTGTATCTACACACATTTTTTCAATAAATATTTTAAGTAAGATTTGTACATCTTAGTCAATTTATTTAATATCTTTCTTTAGCAAAACATATATATTTTCAAATTTATAAATTGATTTAAATCAATATGCGTATGAAGTCTTGATAGAAATCTGACTTTCTGTGAAAAGTAAGTAAATGAAATTCAAAAATACTATATCGCGATACATCGCTATATCGCGATGCAAAACTGACGATATATCACGATATATAATTTCTAATATCGCCCAGTCCTAGTAGCTAATATTATTGGGAAGAGTACGACTAACTGAAAACTAAACGTTATGTGTGCCACTTTTAACATGTTAAAAAATTAAAAAGTTGAAAAATGTTATTCACAGGTGCTGGCGATATAAAAAATTATAAATAGAACAGAAGTATAAACTTAGGCTTTATCAATTAATATTTTTAAAGCTCCAGTTAGTAAGGTTATGTATAGAATAAAAATTAACCTGAAACATTTCATTCTAAATTAGTATTACAAAGACAGCACCCAACATGTCAGCAATTACTAAGCAGCATGCATCTTACACAGTAGCACATCTGCTGCAAGTTGGTCATGTTTGGATTAAATATTCATAATGTACTTACATCCGATATATTATAAAAGCTCTTAGAGCTTTTTATTTTTAAACTAAGTAATAAAAACCTAGATTGTTTATACGTGTCATACAGATACAAAACCTACTAGCTTTACTTTTTGCAAAAAAGGAGAAAAAAGAAAAAAACTTCAATTTTTTTTTCCTTAGAGAAAGTAAGAATAAAAAAAAAATTATATTAAATGCACTTTAATACATATAAGTTTTCATTTTTTTCCCACGAAAGTAAAATAAAAAAAATAAATGAAAATAAAAAATAAAAAAAAATTTATATCATATGTGTAAGTCATAAATATTAAATCTGTTAACTGTTCTTTTCGCCAAGAAAAGTACTTTTGTACATATCAGCTTTCTATCACCCTAAAATTTCAATCTTTTAACATATTTCATTTTCTCTGTTTTGTTTAAAAATTAGTTTGCAAGTTGGCTCTTAACCCTTTCTGCAACAGCAACTTTTGATTGTAGTTTTAACCAGGCAAATACATATCCAAAATCCAAAAATATATTCTATGTAATGTGACATACTTAAGCTCTTTGTTATTTAAAGAACAGTGGTTGCAAAACGTTTATAATAAATTAGTTTTGCATTTTAGAGGTTTGTAACATTTGTTGAATTAGTGTTGCCAGACTGACTACATTGCAAGTGAAAGAATTAAGACTAATCACATACCAGAAGATTGCAAGATTGAATAAATTTTAATAATTAAGCAAAGAAATAATTAAAATAATTTCATGCAATAAGTAAGTGATCTTAATGAATTCTAAAATAAATAATAATGAAAGAAAAAATAATACTCACTTATAGGTTTATAACATAACTAGATAACAGCAAAAAAGAAAATTTCAAGCCTTGCCATCTTTAGGAAAATATATCTATTAAAAAAACAACAAATAATTAATTTATAGATAAAATAGACTATGATATACATAATAAAAATATACATTAAAATTAGAAATTGAAAATAAAAACAATTTTCAGACAACTGGATTAATATAATTTCTTTAAAATTGAAATTGCTTTTCTAGTTTTTAAGAACTAAATAAAAAGAACATTATGATGGTAAAATAAAAGATATAAAAAATTACGACAAAATTAGGAATGCAAAATATATTGAATTCAATTACAAATTATTTTGTAAATAATTGATTTCAATCCCACCTGAAATATGTAACTTTAAACTGATAAATTATAAATAATTCTTAAATTCTCTTTCTTGTTTAGAAAGATGAAATTCATTAACAGAAAATATTGGTTGAAAGTTGACAACAAAACAATTAAGGTTAACATCCTCTCTAATTATAAACTAATGTTAATAAATTAAAATGCTGTTATAATTCCAAAGATTTATTTGTTTCATCTTTAAAATATTTACACAAGCTTAATTAGTTTATGCATAATATCATTCACTAAATATTAATTTGGTTCAGTAGTTATGTTAACTTCCCACTACACTAATAGGCTATCTTTGAACGTTAGTATAATTTAAACTTGAAGTTTTTTTTTTTCTTTTTTGATATTGAAAAAAAAAAAAAGATGAACAAACGAACTTTATCTTACGTAGTGATAAACAAATAACGAAATTGCGGATATAAAAAAGCAATAAATCAAGCAGTTTTTAAATTCAAGAAAATTTCAGCAGTAAATAAATAACAAGCCCGGTTATTTTTGTTTGTCCCATAGTTGTAATCATATTAAACAGCCAGAATATTACAGGAAACAATAAAATTTAAATAAATATTACACAGCATTTAAAAATCAAAGTTTACGAAATACCAGCCATTAAAGTAAAACATAAAATTAACAGTTATCTGTTTACGTCAAAAATCGGAGGAAAAAACAGGTGTTAGAACGTAGTTTACTTACACATGCCAACACTAAAGTATTTTGCAATATTAAATACGAAGAAAATAAGCGGGAAATAGGATCGCATAGATTATATTTTAAGGAAAATTTTCACGAAGCTCAATATATTAGATTCCGGTTACTACTTCCCGAATATTACACGCAAGCATAACGTAATGTTGATACGGAAACAGCTGGCTGCAGAACTTTTAAAAATTGATAAATCACATTCGGACTTCCTTCGAAACTAGCTTAAGCATTAATGCTCCACGAAAAATTTTGAAACTTGGAAATAATGTATTACTTGTTCGCACTTCAGCGTACAGATTTAGGCTATTCTAGGACCTAATTAAATAGGACTAGTATTTAAAAAATATATATATATATATTCTTTTCTTTTTTATCCAATTTACTGCACAATCTTCATGAATCAAAATTTGTCTGCGACTCAAATGCAATCAAAGGGAGACTAGTATTGTGATTAGAATTAAATGCAAGAATTAAATGCAAAAATTAAATGCAAGAAATGTATGTTTAAATTTAATTTAAAGAAAAAAAAAGTAGATCAAGTTCCAAAGTTTTACAATGAATGTTTTTGAAATATATCACCCCAGATAAAACGTTTTCAGACTAAAAATAAAAAAATTTAGCTTACACAAACATACGTATAGTGAAATTTGCACTTGAAAACATAGAATAGATTTTTTAAAAAAAAAATCTACTTAAAAATTTATGTTTTTTTAAATTTATTTAAAAAAGCTTTGACAAAAGTTCTTTACAAAAAAGGAAATACAAAAAAGAAAGGAATAAAGGAAAAGAAAAAGAAATAAATCCATAGTTAAAGCTTTTAATCCCCAAATGAAATTTTTCTAAACATGAAATCTAATCATTATATCAAATCAGATTATTAGATTACCTTAGATTCAAAACTGAAAAGGGAGTAGCATTTTAAAATTTAGGTGAAAAAATTTAATTAAAAAAAATAATAACAATTAAATATTTTTTCTCAATTTTTTTTTGAAAATTTTTAATAGGTATTGACTTTTTCCGAATGCATTTTAGTGAATAGAATTAACTGTATCAGAGTAATACAGAAAAAATTCTAGTTCAAACTTCTAGTTCTTATACTTCATAGTTTCTTCAACTACATTGTCGAAACACTGCACGCAGGTTACACCTGCCTGGTTTATTTTGAGTCAATTTGATTTGTCAGATTTCAATATGTGAAGAGATGATTTCTTATCGTTCATCAAAAAGGATAGAAAAATAATCTTTATTTTTTCATTTGATCTTGAAATTTGAAAATCAAATTTAAAGCTGGGAACTGGGGATGCGATTTTCTCAAATAAAATTGGGAAGGGGTAGTGATTTTCTATTTTTTCTGAGTGAAGAGGGGGGTGAGTGTCAAGTGGAATAAAATTGCAAGAAACATACTTGTGTAATATTTTAAACATCGCATTTCAAGTTTTTAATCGATTCTAAAATATTTCAATAATCTAAAATATTCACTACAATTTCGCAATGTTTGCAGCTATAGTCAGATCTCCATTTTCCATCTAAAAATGGGATAAATGTGAAAAAATTTCCTCTCTCTTCTGATTGTATGATTCAGCTGTTGAATCATCCACAATGCGGGAACAAAATAACAAATAAGTAAATAACACTCGAATGAAAGATGATTTATTTTTCACAAATAAAATTCCGATAGTACATAGTTACTCTACTAGCGACAGTATCTTTTGAAAGATGTAAAATAGAAATTCGACTTTATAATTTTATTCATTAGTTTCATTTACTTTAATAAAGCTAACAATTTATTATAATTATCATTATTTTCATTATTTATTTATTTATTTTATTATTTATTTATTTATTTTATTATTTATTTATCTTTTTATTTATTTATTTATTTTATTATTTATTTATTTATGTATTTTGAAATAAAATGAAATAATCAGCAGATAATGTGACAATCCACCACGCTTGCCATATATAAAAAAAAATATTACCATTATTTTCAATATTTTATTTTTTTATTATAATGCGAAAATTATGCATTAAATATCTTTCTTTTATTCTCTGTTATCCATTTGATGCCGTTCAAATATTATGTAAGCAACTAACGGTGATGAGGTTGTGTGCTAATTATTTTTGCTGACAAGGGGGTTTGGAGTGGTATTGCAAACGCTTGCGTAAGAAATTATTATTTTATTTCCAATTCTTTTGTTAAATTAAATTTTAAAATTTTTTAAAAAATTTAGAAGAAAATAACGCGATTTTGTTAATGCAAAGTTTCATCTTTACTTGAATTTAATTCGAAAATTAGATTGTTCCAGTGAATTCCACAACGAATATGTCAGAAAGGTGTTGTTCAGTATTCTACTTTAAAGTTTATTTTTCATCACCATAAAAAAAATTAAAAAAAATTTATACAATAATAAAAATAAAGTTTAAAATATCTGAAAGAAGACAAATGTAATAAATTGCATATCTGGAATTAAACATTGCCTAATTTTAGTGCTTAAAAGTTTTAATAAAAAAAAATCCATTCGGGTTTCAAAAGTTATCAAGAGCGCTTTTCCTCTCAGTGTAATAAAATTCCTCATTCTTTATATTATTTTATTATTATGATTATGAATTTGTTAAGAAGGGAAAAAAAAAGGTGAGAAAAGAAAGACAAAGAGAGAAAACATAGAGGAACGAAAATGGGAAATTTAACCTTAAATCAAAGTTGGCGAGGGATATTTTTAACAACAAGCATGTAACGATGCTTAGCAATATCACTATATAAGGCGTCAGTTTTGATTATTATAAGTTAATTGCATTGGATAATTCAAACAAAGCATCATTAATTTCTTTGGAAGTTAAATTTAGTTTTAGTATGGTCCATATAAGTCATCATTTAAATATTTATTGATGATAAGAATTTCTTTAGGATTAACTGTATATATATTAATATTGCTGATTCGTTCATAATGAGGCTTATTATAAATAAAGATACCCTTTGTATTGTTCTATTTGATACTTTGTGTCATAAATTAAATTTCATTATATTTTTAAATATTGAAGAACATCCAAAAATTTTAAATTTCATAATTGATGTCCTAATCTGTCTCTAAAAATGTTTGAAAGTTTTCTAAGGCTAATTATGCCAATAAAGCTCAGGTAATGTTTAAACAATAACATTAACAACGTTGATATTGAATATTTTAAAGCCGTGGTGTTTGATTTGATCAACGTATAAACGATTTTGACTAAAAAGATATTATAGACTAGAATCAGATTTGATAATGACATAAGCATTTACAATTGGCTAAATCACTAATTAAAGCAAAGCTTCTTTGTCTCCTAAAAAGGTTGAATTTAGTTTATTATGGTTCGATAAGCTATAATTCCAAAATTTAATTATTAGACAAATTTACATAGAAACTATGGTTACTTATATCAACAGAGAAGTTCTATTAAAATATTAATTTGTAAAGGAAGTAATATTTAGTCGTTTTCTTAACGTCAGTTTAAAATACGAGAACGTAATTACGTTAAAAATTCAATGCAACTACGCTCAACGTAAATACGCATCGTATGAAATGCTCTACGTGTTACAGTGAAACCCCGATTTTACGTTTCTCAGGGGACTGGGTAAAAAAAACGTAAAATCCGGGAAAANTGGTATTACCCCTTACTTTATATTCGCTCAGAAACATCTCCACAATCGCAGACGCTTCGAATGAAATGCAATTTGTTCTCTTATTAAATTCCAGTCACTTATGTTAGTCAATATTTAGTTAATTTAGTTCAGTGTCTTAATTTAGTAAGATTGTTCACCTTAATGTAACGTAAAAAACTTTTTGTTGTTTGAGAGAAATTTACCTTAAAATAATTTTTTTATACCTAGTCTATTGACGTAGATTGATAATTTTGATTCATAGATATTCTAATAAATTTGAGTTACTACGTACTGCATTATCTCTATTTGTTAGTTGATTAACTAATTTACTTCCATTTATTTTATTTTGAATTAGTTATTATATATTTTAACAGGTTTAACTACACCTGTACATTTGTATGGTTGCATTGTTCCTCATTTTATTTTAATATTATTTATTTATTCATGTTTGCTAGCATTTAATAAGCAAAAGAATTTTGTTTCAAAGTTATGAAAATAAATACTTTAAATTTTCAAACCTTGTTACTCAACGTTTTAATTCACTAAAGAAATGAATGACATATCCAAACGATACAGAGTTATTTTTGATAAAAAGGATGTTTAATAAAAATACATCATTAATTAAACAATGAACTTTATAATAAATTCACGACGATGAAAGCAGCACAGCAATTTGTAAACAAAAATGAAGGATATGACGAACTGGCATATTTTAGACAGCATAATTAATCATTGTAGGAAAGCTATTAAATAAGCCATTAGTTTTTCAGAAAAAAATCTTAAAGTAATTTCAGTTTAGAGAATTTAGTCCTGAATAGGGAGCCTCATGATTATCGTAAATCAATATCCCAGTACATTCGAGGTCGAATCAATGGCGAACGGTAGTACTGGTTTCAGGGCTAAGAGAATATTGATCAATACATGGGGGTTTAGAAAAAGAAAAATCGTAATAAAAATCAATAAAAGTAAGCTATAATTTTTGTTTTATTTTGTATGACGAAACTATTAAACCAAAAGGACGTCTAACAAACCATCGTTTTAAAACAGTTTTAAACCGTTATTGCAGAAAGTGGAAATAATTAAATTTTAAATTGATCGATGTCTGTGCCACAATGAGAGCTGAAATTATACCAGTTCCGACTGTCACTGATTTTGATAAATCAAAATCAGAATATAATTTCAATAAACTCTTTTAAAAGCTACAATAGAAGTAGAATATTAAAGAAAATGCAACCGAATCTCGTTATCGAGAATTTACTTTCGATTTCTCATCGCCTGTAAATGAATTTAACTAGAGGATAAGCATGGAGATGAATGATTATTTTGTTATATGTATCCACTAATACGAAAAATGAAATCATTCATTTGCATTTTTTATGGCTTTGCAGTGATTTTTTTTTTCTGTTGCTTGAAAACCGGAGAAAATACAAGAAATAGTGAAATTTTTAAACTTAATTAGACTAAAATGCAAATATATATATATATAAGTTGCTTTCTGTAAAAAACCTTAAATGATCGAATAATGCCGAGATCACAAGGCTGTAATTTGCTTGTACAGTTTGCAGGAAAAAACTCAACACGCACATTAGATAGCTGCAAATCCGGATGTGCACTGCATTGATCGATGAACAAAATTATTTTGCGGTTCTGAAATTTCATCTTTTTATTCAGTTTCTGCAAAAAGTCTTCGAAAAGGGCTTTTGTTATCCACGCTTTTTTGTTTGCTTCATAATTTGTTGGGAAACTTCTCACGTTTTTAAAGCATCGTGGTTTGCGTGATTTTCCAACNATGCATTAGAGATTGGCACAGTTTTCCTATCTAGTTTTTTAAAGGAGAAAAACTATCTCTTCTCTTTATCACAGAAATCATATCTTTACAAGTATCTTTCCTGCATTAATAGTTTACTTGCAGGGAAAAGGGCAAATTAGTTTACCCTTTCGTCTCATTAAATTAGCATCTTTCATACATACTTCGAAATAAATGAACATTAACGATTGAATATGTTTTTAAAATTTTCAACTTAATTACAACAAAACTATGAAGTTAACTCCTGTGTATAAAACAATAGCACTATTTAGTATCGAAGAAAAAACAACTTTGCTTGAAACATTTATTTATTGCTAAAACAATTTTTTTTATTAGTCTTAGTTTTTTTGGAGTGATTAAGTATTCTGTAAAAAATTTATTAAAGTAACAAGTGTTTTTTTAGACAGTATTGAGTAATTTCCTTGGATGACGAGGTATTTTGCTAACAATTCAAACAGATATGACGGAAATAATAAATTAAATGTAAAAGATATGATATTATTCAGGGTATTGCATTTTTTAATTGTAACAGAAGGGGCTGCACTCTAGCTCGCTTCTCTCCCTAACCTCTGTAATTACTTTGCAGTCATCTTTGTTACTTGTTGTGAAATAGGATTTTCCTTTATCAGCAAAATTTATTCCGTTTTATATTTTATTCCCCTCGAATATTGCCATATTCGATTATTGCCCATCGAGTTTATTTTACTTATAAAGCATAATTTAAGAAATCGGTTACTTACAAGCATCGAAGTACAAGTCTGTGGACAGTTCTTAACAGTCGATAAAATTTTGAAAAACTCACAAAAACATTTGTTGCTTTTATGAAAAACGTGGGGTGTTTTTTACTGAATATCCTCTAAAAAACGCTCTTCTGAACAATTTGAATATGTGACTTATCATTATATTACCTTAAAATTTTCAAGTATTTTATTGCTTAGCTCGACCTCGATAATGATTCGAAAGCTTTATAGTTTTTAGTTCTTCTAACTGCAATAGTAATTATGCCTATATATATATATATATATTTTTTTTTTTACTTCATTCGTATTATGGATTTTAGAAATGTATATTAAAGGCTGTGAAATTGAACTGTTTTTCATTTTGAGACTTTCTGTGAAACAAATGGTTGCATAATTAACGCATATTGTAAGAATCCTTTATGTATTTGCCCTAGTACACTACAATAAAAACTATAATACACATGAACAATATTTTTCAATACCTAGAGCAGTGATTCCCAATTTTTTTCGGATACGCAGCCTTAAATAATCAACTTTCTTTCGTCGGAACCCCGGCTTTATTAACAAAGTTTATTAAGCTAACTCTGAACGTTATAACCTATCAAAGACTATTTTTTAAAATAGTTAATTATAGGAATGACTATTTTTCATCATTTTATCATTAATAATCTTAAATTAGGTTTTATGTTTGTTCAATAGTTGAAATTGCTGTCCTTGTGCTATATCTAATCTAGATATGAATTTGTTTTTGGTGTATATACATAATCTCAAAATCTTCCGAATTATAAATTACTTCGAAATGAAAACTTAAAAGAACTGCAATAAACGTTGAAAATATTTAGTAGAGAACTATAATTCTTTATTAAAAAATGTATTATTTTGATTCAAAAAGTACGATAGAAAATACTAATGCAATATTTTATAAATGCTTGTTCTTTTCCTAATTTGTTCAGTATAATGCTGCTAAAAAAATTGTAATTTCTTTTAAAAAATGCTATTTCTATTTCATTGGCATTTTACTTAAAATAATTTCATAAGGACAACGGAGAGATTAAATAAATTATGAATTATAGGCAAGATCTAAACATAATTAGAGGTTTCAAGACAGTGGTCATAAAAAGTGGTCAAACCCCTGACCTAGAGTATTCAGTTACTGTTGGCCAATGATAATCTAATGTCAAAATAAAAATTGCAAATTAATTAGCATTTTTGATTAAATGAATTTAACTTTTAATTAATGCAGGTTCATAATTCTAAATTTTTAGCTTTGAGTATTTATAAATACTAATTTATTAACCTTGAAAAAGTAATTGAAAAATTATTTTTCTTTTCTAAATAAGATTAGAATTTACGAATATAAATTTTTAAGTGTCGCTTTACTTTTAATTGCATACATTATAAAAAATTAGCATTATAAAAAATTCTGCATTATAAAAAATTCTGTTTATGGATTTTGCTATAAGACATACATAAAATAATAATCTGGAGCCATATTATAAGTTTTTCATACGTTTTAGCGTTATAAACATTTGCATGATTAATTGATATGTTTTCTTTGGAAGATAAAGAGAGACGATAAAAGATAAGGTAATTTTATTATCCTTTTTAGATAATTCTACTAAAATGCATTTAGTTCAGAGATATCATAAAATAAACTATAAATCCAGAGAAAAATCTATATTAATAATTAAAAGAAAACATTTACGTAGGAACTATAAAGCAATAAGATTTATTTAATTTATTCTTCTGTCAATCTAAGAAGATTGATGGTATTTGTTAGAGATAAAACTATATTTTACTATTAACATGAATACAAATTTAAGAAAAATTAAATCAAGGGAAGTTTCAATCAATTTATAACTTACTTTTGATTCCATAAAATGTATTTTTGTCTTCTTTGACACTCGATATTATATAAAATCCTTTCAACAATTTTATGGAGTTAAAAAGAACCAAAAATCCAAACGATTACATTAAATTTCAGAAATTCATTTAAAAATAATAAAAGAAAACGATAAAAATCTTTGAATAACTAGTAGTTAACTTTATTACCTCAACGAGGCGCTGAGTACGAGGCCTAAAAGTATTGGTATTAACACTCTCGGGAGAAAAAAAAAGAATTGCTCTTTTACATGCATTAGAACTCAAACGCTTTAAAAGCTTTGTGGTTTCTTCACATTAAAACATTCAGATGTTATAAGTTGTGAAAAAAATTGGAATTACCCTTTTTACGTTTGTAAGTATGGAAAATGTTATTATGAATGTCATAATGAAAGGAAATTTTAAAATATGTACAGTTTACATATAATCCATTGTTGTATACAATAATAATTTTTAAATTAATTAAATAAGAATTTCTACAAAATATTTAGCAATAATAGACTGCAAGTTGCTTACAGTTTGGAAGATAATTGAAGCATATTTGTTATAGCTGAAATCTGAATATTATTATTTTTTAAATTTTAACAGTAAGAACATGTACCATCAAGTAATTGATCACTTTAAAACGAGTGAGCTACTTTATAAATGCCAAATTATTTTGAAAGTCTTTATCATGTAAACAGCATGAGAACAACAGCATGACAAGTTGGGTTGGAGAAAAAAGGAGAAGTACTTCAAAATTGTAATCTCACAGAAACATATCTAACAACAATTTAATTGTCTTTTTAAAAGTTGCCCCTATATTGTAGTAATGTAAATTAAATTATTTTTTATACATCTGAGTTTAATAAAATAATAGAGCCTCACAATGAAGAAATGCGCAATGAGCATTGTAATTTATCACATTTAACACCTCTTAATATCTAAAACAAAAGACACATCACACGGACAAGCAATTATAAATATACATAAGGATTATAATATATCTGGTACACCCAATGACATCCACATTTTGTGCCAAAATACTTACAATATAAAATACCTAGTCAAATATTGCTTAGAATACTTTTGAATAATGATCATGGTGAAGTTTAGAATAGCTGCCGTGCACATAATTCGTATTTTCATTTCAAATTACAGCCAGTAGCATGCAGTTCTCGTGAACTTTATATATACTTTATTAATCGTTATTAATTAGCAGCTATTTTACAGAAGTTAATACACATGAATATTAGTAGAAGTTCTTTTTTTTAAATTTTGAACTATCGAATAAATATTAAATTTTTTTTTTACAAAATAAAACAACGTTATCAAAGTTTTAAAGAAAATCTTTCCTGTAAATGCCATTTATCAGTCCTAATTGGAATTTACTTTGTGGGCGTTCGGGAACTCCGTCCCCCGCAAAATTCAAAATATAAAGGTTTCCATCAGCCCTCGCACATTTATGGAAAAGTCAATATACTATGTATCTTCAATTTCTGTAAGAATTAATCCTTAACGGTTCGGGTTTATTTCAAGTTTACTTCCCACCAGACATAATTATAATAATTGATTATACAATTAATCATAATTATATAATTTATTATAATGAAATTGATTGCAAATATGACAATAATTAATAAGTGCGATAAAAAATATTAAAATGATTTTAGCTATCATACGCGCTGGATTTGACCGAATGCGTGAAAATGCCATTCCTCTTATACGGCGACATTGGTGCGTTGTGGGTTAAATGTTTTCTCAAACACTCAAATAGTACTAATACTGTTTTTTTCTCAATAAGTTATCAAGTAGTAATTACTTTTTATTATTTTTATCATATTTTTTAAGTTTTCGCATACTTTTGTAAATCGATATCTTTAGTTATTTAACTTAATCGTCCTATGGAGAAACTAAAAATTGAAATGTGATACTTTAAGAAGTTTCTTCTTTAAATAGTTTTACTGGCCTTTTCTAATTAGATTATCAAGTATTAATTATTTTTATCATATTTTTTAAGTTTTCGAATATTTTTGCAACCTGATATCTTTAGTATTTTACGGCATTTTATGGGAATTTTTATTTTGTTAAGCATTTTACGGAAAAAATTAAAATAGAAATGAGGTACTTTAAGAAACCATAAACTTGATTAGTATTCAGTAGATATAGGATTATATTTGTGATGAAGTATAATTACGTATAGAGCAACGTATAAAGCATACATAAATTAAAGAAAGAATCATTTCAGTTCCATAATTAAGTGTTTTCTTGCCTAAAATTCCAAAGCTTCTACTTCTTTAAAGTTATTACTTCTTAGAAGTTAATACTTCTTTTAAAACAGGAATTCGAAAAAAAAATTTTTTTTTTCAAATAATAATCTATTTTTGCATAAATTTCTTTCTGAATAATTCGTAAACGTTTTGTTTTTTCTTAATAATTCGATATTTACCGTCAATTTCATATTTAGTCTTTCTGATTAAATCTTTTTCTCAGCGTCACTGAATATATAACTCTTAAGAAAAAAAATTTGCTTTATAATGTCGTTTTAAAGTTAATTTTTAATAGATTCATACATAAATAAATTTAAATTTACAAGCTCCTTATAGATAAACATTTTCAATGCTATAAAATCAATAGGCTCTTAAAAACTTTCAATACGATAATCAAGAATACACTTGATAAAAATCATGTAACAACAATTTTTTTCTAGAAAAATATCATGATGATAAATACACTATGGTAAAGGTAAATTTAAGCAAATTTTCATTTCCTAGTAATTTTATGAAAAATCAATTTTTGAATTGTTTTTATACATAAATATATTCAAATCCGCGAGCTCTTTCGAACTAAAAGTTTTCAATTTTACTAAAACCAATAGCCGTTGAATAAATTTTAGTACAATAATTAAAAATGCACTTAATCAAAATCTTGTGATATCAAATGTAAATCGTGTAACATTAAGTGTATATTTTTAAAAAACAATCTAGAGCCAAAATAATAAGAAAAAAATTTACCTAGCTATTTCTGGAAGAATATTGATTGAAGAGCAGTTCTTTTTCCTTTTTTTGGTTTGATTGTTTCAGAGGCAGAGGGCTCTTTGTGTCTGTTTCCTTGCTTGGCTTCTTCGCAGTTTCACCGGAACGTCTCAAATCATGGGTTTTTCTTTGCAGTATACCACACCCAGACGATGAGAAGACAGCGACACCGCACGTAGTGGCAGAAACTAGAACCAAATTAATTAAGTTAGAAGCAAACATTAACTTTCTCTCAAAAGAGTAATTAAAGAGTTTTTGAAAAATTTTAGTGTTGGGGAAGAAGAAATACTACTAAATTTGAAAGGAAAATACTTCATTTAACAGTAATATTCTTCGAGTTCTGGGTTGTAGAGTTGGAGTCGAAGACAGTTTTGCAGAATTTGGAATCAACAAAATGTACCGATTTCGTCACCGGTTAGTTAGAAGCAGTGCTATAAGGGAAACGAAGTCCTTCATCTGATAAAGATTGTTCAAACAAATATTTATAATCATAAGAAAAGAAAATACTTATAATTATATTTATTTGGTAACACAATTTTTAAAAAATTTCTGAGCAAATAATAAACAATTATAAATTATTCAGTTTTGCATTTTATTAGTAAAAATTTCCTCGATTCATAAATTCCAAAATCAAATTTATTAAGCTAAGTTGCAATAAAGTATGAATACATAATTTGAAATTGGTATTTTCTTAGTATTAATGTTAATAATCTCTAAAGATTCATATACAATTTTAATAGAGTAAAAGTCGGAGCTGGAGTCGGGCTCTTATAAATGTGGAGTTGAAGTTCAATATTTCAACTATCAACTTCACTGCTCTGGTTCTAATTACACTTTGTAACATTTGCATAACATTGTAATGTTGTAAAAGTATACTTTGTAACATTTTATAATTTTATCAACGTAGTTAAATTATAAAAAAGGAAATTACAAATAATTTTTACATTTTTTAAACTCTAAATTTCAGTTTTTTTTGTGCAGTTTCTCAATGTAAATATTAGAAATATACCGAAACGGTTATCTAACTCTTAACTATAGCTTAGAAGCTTTACATAAGCTAGGAAAAAGTTTCTTCTCAAATAAACGCAAATGCATTTTAATTCAATCGCGGCGGAATTACCTCTATAAAAGTAAAGTCTGTCTATTAAGCTCAAAATTACAATGTTAAGCTATTGTTTGATCCGCAGATCAGCTTTTCGATAAAGATCTTCAAATTTTTATTTAAATTTACAATTTCATCTTCTTATTTTTTTAACTGCTGCATAATTTTGATTTTTGAATAGCAACAAATTATAATTTTCTTTGAGTTTTCAAGTTAAATTACGATAAACAAATAGAAATTATTTTTTATATTCAGTATTTTACCACAGTTTTTATAGTAATAGCCCTGACGTAAGTTAAGAATAAACTGCACCCTATTAAATTTCCTTTGAACTCTTCACTCGTGTTGCGTTTATGCAATGCAGTCATTAAGCCCACTCGTTTCCATACTCGGTTGAGTCATTTTCTTTTACTTTTCGAAGAGTATTCTCGCCTGTTTTTAACAAAAATACAATACGTGTAGCTTACTTCTTCCGATTAATCTTACTTTAATCCTATGTTCACATTTAATTGATATCGTGCCACCATTTTAATTGTTTTATATTGTGACTGGAGGATTTGTTAAATGGCACCCATCATTCAAATATCTTTGCATTCCTGCTTGCTATTGGTAGTTAATTTTGAGGGGAAAAAATGGCTTAAATGAATAATCGATTTTTGATTTGATGTTATTCCATTTTTAATATAGTTTGAATATTTGATTTAGTTCTAGACTCTTATAATGTTTCTTATTTTCTAATTTGTATTTATTTTTTCGCATCATGTACTACTTGTGTCATTTTACCCCACATTCAATTCAATTCAAAGACTTGCAAATGACTATCATGATGATGGATATGCTTACAATTGAAATTTTTTACTGTTATTTTTTTTTAAAAATTATACGGACTTTAAAAAAAAAGTTTTAATCAACAGAGACTTCAGATATGCAAAGGAGTAAAAAGAACAATTTATAACGTGTACGAAACTGTTGTATGTAAATTTCTCCAACAAATTCGAAACTACTCCTAAAAACTACTTCTCTAATAACTGAGTCAAAGTTATGTCTACGATTAAATATTTTTCTTACACCTTCTTCCTAGATGAAAATGAAATAGATGCTGATAAGATAAAAGCATTGTAATGGGTTATTAGCTAGACAACAAAGCAGCAACCGCGAACGGGAGCTGCGTGTATTAAACTGATTTGTTTACTAGGACCTAGAATTATTCAATTATCTGCTAATCTAATTTATTTCAATTACCTTTTGATTCTAGGTACTTGAATAAGATTAGAAATAAAAGCAGCCATATAATAGCTCAAGACTTCGTTAGAAAATTTTTCCTTACAGTGTTTCTGATACAAAGTTATAAAATATTATTTATTTTAAATCTATTTAAATAAATTACTAATTTATAGTCCCATTTGGGGAATAGATCCATAAAATAATAATTATAACACGTTTTTAATTTTCAATTTTTTTCCTTCAAAATAATGAAAGCAGGAGTTGACATAGTTTGATCAAGCTTTGAACATTTTTGATCTATAGAAGACGGTATACTATGGCTTTGACCCAATTCAAAACAAAAAGTTTTGCAAACATGTCGTAATTATTCCGATAATAACTAAATCAACTTGTTAAATTTGGAACAGATTTACTAAAAATGTTTTATTTAATTATAAATTGGTTCGTTAATTTAATTATAATATATATTGTTTAATCTAATTATAATATATATTGTTTAATTTAATTATAATATATATTGTTTAATTTAATTATAATATATATTGTTTAATTTACTTATATATTACAAAATGGTTACTTTAAATGGCTTACATTAAAAGATAAAATTGATAAAGATTTTAAACTTCAGGACATGATTAATAACAAAATTAAAACAATAAAATCAACAACATGCAACAAACAGAGCACATCTGCAGTTTATGAACCGATTTCAATTATTCAAACATGTCAGTGTGCTGTCAAAGAACTTTTAAATTGAAAATCAGTACCGTTTTTACACATGGGCACCAAGGGGCCCTTGAGAATCCTACTTTTTATAAATTGTGTTTAAAGAATAATTAACATTGCCTTATATATTTTTTAAAATAAATATATTCTATTATATAAAGTGTGTATTTTTTTTCTACAAATAGTGATTGATTATCATGCAAATACCAATAATATGAATAGTTTAGTAACAAGAAAACTTAAATAAGGCAACCGAAATATATTTTTCTACGTGCCTGAAGTATTTATTCTGAAGTATTTGGCACTTGGGCATTGAAAGATGTTTTAATAACTGTTTAGTTTTACAAAATAATTCATACCTTTTGAATTTATTTTAATTTGCTATACCTTTTTCTTTATTTAATTTAATTTAATTATTTATTTAACTTTGATGATTTTGAAAATTATTTTATTACTTGAGGGTTACAACTGGTTAGCATATAAAAATTTTTTTCAAATTATACATAGTTTAAAAATGCTTTTTTTGAGTTTCGGGAGTAATCAAAATGTATTTAAATTTGTTAAAATTATTGCATCATATCTCAAAAATGATTTATTTTATGTATGTGAAGTTTTTTAGTTCGTTTTTAAACATTATGATAGGGGTTTATAATATTTTTGTGCCCTGGGGCCTTGCATGCTATTAAGACGGCCTTGTTAAAAATGACTGTAATGTTAATCCTATGGAAAAATTTTAAAAATTCGATAATAAAACATTTTTAATTCGTATAATTCAAAAATATTCGAAATAATATTTGAAAATCAGGTTTCGTAAAAAACGAGTCTACTTCTAACTTCATATTAAACATTATATCCGTGGAACTTGCTACTTTATTCATATCGGTAAATGCTACTGCACTATTTAATTTATAATTAGGTCTTGTTACTAAATGTGCTTATCAAGGAGACTTAGATGAGCCTGAAATATAGTTGCTTGTGTGACAAAACTGTTAAGCAAATGCCCTTCCATTTATTGCGTATTTTAAAGTGATGTGTATAGTAGAGGAATAGATTACAAAGGGATGCTTCATGCCTATGGAAATAGGGCCAATGTTCTGTCATATTTGATAACGAAAAGGCGAAAGGTTCAGGTAGTCATTCTTTTGCACGACAATGAGGAACTACACACAACTATGGCAAATTAACTTGTGTATAAAGTCAAATAGTAAGTCTTGAATCACCTACCCTACAACCCAGATCTGTTCCCAATTGATGTTCACATACTATCAACTGCTAAAAGTAAAAATAAAAAGTACTGAAGGTACAAAGGGACAATGAAGTCAAAGTGGGGTAAACGACTAGTTTAAACAGCAGGAAATAGATTTTTCGAGCATGACATTGAGCGATTTCGTTTGGGAACGAACGTTTAAACAACTATAGGCAATACTTTTGAATGCCATTAAAAAATAAATAATCTTCGACTCGTTATTTATAGGCAGTTTCTATTATGTATATTATAAAATCTTGTAATGGTTTTGGCCACTTTAAGGACTTATTTTAATATCCAGTTCTAATCTTTATAAATTATGTCTGCATTATTTATTTATTACACAACTAGACATTTGTTTGTTGTAAAAAATGACCATTAATATGGAGATAAAAATATTTGTAAAGGTATGTCATGTACAAAAACAATTAATAAGAATGATGCTGCTTTTTATTAGAAAAAATAAATAAAATTTCAATTATTTCCGAAAAAATAAATTTTTAATAATGCACATTTGCATAATGCTTATCACATCACATCTCCCTCCACAAACACAACATGAACTTTAAAAAAAATCTTATACTAAAAATTTATTACTAGACAATAAAATATCGTCTAATATTAAAGTTCATATTTTCAAATGATAACAGCATATTTTAGCTTTTATGGTATTAGTATATTCAAGGGCAAACAAGGGATTGGAAACTTAAGTCATTTAACAGTTTTATATAAAAGATTAAACTAAAAAAATTTAAATATTTTTTTATAAAAGTAGAAAGCGATTGATTAGCATATATATTATTGTTATACTTTTTTTATTATTATTGTTAGATGTTACAAAAGTTATTTCCTATACCATCAAGTATTTGAAAATCTTTTCGGTTTTTTTTTTAATTCTGAGAACGGGATCTTGTTAGAAGTAAATTATCTGTAACAGCAAATGATCCACTCAGTCTTTCCCATGGAATCTTCTCAACATTATAACATCTTTCTAAAGCTTCAAAGTAAATATTAAGGAATTATCATTATTATCATTACTAGAAATATATTTTCTTTAAATTATCTTCGAGATGACATTATTGAAAAATAGTTTAAAAATCACTTAAAATTATATAAATTGTATTTCAAGATTAACAAATCATCAAAATCTTACAAATCAATCTTAACAAACCATCTCATCATCATCAAGATAACAATCATCTAAACTCATCATCAAGTTACTTCAAGAATTTTCATTACCCTACGAGCAAAAACAAATAATATTTATAAAATTTTCGTGTAATATTTTTGCGTTTTCTTTAAATAAATCTAAAGAAAATATTATATTTATAAAAAAAAATATTACATCAAACTGCAAGCATTCCAAAAATATTCATTTGATTTTACCCCGGGTGTTGAACAGCTGACCCAATTACGAGTTTACAACTAGCAATTTTCAACTCCATAGCCTTGTAATTTTGAACCCAATCCAGAAGACAAGGGAACGATTGAATCAAACATTGGGGGCAAACTTGCTCTCGTGGAGGACTTTTTGACAGAACTAACCAACATTTGCGTCACATAGGTGTAGCAAACCTCGAAAACTTCCCACGGTTAGCCGACGGCAAAAGAGTTTAACCCACAATCCCTCTACACTTATGATATTTAATGTCAGCATTGAGGTCGTTGTGAGCCTGGAACAGAATTCGAATCAACCAGCCAACACTGGTGTCGAACCTGGCTCGCCTCATTAGGAGGCGAGCGCTCTATTTCCTGAGCCAACTATCCCCTCAGCAACGCAGCACTACCAAAAATATTGTGAATATTTCGAAAGCCGTAGAAATTATGCCATACTTAGAGGGTTGGGGGTAAAATGTTTCTGAAATCTAAGTAGAACTTTTTATGTTGTGCAGAAACTGTAAGAAATAAAAGCAATTTGACGCATTTTTAGTTACATTTATTTTTTCCGTGTTGAACATTAAACTAAAATCACAACTTATGATATGTTTATAAAAATGTACGAATTTACTGAAAAATGTTAGTTATTTTGTTTCCAAAAAAATACATACGCATAAGCATTAATTGGAATATTGTGAACTAATAATTAAATCAAAGTTGATTTTAAATTGTAAAACATGAAATTCGAAAATCAATCGAAATTTCAATCATTTTGAAAAAATGAAGTATCATTATTCAAGAAACTCTCCACAATTGGTAGGAAAACATAAATAAACGAATGCTTGGTAGTAAATGGAAAAATTTGCTTACCTTTTTCTTCGTTCTTGAATTATTTTATTTTCTGCATAGATTGCAGAAAAACACTTACTGAACATACTTTTTAAATATCCCATATGCATTGTGGATATTTGTGACAATAAGATAGGATTCAAGTATTTGCTCATTTATAGTACACCGTTATAAACTTTTCAAATTGTCCACCCAACTTTCAAATCGTAGCAGACGAAAAAAAAAATCAATAGCTATATTTTTCCAATTAGCATAATCTTTAACACATATTTACAAACGCTGTTTATTTCTGATCGTTTCTAAAAACAATTGTAACAATAATAAAAAAATAAAAATAAATGAACAAATAAATAAATAATAACTCATCCAACAGCATATAAATGTCTTTTACGTTTTCAGTTTCGGACATATCTAGAGGCGTTTTCTCAGAAGTCAAAGTTACTATTTTTTAAAAAAGTAGAATACAAAAAGACTCTTAAAAAATATCCCATGCATAAAATCACGGTTTTTGACATCTGTGATGACGTAACTTGAAAGCTTCACTCGTTTTTAACACTGCTGGATTCTGACAAAAAATTTGATGCAAATGTAAATCAATATATTAGGAAAAAACGTTAAAGAAAAAACTAATGCATACGCGTGACTTATCTGTAATTTTCCATTGCAAATTATCTAATCAATAATTCTCTGATGATGAATATATCTGAGATTTATGCAAATAATCTAAATTTATTACAACTGTGCATGATAGTCCGACTTAAAGTAAAATTAATCCTTGAATGAGGACTTGCTGAATTTTTAACGCTACCTGGTAATTTATTTTTCCCACGTTGAATTATCAGATTTTTTTTCGTGAAAAAACTTTTACCAGCAGTCAGATTAAGGTATTTTAAAGAATAATGCAGTATTTAGGAATTTAACTAAGCATATAACGTAACTATTTAATAGCAATATGCTGTATCTATCTTTCCAATTTTTTTTAAATCGAATTTAAGTAAACAAATGAATGGAAAAGGAATGTAGACTTTCTTGATTTACACAGAGTTTTTGGTCAATGTGCCGAAATGCAATAATCACTAAGTGCTACTATGTTCAGATACGTACTTTAAATCCTAATTCAGGAATCATGTGTAAATGCGATATAATAAAATCATATGTAATGCGATATACTGTTCATCGTCACATACGCTATCAAGTTGACAAAAATTTCATGGCAAAAAGGTATACTCTCAACAATACGTTAAAAGTTTGACTGCTGTAAATGCGACAATAGTGCCTTAAATGGCATATCTTGGCTTAGGTTGCAGATGAAAAATTCAATTTCCTCAAAGAAATATGGTTTTTCTGTGATTATATTCAATAAAAGTCCGAATATGACATAATTGTGATAAACTTATATTAAATTACGCTCTATTTGAGCATTGACCTCAACTGTGAACTTTTTGAACGAGGTTAGACTCTTTACCAGACAGTTGGTCAAAGTGAAAAAAGTTCGAAACGACATCGGAGAATCCCAATTAAGAAAATTGATTGAGACTGTCTTGGCTTGTAACAAGCTGCGGTTCCGAAGAAGAAAAAGCTTTTTCACATTAAAAACCAATAAAGTAATTGAAGAGCTTATTAAGAATTGTAGTAAATTTAGGAACGCAAGCATTACAAAAAACAACAACAGCTAAGAGCTGTTTATATTATAGCTTTCCCATTAACCCTCTTCGGCCTAGTGTTACCAGTCTGGCAACACTAAATCCAAAAATGTTACTAATCTCTATTCGTTTCTAAGCGCTCAGAAAATTTTTAGCTTCTACTATTCTTTAAACAACAAGAGATAAAGTATGAGATCATATGAAGTACAGATCATTACAAATCCACTGTTTGAAGTCGCAGTTTCTAATGTGTTCCTTGACTAAAATGTGCAACCAAAATTTTTGCTGCTCCGCAATGTTTTTAAATACGAAACTCTGTAAAGGGTATCTTGAAATTCTAGCAAGATATAAAATTTGTACTATTTGTGCTATAAAAAGAATAAGACAAAGGATCAGCTGACAATCCATGGCTATTGAAAATGGAGCACTACATATTATTAATTTTTCATTATTGAGCCTTGTTTTGAGCATTATCCTGTAATTATCCTGTATCCTGCATTATCCGTTTTAATGATAACAGTTGACCCCCAGATCATGCGATTAATTGCAATTTTCTTTCTTTCATTCTTTGCTTTAAAAAAAAATCCAAGATTTGTATCACTAATTCTACAACCACCAACGTGTTGAAGAACAAAACTGTGCGCTGTATTCAATTCCATTTATGTAGAATGATTATTGAACATTTAAGAAACACGCTTTGTATATGACATCAGAAACACCGAGACCATTTATACCACATGCTATTCTATATATTTAATTATACATTATATTTAATTACACATTATAAATTACAATTTTTAATTAAAAACCAGTGTTTTCTATCAAAATTACTTCTAGAGTGAATTTTGAGGCATGCCTTCAGAGTTCCGTTTGGCAAATGTTTCGTCTTAGCTCTTCAATTAAAGAAATGAAATAGTTCTATCTGTTCTAAATGAAAGGAATAAACCCGAAAAATGTCCTTTCTTTAAAAATATATAGTTTTTAGGACTTTCTATTCTGGCTGGAATTCAACAAATAGAGGAGAAAAGAAATTTGTTGCCAAGAAAATGACAGAAATTGTCGCAAAATGCTTAAGTGTTTCGCAAAGTCGTCAAATTTTTCCTTAAAAAATGCACATTTCCATTTTCAGTATAAATTTTTAGATTCAGAATGGCCTGAAAAGCTTTTTCTTTGAATATTATTGCATTTTCGTACTATGTATTGGACTCAAAATAAATGTAGAAATAATGCTCGAGAAAACGAGTTTTAAAAAGCCTGATATTTAAAATCTGATTTCTCAAGAACTTTTAAGCCGATTTCACTCAAATTTTGGATTTTGTCTCCTAAAATTGCAATCTTATAAATGATGTAACGATTTGTATACTTTACAAAACAATATTTTTTTATTTATAGTCAAATAAAATAATAAAGAAATATAAATAATTATTATGAATAATTTTCTGCGTGTAATTTATCTTTGGAAAATTAAATTTTATAATTGTGGGCAAAAATTTTTCCGTTCACTTAAAAAGCTCTCAAGGTATGACGAAGTATCTAAAAGGTAAAATCAATATTAAGGGGTCCAAACCTTTAAATGCTGTCCAGACCAAACTATTGGGATCATATTTTTCAGAGAGTGGCTACCCTCGATATTTGGGGAAAGAAATCTGAAACCATCAAAAAGTATTTTTATTCATAGAAAGTAAGTTATTGTATCTGATTTCGTAACTTAAAATATCATCAGCACTAACTAATTAGTAAATTTGAGATCAACTGCTCGAGTCATTAAGATTGAATCGTAGTACGTGGAAATTCGATCATAAGACAACTCATTGATATTCTTAGGAAAGAGTAAATGAAAATGAATGGGCTTATGAAGTTAGTTGGCTTTTTGCCAAATAACAATATACTTATTTTTTGAGAACTTATTGATTTATTTTGCCGAATACAAAAGTCCTTCGAAAATATTCATTTTTGCTGCGCAGTTCAAACACTAGGAGGATCTGCCTCCTGTTCGCTAACCCCTGTGGTTGCTGTTGATTCATCATTGCTGTTGATTCATCATTGTCATCAAGTCAATAATAAAACTCGTTTATTAAAAAAATTATCATTATTATAATTTTATGTAAGCACATTTTATTAATTTGATAATCGCAATGAAATGAAAGGATACTTGGATTTAGAAAATAATCAACTGAATTTGAAAAAAGAGTTTTTTTTTTCCAATGCCCACCCAGAAACTTTTTTTTCCAATGCCCACCTGGAGAATGACTTACGTCATACAAGCATCTGAAGTGCAGATTTGTTGGCCACTCTTTCAGGGGCACCATATTAGGTGCGCCAGCGTTGCTCCCACAGTAAGGACAGATAGTACAGAGAAGGAAAGAACATCCATGCCTTGCCCGAGATTCGAACTCAGAACCTTTCTGAGGGCAGTTCCCTAATCCCTACACTGGCCGGTCGGCCAGAATAAACTTAGCAATACAGAATGTGTGACACAAAAAGAAGTAATAAATGAGAATTAAGTTCTTTACTTGTTAACATCTAACGATAGCCATATGTCATATAACATTGGAAACAGTTTTTATCTCTCTTCAGTTCATATATTTTTGAAAATTTAGATATAAATATTAAGATTAATATCCGGCCTCATCTAATCTCGTTAATTTTATAATTTATTCCAAAAACAATTGGTTTTGCATTAAGTCAAACGCAAGCATATGAAAATCGCAAGAGAGGTAAATTTTTCTACAACAACGGATAAATAATTATTATTTTAAAAAAAACTTACAAAAAAACCCCACTTAAAATTGAAATAACTTTCAAACCAATTAGAACTTTAAAAAAGCCTATTTTTAAGTTTATAATTTAAAATGGTCCCATCAGCAAGTCAATTTTATACTCTGTAGTTATATTTCAGCAGGCAATAGACTGACTGACATGTTTTTGTTAATAATCGAGTCGTAATTTTTTTGTTCCATCAAACTCCTTGATCGTATTTCTTCGTAATTTCAAGTTCTTAAGCCTTATAGATTTTGAACGGAATAATTAAATGTTTGGGATCTTTTTAATTAGCTTGTTTAGCTTTACTTTAGTTTGGAAATCTTTTGAATCTGGTTGTGATGCATTATAATTAGTTTCGAAATTTTATATATTTATATGGATTATCGATCACTGATCTTTGAACACAATTTATTCGAAACTGTGCTTCTCGTACTTGCAGTATCTCTAACTAGTACAATTTTTAACCGATTTACTTCAAATTTTGACCCAATGATGACAATAAATATAGTTTTCGTTGCACTTTAATTGGGATTTTTTTAATTGGGTAAACTGAGTTTGAGTAATCCCCGAAAATGTAACTTATTTTATTTAATTTTTGTTTTCAATTTTTTTTTCTTTAAAACACTATTTTCTGAAGAGAAAAAACTATTTTTTAAAAATTCTGCTTGCAACGAAAACTACATGAATGTAGTTTTCGTTACAAAAACGGAATCAAATTGGGATGATTTTTTCTGCTTATGATTACAGCAAGGTATGAATAATTTAAAAAATATATCATAAATATGGTATTATATAAGCTCTAGCTTTTGAATTTTTTTATTTTAACATGATTAAATAAAAATTAAAATATGTACAATAAGATAAAATTAAATGTATTACGTTAAGTTCACCATAATCATTGAAAAATTTCATTTAGAAATCCTTCTATTTTACTGGATTCTACATAGTTGTTCCCTCGCTATTATCTCTTAGAGAAATTTAGTTCCATATTAAAAATATTTGGAAGAGATGTAAAGTTCTAAGTCCTTAGTCGTCAAATTAATGTCCCTTTTACCAAGAAGCATGGGACTGTTGCCCCTTCCACCTCCTCTTCCTCTGCATGTCACTGCATCGAATAAATAAATATTCAAGCTATAACAATTATTTCAATTTTTTTCTTCAAATGTTCCAAACAATGGATATGTTGTGTTTAGCCAATATAACGTAAAACTTTCAGAGATGCATTAGTAAATTTTGCAAAATTGTTTTAACTGCTTCTTAATCAATTCAAAAGAGACAAAGCATCACTATGAATTTTTTCAAGTATGTTTTTTTGTTTATATTACACAATTCGACAGCATGCATATTTAGGAAAAGGGCTCTAAAAATAGTGCTCTAAAAACAGTGTTTTAAAAACTTAAGCCCATCTTAGCTAAAATTAAGTTTGTATTTAAGCATGCAACAATTAAATAAACGCTTTCAAACTTAAAAAAATAGAAAAAGATTTCAGAAAAGTTCGTTTTTCGTGTTTGAGTTCGTAATTAACTTTATATGCACAAATTAACTGATATATTGAGATTTAGTAACTTGAACCATTCAAATTCCATCGTAGTACGTAAAAATCCGATCTCTTAATCAAGAGACATTTAAGTGTTCCATTTCTTACTTATTTATCTTGATATTTATTTATTTTATTCTGAGTAGTGTACCATTAACGAGTGTTTTAAACAGTTTTAAAAACTGATTGATAAATCTTTTATGTGAAAGGTATTTTTTAATCCATATTTCTAAACTTACAATAAAAGCTTTTTATCTAAAACTTATTTATAAATCTTTAATAAAAGGATTTTTTTTTAAAAACTTATTCATAAACTTTTTTACAAAATTACGTTAAAGGTCTATGTTAGAATAATTTTTACATACAAAATGAAATACTTCAACAGATCAATGCATCCAAAACAAGGTGAATAAAGTCGCTATGGTTACTAAACGAATTAAGATAAAGTCATAGTGCACAATCGATTTCGATGGTTTATACGAAATACATATATTTGTGTCAATTCTTTCAGTTTTCTTTCTAGTTCTTTTACATTAATCATTTCCACAGAAATATGGAAGAATATTTTTATCTTTACGAGGTTTTTAAAATTTGAAATGGTATTATAAAAAATGGTTGTGTCCATAACTGCATCTGCACCGTGAAATGAAATATTTTCTTAGATTTCATAAATTTGATATCTGACTTAATAGAATTGCGTCTCATTTGATCTCATTAATGTTCGAAATTTTGTATTATAAAATAATAGAAAGTAAAATAAAAAAGTTAAGAATATACAAGGTTAATTTAAAGAAAAATACTAATCCTAAAAACATGCTCTTTAAATGTTTTGGTGTAAAAAAATGTTTTTAAGTATCTTTAAATTTCATTTTCACAATTTTTTTAAAACTTTTTTTTCAGTGAGAAATATTGTTGCTAAGTTAAAGCTGCCGAAATCAGTGAAGTTTAAACGTCTACGTTTATTTTTGAATAAAAATTTTAAAAAAATAAATGTAGAACACTATTATTAAAATTTAAATGCACTAACTGATTTTTAACTATCTATTTTTTAAAAAAATAATTATATAAAATAGTGAAACAAAAAAAAAAAATTTTACATTATTTAAATTTAAACTAACTTTTTGAAGACTAGCTTCAAAATTTTCCTAATTTTTTTAATTTGTATTTAAAGAAACTGTTTAAAAGATGTTTCCATTAATGTTACGCTGTTTATAAATGTTTGCTACCTAATACTTTATCCCAAGAAGGTGATTATATTTATTCAATTGACATTAAGGTAAAAGTGGGGTAAGCCCGGGTATCTATGAATCGCCTGTTGGAGCTAAATTATTCGACCTAGAAATTATCTGATTTAATCAAAATATTCATTGTTTAGTTGTGTGAAATATATCATTGCTAAAAAGTTATTTATGCACTGCTCTTTTTATAGATGATTTTTTTTTCTAGAGAAAATTCCCCTAGTGGGGTAAAACTGGGTACATATTTTAAATCTATGGGAAATTTAAAAATACTAAATTTTAGTGAAAAGGTAGCAATCATTGCTATTTTATGTGACAAATTCAAGAAAATTATGCAAGCGGTTAGCATGTGAAGTAATCAAGGCCGTACTCAGGAGAGAGTGAGAGACAATTGTCCAGGAGCCCTGGACTACTGTGGGCCCTATCGAAATTCCTTGCAAAAAATATGATACCTATTAATTAATTTCTTTTAAGGAAAAATTGTAGAGAATTTCTTTATATTCATGCAAAAACCACGATTTTTAATAAAGGGTCTTTAAAAATTCTGCAAGGTACGAAAATATGGCTTTTAGTGTTTTTGAAAAAGGGGCCCGCAATAAATTTTGTTAAACCATTGTTTAACCTTGAATGTAGTTGTCTTCTTCCTCCGCTGCTCTGTAGCTTTCACAAGTCCAGCATAAATGCTTATCAACGGTATCTTTAATAACCATTGTTTAACCTTGAATGTAGTCGTCTTCTTCCTCCGCTGCTCTGTAGCTTTCATAAGTCCAGCATAAATGCTTATCAGCGGTATCTTTAATAAACCATTGTTTAACCTTGAATGTAGTTGCCTTCTTCCTCCGCTGCTCTGTAGCTTTCATAAGTCCAGCATAAATGCTTATCAACGGTATCTTTAATAACCATTGTTTAACCTTGAATGTAGTCGTCTTCTTCCTTCGCTGCTCTGTAGCTTTCATAAGTCCAGCATAAATGCTTATCAACGGTATCCTTAATAAACCATTGTTTAACCTTGAATGTAGTCGTCTTTTTCCTCCGCTGCTCTGTAGCTTTCATAAGTCCAGAATTTATGCTTATCAACGGTATCTTTAATAAACCATTGTTTAACCTTGAATGCAGTTGTCTCCTTCCTCCGCTGCTCTGTAGCTTTCATAAGCCCAGCATGAATGCTTATCAACGGTATCTTTAATAAACCATTGTTTAACCTTGAATGTAGTTGTCTTCTTCCTCCGCTGCTCTGTAGCTTTCATAGGCCCAGCATAAATGCTTATCAACGGTATCTTTAATAAACTTCATACAAGGTCAAACGGTATCTTTAATAAACTATTGTTTAACCTTGTATGTAGTTGTCTTCTTCCTCAACTGTATTGTAGTTTTCTTAGGCCCTGCTTGAATACATCAATGGTATATTTAATAAGCCATTGTTTAACCTTGAATGTAATTGTTTTCTTTCTCCACTGCACTGTAACTTTCGTAGGCCCTGTAAAAACAGAAAAAAGCGAAACAAAACGCTGCTACTATAGGACGAAATTCTTATTGTTTGTTGGGGTATGAATTTTTAGTAAGCGTATAATAAGTTGGACTAAAAATAATTTTTATTACTCTAATGACCAATAAATAAAGATAGCTTAAAAAAAAAGAACAATAGAGAGTTGATTCCAAGAAACAAAGTTATGTACACAAATGGCGGGAATTAATCGACAACTACACGGAAATATGGTAAGTCTTTCTTCCTGACTAATAAAGTGTAATTTAGAAATTGTACACTAGTAAACAGAACTAATTTCCACACATACGGGGAACCCGGTCTTACCCGACTCTACTTACCCCACTCTATGACCTACTTAGTGCAAAAGACCAAACCTTCCGCTAAATATCGATGTTTCCTTCCATACTTGTTCGAATGTTCGAAAATATTTATTCATTTTTTAAAAAAAATTCTTTTTAACAGTCGGGAAATGTAGACGTTTAGCATACACTAATGGAAAAACTCTAGGGGAAATAATGTAAACAGACATTTCTGTTCAGAATTCACAGCTAAATGTAGTCATTTTACGTTGTAAAAGCTACTGAATAATTACTGAATTCATTCAACAAAGTGACTAGATTAAAGTAAAAGGAGGAGAAAGTTGGCATCTCCTAACTTTCGGAATTTCGCGGTCACATATACATGAAGGATTTAAGGCATTCTATAGTGATTAAGTCCATTTACACCAAAAGTGAAATTTTTGTATGAGGCCGTTCCTTAGCATTGTTTCCTGAACAGTACTTAAAATGCTTTAGGAATTCCCATTAGATAACAGCACAATGGAACAAAATATCTCATTGGACTGTGATATTTTTTTCCACAAAAACATTCTCTTGAAAAATTCAAAAATGTGGCCTACCATTATTTTTGAGATAAAGTAAATATACTTATTTTAATTAATAATTGACTTTCTTAATAATTTTGTTTTTCGCCAACAATGTTTTTTCAATTAATTTGAAATGTAACGTATCTTTGACTTGAAAGTAATTTCTTTTTTACTAGTCCCTTTCTTAAACACATTTAATAGTTTTAGAAATAGTATTATACTTTCAAAACTTGGAAGATCGTTTGATGTTTCAGTCTAACAAGAAAAGATTTTAAACTATTTGGAGTAAAATGGTGTAAGGCAATTACTGTGAAATTCAAAATGTTGACATTTCTGTATAACATTTTAAAAATACTTTGTCTTTCAAAAACTTTAGTTCTTTTAAAAGAAAACAACTCTTCCGAAAGCAAGCAAAATATTTTCTAAGGACGTTTCATTCTAAGAATTCCTCTAAGAATTTAAGCAATATTTTATTGGCTTAGTTCAAATTTCCTGAGAAAAGAAATAAGCCTTGTTTTTCTTCTTAATGTAAGAAATATTTTATCTTCAAAAGAAAACATTAAAATATAAAAGTCTGAACTTCAACAAAAGTTATTCTTTCATGGAAAATAAAATTTAAGAAATATTTAACTTTGGCAATTATTTTTAGTTAAAAGTTTTTAGACAGTTTTTTTTCTTCATATACTGTTAAACTGCTAGTATTATTGATTTCACTAAAAAGCATCAAAACATTTTTCGAAGAAGAAATGATTTTTCCAAGGAATTCTGAACATTATTCTTTATAAATTGGAATATTTTATCTCTATAATTAATTTACATAAATATCTATAAAAACAAGGCGATTTCCATTAATTTTAAATTCTAATACAGTTGAAGATCCACCACAGTGACTCAGCATTCGTTGCAGCGGCATCAGAAGGTGACCGTTAGGCCAGAGGTGGGCCCAATGACACAAGAGCTCGAGTATCACATGGTGAATAAAGGAGACGAGCGAGCTGTCATCCGATTCCACAGGGCTCATCTGAACACACTGAAATAACGTGTTAAATTGAACTGTATTTTCATTCAAATTGAAATACTGAATCGTGAAAAAGGATTTATTTGCATTATAGTATGTTTTAGTTAAACTGAACAAAACTTAAGCAATATTATGCACCAACACGCTTCTGAGTTTTCTACAATACAGTATTACCTTATCTGAAAAGGGATTAAAATTATAAGACCAATTGCACATTTCAGGATTTTTTTAAAAATGATTTAGATTCATGGTCTGTTCCTGGACAGCACTGACCAGAAAATATTCGTTGATGGATTATGTGTCTGAATCCCATTAATCGCGAAATTTTCCAAAACGTTTGTCTTACGCCGATCTTGTTTTCTCCCCTGGTTGTATTGCAATTTGTAGGGAGCTTTTCACGATGTAAAGCTCAAACCAAGTTAGCGCGTGAGTTAGAGTGGGAAGTCGTATTGTTTATCAAAATCTCTCTATTGTCTTGATAACCTGGGAGGTTTTCGTAGTTTCCACGCTATGCGATGCAAATGCTATTTAGCTTCACTAAAAAAAATCTCTTATAAAGGTCATATTGCTCAGCTATTAAGCTCAGTAATCCATTTGTTATCAAAAATGAGTTGAACAATACCGAGCAACTGCAATAATAATAATAATGAATAAATAAATTCGTCTTTTGAAAAATGTTTTAGTTAATGACTAAAAACAAAACAACGGCAAAGCATTCATATGATTATTGAACAGGAAAACAAACAGATATAGTGAAGAACGTTATTATGCTGCTTTGAATTTCAAGATTCGAATACTATTGAAAAAAAATTTGAGAGAAAACCAAAAGAAAGAGAAGAAGTTTTTTTTTTGATTTAAACTTTTATTCAGAATTAATTTTTTACTCACGTTTTCAAAATGCATTTTTCATTCTATAACGAGCTGTTCTAATTAGTTAGAGCAAAAAAGTATTTTTTAATTATTATTTTCAGCACGTCTAGCATTAAATAAATTTTCTAATTACTTTTTACTTTTTTTTCTAATTCTATTCAGATGAATCTAAATTTTAATAATGTTTCAAGTTTTTATTATATTTTGAAATAAAAAAGAAATCACGGTCCTGTAACAAAAAAATAACGACACGATTTCTCAGTTCCTTGATAATTTTAACTGATTTAATTTTGTGAATTGCTAACGTTTGTATTAATGTAATCATTGAGGTTTATCCCAACAGACTATTTATTGAATTGCGTGTTCTATTCAATAAATTTGCGAGAACTCTAAAGCTCATTTACAAGTCTATTTTCAATTCTTCCTAGAGCAATGCATCGTCCTTTTCCTCTATTATGACTAAAAGGTCTGCTACATTAATCTAATTTAATGGATTTTCACAAATCATTGCAGAGTTATTCATATATTTTCTAAAGTTAACCAGAATTTTGAAGGTAACCATATTTTATTATAGTAATATACAAAGAAATATCATAAATTTTTTAGTCTAGTTTGTTCTTTTTAATTCCTACACTTTTACATGACTCGAGAAAATATGCATAAACAATAGCATTAAGAAAGATTGAATTTATATTTCAAACATTAATAAGTAAATAGCGTTTATTCTGCTTTGTCAATGATTTATAAATTTAAAGCATAGTATAACTTTAAATTGTTAAATTTGCTTTAAGTTTTATTGTTGCTTAATTCGCTGGTGAAATAAATTAAGAGAATTTGCATATTTTGTCGAATTTCATGAAAAGAGCTGAACTGATTGTAAAACCATTGCTTCGAGACAAAAAAGCAAATTTTGTACATCAAATACGTAAGCGTACACGCATATGTAGGCGCAGCCAGTAGAGAAACCGGCTTTATAAGTGCGCGTAAGTTAAGACGCATTTCGTTCGCTAGCACACCTCGGCGAATTTCTTGGCGATATTTTGTAGCAATAAGTAAAATTCAAATCGTAATAGTAAAAATGAGTAACCACCAAAGTTTAGATGATGGAATGAGGTTTCAAATTGTGGGGAGGCTAGAATCAGGCCAATCTCAGGTCCAGATTTGTAGAGAGTTCAATTTAACGCCCAGCGTCGTGTGTAACTTATGGAAACAGTTCCAGGATACCGTATCCATCGAGAGAAAGCCTGGGCAAGGTCGTCCAAGAGCCACGACGGCCAAAGAAGATCTCCATTTGTCCATTATAGCGAGGCGTATCAGAAGGGCTACAGCTTCTCAGCTCTCTCGTATCTTGTATGCAGTCACAGGAGCCCATGTATCAAGGGTGACTGTTTCGAAACGACTTCATGAGCGAGGGTTATTTGCGTCCCACTCCCTTCTACGAACAGGAGAGTTCGTTCAGCATGGTGCAGAGAGCATAGAGATTGGAGTATGGATATATGGGAAACCGTTCTCTTCACTGATGAGTCCCGGTTCAGCCTAAGCACCGTACGTTCATATGGAGAGAGCCAGGGACCATCTACCTACCCACCAATGTCCTCGAAATCGACCGTTATGGGAGAGCAAGTTTAACAGTCTGGACAGGCATCATGTTGGATGGCCGCACACCACTCCATGTCTTTGAAAGAGGCTCTGTGACTGGTGTGAATTACAGGGATGAAATCTTGGAACCCTGTGTTCGCTTTTTCAGGGGTGCAGTTTCCCGAGTTCATTTTAATGAACGATAACGAGAGGCCACGTAGAGCTCTCCTGGTCAACGAATATCTAGAAAGTGAGGATATTCGCCGGATGGATTGGCCAGCCAGATCTCCAGACCTCAACCCTATAGAGCATGACTGGGACGCTCTGGAGAGGGCAATTATAACCCGCTACCCCTCTCCGAGAACCGTTCAGAGAATGAAGACAAAGTTCAGAACGAGTGGTATCAATTGCAAAAGAAAATTATAAACTATGAAATTACGCTTCAAGGCCTGTATATCTGTAAGAGGGGACCCTACCCCTATTAAGTAAAATTTTTTCAAGTGTTACGCATGATCATGCGTGTGTATTACAGTTATTGCATGGTTGTTTGTTTTGTATTGTATCAATGTATGTACATATCAAATTTCCTTAAATTCGGTCCAGTAGTTCTAGAAATAATCGACCTAATCTAAATAACTTCTGTTCTAATGATCAAATTTGCATGATTATAATAATCGAATATTAACATATATAAAGTTAATCACTGGAACCATTAGGATCGAGTCTTAGCACGCGAAAATCTGATCATTAGAAAAAAACTTTTCAGTGTGTTCTGTTTTCATTTTTTTCTTCTTTTTTGCGCACTGTGCATCGATTGTATATTTGCATAACAATTAAAAATTCATTCGGTTATTATGAGAAAAAATAATAAAAAATAACAACTAATTATTAAAAGTTATTGTCTTTGAATAAAAAGTTAAATAATTATGTGGTGACGAATTTTGATTTGCATTAAAAATTCAAAAGATTCTGTGAAATACGTAAGAAATGAAATTACATTAAGGGGTCCAAACTTTCCCCCATTCCTGTTTAAGGTATTGGAATCATAGCTTGAAGATTGCTGCTACACCCAATATATATGAGAGTTAAAAAACCAAATTTGTCGAAGAAATAAGGTATGATTATTGAGAGAAAATAGTCTCCAAGAATGCTTTTTCAGAGAAAATGGAATCAGACACAAAACCCTATATATTGAAAATTCTGTCTGATTCCATTTTGTGTCTATAGCTCGGATAAGCTTCAATTTGTAATTACAAATAAATTTTAAAACAGATTTCCACTAAAAGTAAAAAAAAAAATCGTTTTCATTGATTGCTGTAAATAAGGTTTTACACTCTATGCTTTGAATACCCTCAGATTTTAGATAAAAATTTTTCTAAATTATTTTATAATTAATTTGAAACTATTTCAAACTTAAATTACCGAAATTACTATTTACAAAAGCTATAAGTTATTTAAATTATCGATTAGTTCAACAATTTCCGTAATATACGAATTTCTGCAAAGTTACGCAATAGAGTTAGACAGCTTAATATTTATCGGCTAGAACAAAAGCTTTTACCTAAACAACTCTAACCATAAGGCTAATTTTGTAAATTTCTATTAATTAACTATTCATAACCCTTTATCGTGGAATGCTCTAGGAAAAGTAAAAAGGCTTAACGCTCAATATCTTAAATGCTGAAAGAATCAATTTAAAGAAAAATATTCAATTACTTATTTAGAAATATTGACTATAAAAATCAATAAAAATATAAATTATTCATTAATTTAAATTCATTTGCAAAAGCTAAAACATTCTTAATGCACGAATTTATATAAAGTTATGCATTAGAGTCATGCAACTTAACATTTATCGGCTATTACAAAAACGTTTGATCAAACAATCTTAATCATAAGGAGAATCATAAGTCTTCTAATCTACAATAAGTCTTCTAATCTAAACTAAATAAGTTTAATCTAATAGTCTAATCTAATCTCTCTAAGTCTATTCTAATCTAAATAAGTCTTCTAATCAACAATCTTAATCATAAGTATTCTAATTTTCTATTTTCTAGTAATCTTCTAGCTTTTAAGTATTTAATGTTCATGAAGTAAAGTAAAACACTCCCACAAGGGTCAGTAGATGGCTAAGAGGATCATAAAGGACAAGGTTTGAAAAACAAACATTAGTCTCCAACGACATAACGGAAAGAAAGTGAGGATTGCGTGTCAACCGCCTTTACTTCCCATTCAAACTCACACGATCAGAAGCTTGGTGAGTTTTAAGTTGCCATTGTGGAAAGAACCCCGCGTCTTCACAATAGCAGCTTTGTACCTTAACCACTACGTATAGTTTATACAATAAATCAACCAGTGAGAGCATTATTCATTTAATTGCTGGTTAAAAAGTAAATCAAAATTAATAATTTCCAAAATTAATCATGACAGTTGTGAGTATTATTGCTTGTAAATAATGAAAAATAAAAAAATAAAGGAGAAAATAAAAAAATAAGAAATCTCTTTCCTTGCTAAATGCTTCTCTTGATTCTCGTTTTTTATCAAATTGCTCAAAAACATAAAACATTTAATTCTAAGTGAAATAAAAGCATAATAGTTCCACCTGCAGCAGCTTTTATTGTCTGTTTCATACAGCAATGAAATTCCTTGGGGCTTCTTCATTATTTACTTCCAAGAGAAAAGGCTTATTTCTACTCTAGGCTGGATTACTTTAGACAAAGCTAATGAATTTTTAAGAGGCATGTTAAAAATATTTCACTTACTGAGACTACCAGAAAAGATTAAAAGCTGTAAATGGCTCTCGTGAATTATGGCTCTTCTGTAATGATGGATACTTAAGAGTAGGGACTTAATTTACTCCATTCAATGCAGCATACCTCTTTATTTATTTTTTTCTTCAATATTATAATTGCTACTTTATGTCATTTATTTAAGTAAGAAAAAAATTTTGTCTCGTAATTGCGATGTTCAGGGACACACTTTTGAAGCTTTTGTTACAAAATTTTTTTTATAATTATAATTGTTGTAAGATTGAATATGCTTACAAAATTAGCTCATAAATCTTAAGTTTCAAAAATTTAGAACAGTGATGCTCTTGGCTCTAGACTTTACTGAAAGAATTTTGTTGTAGTTCTAACAATTTTTTTTTATTCCTTTTTGTTCAAACCATTTTAATCCAAATTTTGCATCAAATTTTACTTCATCTTAGCATATTTTGCTCTTTTTTAAAAGAAATTTTTTAAAAAAGTTAATTGTAAATTTGCACCTGTTTTTCTTTTTATTATTTTTTTAAAAAAATTATGTACCGAAATTCAGTTATTTTGAATATTAAAGATAGTTTAATGTAAAATATACGTTTTCCAATTTTTTTAAGTTAATTTTTTGGAGGATTAAATTAAAAAAGCATGAAGAAAAGATTGATCATAAACAGAAAAGAATACAAATATTTAACACTTGAAAAGCAATGTGAGGAAAAAACGAAACTAACAGGTTATATTTCGTATTCTAATTGAAATTCAAAAAAAAAACCTCCCCTACTTTTTAAAAGGAACTGAAAGCCTTTATTGTTATTATTTTTTTAAATAATAAAACAAACTTCTGAATTTGCAAAATTTCTGAATCCCCAAACCTATTTATAATCATACAATATTTTTTGTACAATATTTTACAAACACAGTTCATTTAAACCGTTATTTCAATTTGTGTCCTTTAGTCATTGCAACAAATTTCTTTACTTAACACTCTATTAAATTTGTGCAGAATCTATGTTAATGTATTGAAATTGCAAAAATTTTATATTTAAATGCAGCGTCTTTTTCTTCCCAAACATAAAATTTTTGCTTTTGATATTATGAAGTTTTCTAAAACCACAAATACTTTTATTGCATTATATTGAGGACTCATGTTTATTTAAATAAATACATACAAGAATTTGTACACTTAAATCTATGGCATTTGAAATAATAAAAATAATAAAAAAGATTTTGTTTAAAAAAAACTATTCAAATAGGGTAAAAAGGAAATAATTATATTTTTGTTACACCTAAAACGAAAAACGTAGAGTGTATGTCATTTCAAAAGACGTAGACGAAATTTTTCATAGTGGTAAAAATTTATTACGAAAAGGATGCGCTCAACGTCTTTCGCTTTTGATGTCACGAAAATATAGTTTTATTTTCTATTTTTGTCTGGAAAATATTTCAGCATTCAAAGTCACTTAGCATACAGCTTCAATTAAAATGAGTGCTCCAGCTATTCGGAAAACGGTCAAAATTATCATTATCAGCGATAATAAGGCAATAAATTCTGCTCGTAGTGGACAGAAAAAGATTTGAACTTGTATTTTTATCCAGCACAGATCTGCGTTAAAAGATATTCAAAAAGTGATCGGAATTACTATTGGCGAAAATTTCTATTATTAATAATATCGCGATAAATTCAGCTTGTAGTGGTCAGAAAATGATTGAATCTAGTATTGTCATCAGGCACAAAGCTGATAAATGGATTTGAGTATTTTGGTCGATAAGCGGTCGATATTTTGATTGCAAGATTTCTTCATCACGTACACAAAAGCTAGTTCATAAAATAACAGTAATAATTCTTGTCTATTTGAGTCCATTGATGTAAAACTACAATTGAGAAGGAAAAAAAAAATTTCCTCGTTATTATTCGCATTTGATACGCCTTTTGAGTATGCCATTAACATAACGTACCATTTCAAACTTTGATAAAATGTGATACTCAGGTGCCTAGATCAGTGGTTCAAAAATGGTGTTCCGCTGAACTTAAGGGTTCCGTGGAAGAGATAAAGAAGTTCTGAGAGTTAAGATTTTCTTTAAGCGATTTTTTTTTTTTTAATATTTTCGAAATGTCAAATTATATTCAGATTCAATCAATAGCCCATTATTTACTAATTATTTCGATAGCCTTTATGAAATTATTTGGAGTACAATGCCAAGTGAGAGAATGTTACTTTTTTTTAAAAAAAAAACTATATATATAATTTTTCTAATTACAATTATGAAAAGAATATGTATTTATAAAAAATTTCAATAATATTTCACATTGCGTTTCGTGAATCAAAATATAATAACTTTGTATTCTTTAATAAGGAAATATGTTTCTCTAATAACCTTTTTCAACGCTTATAGTAAGTCTTTTTTTTTTCATTTTATATCAATATGAAAACAAATTTCTAGCTAGACAAGATGCAGCAACAGGAGTGCGAATTTAACTGTCGAACGCAAAACCTAATTTAAGATTATTAACGATAAAACGATGATAAAATTTCAATCCTCTTATTAAATATACAAATGTCCGATGGTCAAAATAAAGTATCTTTTAATGTGTACAATTGTCTTTTCACTGCTCATACACAATATGAATGAAATTACCTTTATTAATTACATTTGTAATGTCGGGATTCCGCAGAAAGAAGGTTGAATATTTAGGGCTCCGTAACCGAAAAACTTGGGAACCGCTGGCCTGGACCGAGAAACTATAGATTCTGAAATATATCAAACTAATAAACGTAAAATTTCAGTAATAAAAGGTGCTAAAATTGTAATTTAACTGAAACTATTTCACTGATACATCATTGAGGAAATCATATTTTACTGGGTTATTGCACTAATAATACCGTATTAAAAACCTTAATTGAGATTATAGGAAACATTTTTAATGCAACTTAAATGTTAAAATACTATCAATAACAAAACCAATAAAGTGTACAAACTTTGAAATTATACTGTAAAAAGAAATTTTAAATTGCATGATTAAATTAATAAATATTAATTAAGTTATCAAAATAATAAATCTTAAGAAGGACAATCAAGTGGTATGACATAGTTCACTTTTGTTACTAGTAGGAAACAGGAAAAACTGCACGAATTGTTGAAAAGGACTAAAAAAATAAAATACTTGTGAAGTGATAAAACAAAGCTGTAAATCACCATGATAAAACGTAACAACTTTAATCCTACAACAGGATATCATAAGCTTTAAGCAAATATCGCTCTTTAATTTACTTTTAAATTCGATTATCTTTCATGGTTGACTTCACTTTCATAATCAAATAAAATTTCTGTTTTTTTTTTCGTTGTTTATATTTATTTGAATTTAGCACAAAGTATCCAAAATAACATAGCTGCTAAGGGAGATTTTATTACCTTACCTTATGAATCATATAAACCTCTTTTTATATGCAAATAAACAAATTAAATAAAGCAGATAACTGAAAAAATTGAATACAAAAAAAGGAAGAATTTTTAAATATGCTTAAATCAATTTTGCATTGGTAAAAATTCTCAATACTCAATCCAATGCTCAATTCGGATCTTTAAGGAAGATAACAAAAATAATAAAATTTTTTTTATCTTATTTGATGAGGAAAAAAAGGCAAACATTTTAACTAATTTAATAAAAATAAGTTTTAAAAGGAAGAAATATATTCATTTCAAACCCTTTATATTCTTCCTTTCAAAATTAAGTAATAATGGTGGTAAGAAATTATTAATTTGAATTACTGAGGATCTACCATTCATTTTTTAACGTCTGCTGTAATCCATAATTAATTAGAATTATTTCTATAAAAACAACCATAAAAAATAGGTTTATAAACTAATAAAATATTGCATGTTTATTTACTACGAATGATAAATATAGGATTAAGAATTATTGAAATAATAATGAGAAAACCATTATCGTTTTTAATGAGTATTGCGTCTTTAAAGAACATTTAAAGATCATTAAATATTCCTTTTTCTTGAAAACTATTCTTCTGAGAGTAATATTTGCACTCATGAATAATAGAAAATTCTTTTAATGGTCATTAAAATATCTTTCAGGTAAAGAAATTTTTTATCTATCTTTATTTCTTTAACATAATATTCCATTCTAATTCTTAATCCAATGTATTAATATAATCAGTTCATTATGTAGAGAAAATTATGCATAATTACACTTGCAGCATTAGTAAAATTGTAATAATAACTTGATGTTTTTAAATAATATTTTTAAAACTAGTGAATTATTTTAAAAAATGGTATGTACATAATGTAATTCTGTAACAGGACCAGAATTTCGTTTGTACCAGATTTTTATAACAATGTTAGTGCAGCAAATTTACACAAAAAGTCAGTTTTGGTTAATAAAATTTAAACAAAAATTTACAGCTATGTCGGTAATCTACAGTACACCAAAAAAATGAGCCACCTTTAATCCAATGATTGGATCTTCACGTTTTAGGAATTTGAGCAAAATTTGAACGAAATTGGTTTAATAGTTCCTGAGAAATCGAATTTTAAGAAATTCGTATATTTAAAATTTGATTTCGCAGGAACTAATTGACCAATTTTGCTCACATTTTGTACTTTAACATGTAAAATTACATATTTTTAAAAAACTTAAGAAATTGTATACCTTACAATTCAAAATTCTTTCAACTATTATTTAATAAAATAATAAGAAATGATAAATATTTACTAAAATTCATCTTTTACATGGAATTATCTTTGGATAAACGAATTTTACAATTGTGTGCAAAAAGTTCTCGAAAGTAATTTTAAAGTAATTTTAACATTAAGGTAAGTAATTTTAATTAAACCAAGTAGTAAAGTAATTTTAACATTAAGGATCAAAACTCTGGATCACTCTCTTGATCAGACCTTAGTAAGGGGACCTTATGTCCCTGATTGCGGCTACCCCCTATATTTTGGGGGTCAGAAATCCTAATCCGTCAAAAAAAACGGCATGTTTATTTAGAAAGGGTACGTTTCGCGTCTTATTTCGTAACTTAAAATATCGTCTGCACTAATTAATTATCATATTTGAGGGCATCCCCTCAAACTATTAAGTTTGAGTCTTAAAAAGAGAAGATCCGATTGAAAGTTATTCATCGTGATCCGCTTCTTAACGTACTGAGCATAATAAGGTTTGTTGAACACTATTCTGTTTTGAAAAATTAAAATAATTAACTATGATAATTAAAAATAAATGAATTTTTCTTTCACCAATATTTTCTAATATAAAATAAGCACCTTATAAAAAGAAATATAATGCATCAATGTCTTACAAGAATTTTTACTAGAATTCATCCAAATTGATATTTGATAATGAAACGTTACAGCAGTAAAATATTTAAAAAATAATGAGTTCTTGTTCTTGTAAATTACAATTGTTTTGCACTATTATATTTTGCATTATAATCTTAATTAGTGGAAAAAGACGATTCGTTACAAAAATTTGACCTATACCATGCTTCTCATATACATACCACAATCTCCTATTCGAAATCATTTGAAAATTTTAAATATCTAATGTTAAAATTTAGAGTACTATTTAAATTAATATAATTTTTCCAAAATTCCTTTATTCAGTATTCTCTAAAAGTAAACTGTGAAAATTGTTTAATCAATATGTGATTTCCTTAGATTTTAAAACAAAATGAGATTTAATTTATGTTTATTCTTCATCCTTATAAGTGTGTAAATAATATATTTGAAATCACATACAATAATCTTTATTTTATTAAACTATATAATAGAAAATGTTACTTTAATTATTATTTTATAATAAATATTACTATTCCCACTGAAAAACAAGTGATGTAAAATTATTTATGGATTAAATATTTTACGATCTTATATACTATTTACACGCGAAAAGAATTGAGGATGAGATAGAATAAATCATTCTTCGAATGAAACGAATTATTAATGAAGCAAAGTATTTTGAAAATCCCGGCAGGATTGTTTTTCTACAATAACCTAAGTAATTGCTCATGACCACACAGTATAAAAACAAAGAGAAGTAAGCTAATTACATAAATAAAAAAGGTGAAGATAAACTTTTTGCACTATTTAAGCAATAACTTTTTCTTTTGTCTATTTGCATCAAGGACGTATTAGTTATGATGTTAATAGTTTTAAGAGTTTTATGAAAAAAATAAGGAGAAAAATATATATCCTTAATAAGAAAATAGATAAGAAATATCTCTTCAGTTTATTATAAAATGCGTCTGAAAAAAGAAGCTTTTAATTTTCACAAATGAACTTGTACTCAAGCAAATGCAAAATTTTCAAAAATTCTCTCAAGATAATCTTATTTTAATAGTGTGTATGTTCAAGATGACGTCGTTTGCATAAATTTGGGCAGGATCTCTTGTGATGTTTAGACTTTCTTAGATGATGTCTTGGCAGGATCTCTTGTGATAAACAAAGATTCATCTCTGAGGTATAGGACTGATATCTTAGATCCCATTGTGAAATTATTTAGAGGTGCTCTTTTTCCGAAATTAATTTTATGCATGACAATAAGAGTCCGATAAAGACTAAATTAGTCGCAAAATACTTTAAAGATTGCACTTTAAAGATTACACTGCATCCTCTGAATATTATTTAGAGGATGCAGTGGCCAACTAGATCTCTAGACCCTAATTTCACCCCATTTTTCGTTGTGGCGTAGGGCTAAGATCTTAGAGCCCTTTGTAAAATTATTCAAAAGTGCTGTTGCTTCCCAGTTCATTTTTATGCAAAACAACAAACCTCCGATCATGATTAATTGGTTGAGAAGTACCTTGAAACCGATGACATTCAGAGGATGAAATGGCCAATCAGATATCCATACCTAAATTTCAGAGATTATGTCTGAAAAGTTCTTTGGTAGAGCATTTGCAAGTCGCTACCCCTTCCAGAAGCCTCCCTCAGCTATGAAAACTGCCTAATTAGAATGGGTTTGATTGTTTCAAGACTTTATCAATAAGCTCGTAAATCGCATGAAAGTTAGTCATGAAACCTGCATTGACGGGAAGGGTGGTCGATTAAACCTCATATTAAAATCACCACAAGTGCCATTTTTCCATTTTGCCCCATTACTTTTGGATCTTCTTGCTGTGATGCTCATTAATTCATGACTTTTGGATCGACCATTTAACTTTTTGCTATCATCACTTTTTTAAATAGTTTGATGTATATTTTATATGAAATTTCACTTGATTTGATTTATTATTTCTCTAGTTTTTTGTTTGGTAAAATGAGTTTGCCTGTGAATAAATCGGCTACTCAACCTTGTTTATAAAATAAAATTAAAAAAATAAACAAGAACAAGTAACTCAAAATGCGATACCTAAATAAAATGAGAAATTTTAAAGGTCCACTTAGGACGAAAAAGGGATTTTATAATGGTTGGCTAACTGAAAAGTGAAAACTAGTGAAAAAGTCAAAAATAAAGTTGAGATAGCTCTGCCACCATTTAGAATAATAAACGAAGGCGTGAGAAACGCATCACAGATTGTGTATAACTAAATTATTAATTCGCATGATTTAAAGTGAATGTAAACTCATGATAAATTAAATGCATTTAGAAAAGAGAAAAAAAACTGCTGTAGTACGGTTTATAGATAAGGCGAATGTTATGCGAATATTGTCAACGAATAGTGACTATCAATTGCAAGCACTATTTATAACGAACGGCTCTGAACAAATGGTGTCAAAATTTTCGAGAAAAGGGAGTATCAATATCGAATCTGCCAAGACGATGGCGAGCAAACCCCGAGATTTCCATTGATTTCATTGCAGTTGTGCTCGATAAAATGAATAAAAACAATTGGAAAATTGCGCCTCGTCATATTTGTGCACCACTTTGAGTCGAGGAAATATGCAACTCCCATTTGAAACTAAGAACTGTAATATCGCGTGCTGTTATTTTCTCGACGCATCCATATTATTTATCATCCATTATAATTCTTTTTTAAAAACTCTCGCGAAAATTGGTTAATTAGTTATATACGATCTGCAGTGCACTCCGACGCTATAAGCGTGATAACTTTTCTTTTAGACTACCTTCTAATGTTGATCTGCGTAAAATTATAAGAACAACTTATTCATTAAAAAAATAACTAATGTTTTTTAATTATATTTCTTGTTTCATTTTGTTCATAGAAATGTGTTCCATTGAACCTAGTTAGAAATTTCAAATTTTTAGGTTTCAAGATTAATTGAAACTTTTAGATTGCTAAAAGCTTTAAGATTGATAACTAGGCTCAATCAAACATATTTCAATGAATAAAAAAAAGCAAAAAATATTTAAAAATACTATACTTAATAAATGGAGAAAGGACATTGATAAAATTTTTTAATTTAACATAAAGAAGCAGGCCCTTAATAGTAATGTTTTGTTGATGTGATGAACAAAGATCTTTATTTTACTTTATTGACATCATAACTATGCACTATTTATTTCTCTATTTATCTCCAAACTCAGAAGTGAGATAAGTGCTACATGACAACAAAAATTACTCACGAATGAAGAAAATATATAGCACTAAGCTGAATAGAAAACCTAAGTTAATCCGCGGGACATGGAATATTTTATATGCGAAGTAGTCGAAACATTTCATCAGAGTGATTGCTTGCTGCGAATTTCCATTTATTCCAAAGCAAACATAAAGGCCGACAAACTCTTGCTGTGGATAAAGAAACAGGAAGAATGGGAAAATATAGCTGTACTTACTCGCTCTTTGTGATGGGGTTAGTAGAAATATATTGGAAATGATATTAACTGGTGTTTGCAGATGTTGAACCCGCATGTGGGCGCGGCTGGAGTTCTCACTATACTTCCGTGACTTCAATAATAGTGTACATGTCAGTTTGACAGAGAAAAGGGTATGAAAGACACTAAATGTGACATCTGTAGCACCTGTTAATGTGATATCAACCTACTTATTGGATTGATTTCTAGATACTTTTGATAGAAATTATTTCTATGTATATATATAATTGATACAAAAACGCTTATTTGTATTATCTTACTCCAAAAATGGTTTTCTTTAACAGACTCAGAACTGAACTTTTCCACTACGAGTGCTTTGATATAATGAGAATTAAGTGCTTTGATGAAAATGAGAATGAAAGTTTAATGAACCAAAGTAAAAATTTTTAGATCAATGTTTTATGTTTGTTAATAAAAGAAGCAAATCCCTTTTTCATGCAAAGTACAAAGTAGGGTGCATCACTTTTGAGAAACAACTTTTGACAGACAGTGGACATTTTCGCTGAAGATAGATTTTTATTATGAAGTTGATGCCTCCAACATTTTTCATTTTATACGAGAGAAAAATACTATTGTCACTTCTCTAGTCTCCATGTAAAATGTTAGCTTTTAAAATTTCTATTGTGTTTTATTGTACTCTTTTTGGTTTTTGTTTGCTAGTTTGTTTACGACGAAAAAGTTTCAAAATTTTGCTTAGCGATAAAAGAGAGTTAAATCTTGCGTGCATCATGTAGAAAACAAATTGTCATCAGTTTCAATTGAATTTTTAACACCCCAGATAAACGGAAAGCGATCGAAATTTCGATTGATGATAAATTGGAGGTAAATTTTGCTTCAGTAGTCCGAAAACGATGTAAACTTGTTTTGACATGCAGCACAGATCTCCAATTAAAATAAAAGCACCCTAGCTATTCGGAAAATGAGCGAAAATTTTTATAACAATAATTTCATGATAAATTCTGCTTATTGTGATCATATATTGTCATCAATTTAATCCTGGTGTTTTCATCAAGAACTTTATTCCCATGTCTGTACTTAAATTTGATACTGACAATAAACTTTCATTACCATTTTTCGATAGTATTTCGAATAATTTTGCTTCAAGTGTCTGGAAACGATTAATACTTGCATTGTAATCAAACACAGAGCTCTTATAAAGATTTAAGTGTTTAGTTGAATATACTTTTAATTGGGTACTTGCACTTCAAGTAGAATATCTCGGATACCCACACATATGATCTATGACGTCAGCGCCAGCTGATAGTTATAAGCTAACTAGCGTGTTTAAGTTGAGCTAAGTTTCTCCACTTAAGTTAGAATGTTAATTAACGTGAAATTAATTAAATATAATGTCGCATTGCACCTAAAATTTGTTGAAATATAATTTTTTCTCGTCAACGTTTTTTTTGATTTACCTAAATTTATTATTTGCTTATGTATCTTATTGTAACCGTGATATATTTTTGTTTTGTGTGCCTGGCAATTTCGATGCATAATTAGCTTGTTTGTGTTCTACTTGGCTTCGTGCCTGTCTTTGTGTTAAATAAGGGAAATTTGGTGAAAGAATTGAAATCTTTGAGAAAAGATATCAGATGATGTCTCTTAAGAGAATTGATCCTTGTCGGGGTTGGCTTACTCGAAATGGAATGGAAGGAACAGTTGCTAACGCAAACAAATGCCACGTTTCAAGAAGAAATCAGGATCGAGGTACCCATACTACGTCTCTTGCTGGTATCCCATTGCAAGATTCTGTCGGCACATACACTAAAAGAAGTTTTTAAAAAAATAGTTAAAAGAAAACTTTTGTTTTCTTTTAACTATTTTCTTCTTTTATATTTTTCTCCTTTTATGTAATATTTTTCAGAGCAAATCAAAGTGAGTAATTATGCAACTTGTAAAATTAAATGATAACAGGATTAAGATTAAATGATGCAATTAAATGATAATAGGATGAAGAAGTTTCTTGAAATTTCTGTTGAAATTTACAAAAAATTTTCTCTTTTATTAAATGTTACAAGAAAATATACGATTTCTGAGCAGTCGAAGTAACTACATCTAATATATGTGAGAACGCATATTTTTTTTAACAGTAAAACCAATTGCTAACATTAAAACTAGTGTGTAAAATAAATTACGAGGCATCTTAATAATTTTTGATCTAATGATTGGATTTTCGTGCAAGGACGTAGCATGTAATTTTAATAATTCAAGGGATTAACGTTAAGGATGTTAAAGTATTTGTGCAGATATTTCAGAGTTCCAAGCACAAAAATATTTCTGAATAAAAATTGCCGGTTTTTCGATGGATTTGAATTCTTGATCCAAAAAATATACGGGCAGATGCAATTTGGAAAATATAATCAAAATAGTTTTGACAAGAAAGCGCTTGAAAGTTTAGATCCTTAAAAGTTACTTTTACTTTTTTGCGTATTTTACCATATATTTAGAACTGCTTAAGGTAAATAAATATTTTTTGCATGCAATTGTAAAAGTCTTTTATCCGAAAATAATTCGAATTAAAAAAGGTTTATTGTTTTTTATTATTTCCCTTAATAATGGTCAAAATGATTAATTATAAGATATTTTTGCATAATTTTTAAATTTGTAAATTTTAATGGCAGGGAGAATATGGACGGAATTGGTCAAACATTTCTTGTGAAATAAAAATGTAAAAATATGCCTTTTTTATACTATTTAGCGTGAAAGAAGTAAAATTAACATTAAGGAGATCATCCCCCAAAAAGGGAGCAATTACAATTATTTAATGATGCAATTAAAGAAGTTATTTCACCTATATTTCTGCGAGTTATTTTAGGAGAAATAATGTATGCTGGATTATAGACAAAAGCAGGAGAAAATTCGGTGATAAATCTTAAATTTATACATTTTAAGGGCCAAAAACATATCCTCTTTCTTTGAAGTTCCGAAAAATTCATATTAGTAAAATGACATTAAAGTTGTTTTTTTTTCTCATATTGATAATGTAATGAGCTGAAAAAAAGTGTTCTGGAAGATTTAACGCCTTCCGATTCAAATGCGACTAGCTTCAAAATAATAAAGAAGAATATAGAAAAACTCAAAAATTCATAATTTCATCATCTACATGATCATCAACGAGCCAAATTTAGCTATAAATTTGATATTTATCAGTTTTAAATCAAAAGACTCATTTTGACCAATAGATTTTACTTTCATGCAACTTGTGTTTTAAAGCTATTCAGAGGAATGCTATTGATTGAGTGATTGATTTGTTCATTTACGTCAGAGCTGCACAATGGGCTATTGACGACGGTCTGGGAAACATTCCTGAGGATGATCCGAAGACATGCCATCGCAATTTCGATCCTCTGCAGAGGGGATGGCACCCCCGCTTCGGTAGCCGACGACCTGCACGCGAAGTCGAGCACTTTTCGGTAGAGCAGTTTAACGAGGACCAATACCGCACACCCTCGGTCCCTTCGCAGACTGATCCGAGTGGTCACCCACCCGCACACTGACCGCAGTCAGTGATGCTTGACTTCAGTGATCTGCTGGGAACCGTGTCTTAACGATCAGTCCACTGCGGGACCAGTGGAATGCAAAGAGACCTCAACTTGAGTAGTCGAAACATCCACTTCCTAGTATTTAAGCTGACTTTTATTCGACTGGTTGAATTGATCAAAAATGCCAATTGCAATCGAAATACGCAATTATTTCAGAGGGATCATAATCTTTACCTATTAATAATGAATACGTATCACAAATTATAATACAAATATTCCTTTACGATATACCTTTATAATATATAATACAAATATAACTTTATATATAATACAAATATACCTTTTCATAATACAAATATTCCTAAAACAAATATTCCTTATAATTCCTTTTTTTCGTNCGAGCACTTTACGGTAGAACAGTTTAACGAGGACCAATACCGCACACCCTCGGTCCCTTCGCAGACTGATCCGAGTGGTCACCTACCCGCACACTGACCGCAGTCAGTGATGCTTGACTTCAGTGATCTGCTGGGAACCGTGTCTTAATGATCAGTCCACTGCGGGACCAGTGGAATGCAAAGAGATCTCAACTTGAGTAGTCGAAACATCCACTTCCTAGTATTTAAGCTGACTTTTATTCGACTGGTTGAATTGATCAAAAATGCCAATTGTCTTCAGTCAGTCTTTTTCGATAATACAGCTCCCTTCATAATTTTAAGATTGTCTAGCCAATATTACAATTATTGGAAATTGAAATATTAAAGGTAAATCTGTAATCGAAATACGCAATTATTTCAGAAGGATCATAATCTTTACCTATTAATAATGAATACGTATCACAAATTATAATACAAATATTCCTTTACGATATACCTTTATAATATATAATACAAATATAACTTTATATATAATACAAATATACCTTTTCATAATACAAATATTCCTAAAACAAATATTCCTTATAATTCCTTTTTTTCGTGAAGTATAAATAATGCTGTTGATTATCTTTTTTTAAAGATCGACAATAAGACACAGGACTTTGATTTTCGATGATAGGTTTAAAATTTCTTTGAATTTATTCAGATTTAATTTCACCTTGAGAATTAGTTTAATTAAATTAGTTTAGTTAATTTGAGAATTAAAAGCAAAGAAGCTTTTCAGCAATGTTGTAGTATCATTGACATTGCAAGTGGATGAAGAAGGGTATGAAAGAGAAATTAACACACATTCTTTGTTCTCCTACCTTCATTGAGATAATAATAGTTCTCTAGCTTCCTACAGAATGAACCATGCTACTATTAGGTAATATGCATACTACTCTCGAACTGATTGATCATTGTAATAACACAAAATATTCTGCGTGGTCGACGAATCATGGATCACATACCAATTACCGTTGAACTAACCGTGGAGCGGTGATTTGGTGCTCTTCAAGCAATTTCTACTCAAACATTTCCCCACAAAGAGGTGTTTGTTCCAAAGCATGACGTATGCTCATTGTCATCACAATGTCATGTTTATGAAATTGTCATCATAACAAACACACCTTAATCCCATTAAAAATATCCAGTGTAAAAGAATTATACCACAAAAAACTCCATGAATAGGAAATATTACAATAAATAATGATAAATTTTTAGGGCTACTATTCTTACGAGATTCCTAACAAAACGATATTTTGCCCTAACCAGATTTTGTTCCACAGATTTCTAAAAAAAATACTCCCTAAATTTTGACTATGCTATGAATTTGATCAGTTTGGTCAGAATATTCCACCCAGAACATTATGATATCCCTACTCTTGAAACAAACCCTTTTATTTAAAAAAAAAAACATAAAATAAATAAATTCTTAATACAAGAAGACAATAAACTGAACGAAAATTCTTATCTATTTTTATTCTAAATAACTAAGTATTCGTCTAATAGACTACCGATTTTTGTTAACCTATGAGTCGAATGGTTTGCTATAGTGGTTTAAGATAAGATATCTATAATAGGATGGCTTAAATTTTCTTATTAATATTCCACAATTCATATTTAAGCTTGAAATAACAGATTTAATAATAATTAAGATTACAAAACAATAATTTTCCTAAATAACAATAAGAAACTACTATTCATCTGTAACAATAAAAGTAATCAAGTTTGTGAAACATTGTACGAAAAAAATATGGTACACAAAAGTTGGGTTGTTTATTGAAGACGACGCGGCCTATTTTATATGTTGTTTTGTACGTGTCAGGAAATATAAGGTAGGATATAAAAGAAAAGATATTTCAAGTATGCCACCTATTCTCACACGTTAGCTCTTTCCGGAATACGGGTTCCATGATTCGATTGTGAGAGACGTCACGGGAACTGGAGCTCTTATCGATCCTGTTGTCCTGGATACGTGTGACGTCACTGCGGTGACGCAGTAGTTTGAAATTTCATAAAAGTGCGCACCTTCTAGCGCTCCGAGATCTTTAATTCATTTATCTTGACTTTAATGATTAGAAAAGGTAAAATTTAATTTTGTATAAAGTCAATGTAAACAACCCAAATCGAATAAAGGGTATTGTTCTCTAAACTAAGTAGAGACTTTAAGCCATTATTAAAACTAGATTTTAAACAATTCGTTGTCTGATTCGATTATTTGTTATTCGCTTAATGAATGTTTACACTCTCGAATAACAATGAAACTGATAATTATTGAAGCATTTCAGATATTTTTCAAAGCCTTTTAAAATATTTTATGAATTATTATGATTGCTTCAATAATTTTAAATTCACAGAATCATTTTATGAAAAGCAATTGCAAAGAAAAGAGAAACTCCACTGAAATGTATGAATTTAAAATGCTAAGTAAATTTGAGGAATAAAGTCCGGAATAAAACAAAGAGGAAATAATGGTTGCTTTAAACAATTCATAACCATACTCAAGCAATTCGAAAAATTTTATATCAATTTTTAGAAACATTTTTATTTCCTAATTTATTGAATAAGTTTGCCTCCAATTTATGCTTTTTTTTAACCTAGAAAAAATATAACTTGAGATTCAAATGATTCGGTTCAAAATATCAGGTACTTCAAGAACAATGTATTTATATGCTTAACAGGAACTGTTGAAAAATTCTTTAAATAAGCAAAAATCACTACTATTGTTGTTGTTTCTAATGCCACTTGCCAATATCAGCACGCTTGCTTGGAGAAACTAAGCAAACTTAAGGCAGAGGGTGCGTTTTTTGTTCTTCAGTGGCGCCATCTATAACCAGAAATAAGACTTCTGCCACACACACAGCACAGCCCGTTTTAAAGGGCGGACCCATTCATACATCCACAGACCGTAATTTCGACCTAAACTAGAGAACGATCAATCTCCAATTATCCCATCAGAGGTATTGATTTGCTATGGGAACTTGGAGGACTTTGTGATCTGACATATTTAACGTGCACCAGTCACCATTTACTACACGGGGAGTCTTCGGAGGCAGGGATCGAACTCACGTCATCTTTTACATAGGCCCAATGCCCTACCAACCAGGTTATCCTGGCCTACTACTATCATACTTTATAAATACGTTTTTATTAACTCGTTTTTGTGTGTGTTAGAGTGGATTATTACAAACAAAACTCAGGCCATTTTCCGGAAAACTAGAGCACTTATAACTCTCCGTACCTGTTGGCAAAGCAAGTTTCAATGGTTTCCTAACCTTCACAGATGCAATTTTCCAATTCATAGATAATCGCTAATGTGAATTTATCTTTAAAGTTTTAATCTTTTTCTAACTAATTCGATCATTTAAATTTTAAATGGAACTTTGCGCTGGTTATCACCACAAGTTTGAATTCTTTTTTATCTTTGCAAGCCGAGTTTATCTCCAAAAAATAATTTGTCTTTGCATTTCAAATTTATCACCGTATTTCGAGAGAGATGCCCCCACGTTTCTTGTTTTCGTTCCGATAGGAACAAAATTATTTTTTATTTTTAATTCATCTAAAAACATAATATTTAAAATTTCTGTTGTGTTCTGTTGTCTCATTTTACCAACGTCATTGAACAATCATCTACGCAAGAGATACTGAGATCTTAAATTTGTAATTTTGAACTCTTCTGAGAAAACAAGGGAAATTATGAGTAAAGATCAACTGAAAGCCTCCTCGTTGCATCTTATAAATATTATACCACTCAGAAAAATGAACTAGTCAACTTCTATCATTAAACTTTAGAAAGATATTTATCTTGAAATTTATATATTTGGTTTATTAATTTAGAGTAGTTAACAAGGACGTGAGAAAAATCAATTTTATTTTCAAACTAAGTCTACTTTGAAATATACAATCATCATCCTTCTAATTTTCCTAGCTTTTAAGGCAGCTCTAATAAAGATTGTAAAAATTACTTTTCAATCAAACTGCAAAAATACGTATATTACAAATTATGCAGATTAAAGAATTGCTGTGAAAGATTACTTTTTCTCATCCTTTAAAATACACCATTACACAGTGGGCCATCATCCAAGTTTTCGTGGCCAAAATTAGTATTTCGATAAAATTTGTTTCAAAATTTGGGGATTTTTACTTAGGGTCTTTTATGTGCAGGTAAATTGAATTCATAGTTGAAATTTTGAAATACACTAAAAATACCCCAAAAAACAAAATAGCGACTGAAATATGGTGAGAAAAAAAATAATATAGTACATTTAAATAATTAAATATAGCAATGAAAATATAATAATTTTCGTAATTTTATTTTGAAAATGAAAAGCAAATTATATTTCAGAAGTAATATTACAAAATAACGCGTAAACATGAAAAAAAAACATAATTTTTGTTTTACGGTATATTTAGTCCACCTTTGCAATACGGAAAAAATGGGGCAGGTTTTTTCGAAAGAAGACAACAAAAGAAACATCAAAGAAGAAGAAAGTTTAGCTAATTAACTCGCGGAACTTTTTGGAACTAAGTTTCGAAAGTCATTCAAACATTGTAAAATGTTAAATGATAAGATATAAACTATAAGTTTGTCAAGAGTATTATCTAATCCAACAAATTGAAAAATTGTACTGTAATTTCAGACTAATTACTCTGATGAAAATGTAACAGCAAGGTGAAATTCCTATATAGATTTCTGAAATAAAAAATTAAAAGTTACATTTAAAAAAATTGTAACATATTTTTCATTAAATTGTACTCTCGTCAGTCCAAAAAGTAAATTCTAATGTTTGGAATGATTATGAATACTTAATTTTGGCTACATTAAAACTGCCTACACATATTTTAGTTGAAAATTTAATTTTTGACTTTTGGCCAAAGATCATGTTCTTCTGACCCACAGTGCATTAAAACAAGTGAAAGGAAAGTAGTTCAGAGCATCTCAAATTTAACCTAGGTGCTAAAGGATTTTACCTGAAATAATCATGCAGAGTTTTTATTTATTTATTTGTAGTTTTTTTTCTTTGGGGGGGGGGTGCTGAATCATACCCAGTGTTTAGTAAATACCTTATAGATAGAAGATAGATATAGATAGAAGATATCTGAACGCATATCAGTATATTAGAAATAAAAAAACTACATACAATTTAACCTTAGGGTAATGGAGAAAAAGAATTGCGAGTATAAGAAAAATGACTATACAGCTGAAGTGATGCCTCTCCCAGTACTTTAACGGTAAAACAGGGGAGAATAATCAATAGAGGTTTGAAATTTTATAAAAAGTATTTTTTGATGTATAGTATTTTTAGACCAAAATATTTCTACACCCTAAGAGAAATACTTCAGCCCCCCAATACCACAGTTTTTCCTAAACCTTCCCTACAATCATAATTTTAAAGCACTTTTCGATTTAAAGAAGAAGAAAAAACTTTGGAATATACTTATGTGATTTTTATTATTCCTCTGAGGAATGTCTTACCTTAACCCCTCTACAGTAACATAATTTTCCCAAACCACGATTTCTAATCTCTCTTTTTAAATTTTGGAGCGTCAGATTTTTCAATAATTTTATATTTTTAAGGAAAATAATATCCTCATCCCTGCAAACCATAACCTTTAAGGACCTTTCTAATTTTAACTTCGCGGTCTTTTTAAATTTTCAAGCAACTAAATTTTTAAAAAATGGCCTTAACATTTCGATACGAATGAAAAGTTTATACAAGACAAAAATAATAATAGAACAAGATTAAAAAAAATTGAAACAAAAGCAAAGTTTAATTTTACAAGTTTAGAACAAAGTTTACCTTTTCTAAAAATTATATTCAAAGTTTCCTCTGTGGAGATTTCCGATTCAGGTTTATTTTCCAACGGTGAATGTACAGTAGTTTTTTATTATCTAAACTCTGCTGCGTATTATACTCGATTTTTTTCTCAATCGCATATTTGCTGTACGTTATTGCAAGTTCCACTGCAATTTAAGCATGCAATTGAGCCTTGTATTCCAGCTTTACGGCAGTTACACACTCTCGTGCACCCTTTATTGCAATCAAACTTTTTTTTTTCCTAACGAGAAGGCACTGAACCTTTCGATCTTCGTATCGGAAGCCGGCAAAGTCAAACCTAATGAATTGTAAAACTTTAAGGGGAATAGAAAGTTGAACAGTAGTTAGAGACTAAATACCAACAAAGAATTTTCTCTATCCTTACATATCCTGATAGGTTTTGCATCACCAAACCATTGCTGAATTTGATGATATACCCTGTAAGAGTGTTATTTTGTAATTTTTACTGAGCCTGGTAATGTTTTTAATTATCGTAAAGACTGATTTAAAAAAATAATGATACCACCAGTAATCCAAAGAAGATTAAATAATAATATAATGCGAAGAAGAATTTTCACCATAATTTTTGACAATTTGTGAAATAATCTGCGCTACCTCTTCATCATACAAGTAAGCGTTGAGGCTTACTTGCTATTATTTCAATTCCATAGTAATTTTTTTTCATTATCGCAATTCTTTGGTATGTTATCCTACGGTCAAGCTGTAGATACAGATTCTGTAGAAAATTTTTCATAGTTCTAAAATTTATCATCAGAAATTTTCTATCGCAAACGAAATAAAATTTTGAGTGAAAAAGTGATACGTATATTTGGCAAAATTCTTTACAAAATTAATTTGAATTTTGTTGTTGTAGTTCATTTACGTCGCACTACAGCTGCACAATGGGCTATTGGCGACGGTCTGGGAAACATCCCTGAGGATGATCCGAAGACATGCCATCATAATTTTGATCCCCTGCAAAGGGGATGGCATCCCCGCTTCGGTAGCCCAACGACCTGCACGCGAAATCGAGCACTTTACGGTAGCACAGTTTAACGAGGACCAATACCGCACACCCTCGGTCCCTACGTCGGTAAGTGGGTCACCCACCCGCTTACTGACCGCAGCCAGTGATGCTTGACTTCGGTGGCCTGCTGGGAACCGTGTCTTAACGATCAGTCCACTGCGGGACATTTAAATTTTGACTTATACGAAACATAGTAAACTAACTTTAGGTTCTTCAATTATATTTCAATTCAGAAATTATTTCAGTTTAACGTTTCTAGGGTAAATAGTGTTTCTAATGTAAAAACTTAGTAATTAAATATCTTACCAGTAATAGAAGTTATTACCCAAAATAATTTCTTCTTTAATGATTCTGATGAAACTAATTATATTATTGTGTTGCAAAATAAGAAACAAAAAGAAATTTATGTTTCATTAATTTTTTTTTTTAAATTTTGACAATTTGAAAAATTTATATCTGAGATAAAATGAAGAAAACTTCACTATCGATTAGTTTAAATTAGTTCATACTAATTTAGGTTAATTTATAAATAAGTAAATAAATTCAATTTAAGTAATTTTAAACGCTTTTGCTGTCGACTTCTGCAATTTCCTCAAAGTCTGTGCAGAATTTTCAGCAGAGAATGACATTAAATTATATCCGCTGATTTAATTTTCTAATCGAAATAGTTGGAATAAGGAAGAAGAAATTCAATTACTCAAGTTCTCTACTTTCCACCAAAAGCATCTGAAGGACAGGCGTTTCTAATAAAACGAAGTAGGTTGATGTTGTCCAAACTAATAACAGTTTCTTAAGTTTTTACTAATCGATATTGCATAACTCTAAAGATTGAGAAAATCTCTTTTAAAAAAGATTTGGGTTTAATCCCATGAAGTGACATGAAGTGAATTTGAACTATAAGTAATCACGTTTACTGGGGTTCAATTTTGAATAGAGTCGAATGTTTTGCAGTAAATTCATCAAGTTTAAGTGAGAAGAGTCATTAAAACTTCTTAAAAATTTTCTTTTGTATTAATTACAACAAGCACTTTGTTTTAATGATTAGAAGAAAAATTTTATTCCTTAAAGTGCACGAAAGTTCTTTTCTTTAAATTACACTTAAGATTCATATAGATCGAATAGATTTTAAGTTGATTAGTTATCTGAAAAAGAAATTTTAAACTCTTCCTCCTGAAACACAGGGTAAAAATTCGACTTCTATTTCTCGTGCCCGTGATATTTTCGGCCTAGAGTGGTCAAAAGTAACGCTCCAAAAAGATTAAAGCACTCTATTTATGAACGAAATTATGCTTATTTCTCAATCTATACACTAGTGGTCAGTACCATGCGATTTGTAAATTGTATATAGTTCATTAGATGCCAACACTCATCAAACACAATTATTTTGGATTTATTAAAAAATTAAAAATGGGTGCATATATTGTACAGCACGCAAAAAAATGGACAACCCTGAAAACCTTTTGATGTAATGATCGGATTTGTAGGTTCTAGAACTCAATCTTAATGGCTAGGGGGGCTTACCTCAAATATGCTAATTAATAAGTGCAGATGATATTTTAAAATACGAAATCAGACACATAAACGTACTTTCTCTGAATAAACATATCTTTTTTTTTCGAAGGATTCAAATTTCTGACCCCCAAAATATAGGGGTAGCCGCGATCTGGGAAATATGGTTCCAATGGTTTTGTCAGGAGAGTGCTCCAAAGTTTGGACCCCTTAATGTTAATTTTACCTTTTTGCGTATTTCACTATATCTCGAGAACTTTTTAAAAGGATTGAAAAAACTTTTACACTCAATTATAAAATTCGTTTATCCAAAGATAATTATATGCAAAAATAACTTTTAGTTAATATTTATTAATATTTTATTTAAGAATGGTCGAAAAATTTTTGAATTGTAAGGCTTACAATTTCTTGCATTATTTGAAAGAATATAATTTTACATGGTAAAATACAAAATTTCAGCAAAATTGGTTGAAAAGTTCCTGAGAAAATGAATTTAAAAAAAAAATCAGATACTTAAAATTCGATTTCTCAGGAACTATTCGACCGATTTCGTTCAAATTTTGTATTTTGCCATGTAAAGTTATATTGTTTCAAATAAAGCAGTAAAACTTTTACCTTACAATTCAAAATTTTTTTGAACATTCTTTGATAAAATAATAAATATTTACTAAATGTTAATTTATATATGGAATTACCTTTGGAGAAATGAAATTTATAATTGAGTGTAAAAATTTTTCAATTCGTTTAAAAAAGTTCTAGAGATATAGCGAAATACGCAAAAAAAGTAATATTAATATTAAAGGGTTCAAACTTAGAAGCGCTCTCCTGACCAAACTATTGCGGCTACTCCCTGTATTTTGGGGGTCAGAAATCCGAATCCGTGGGAAAAAAGGAATGCTTTTATCAGAGAAAGTATGTTTTTTCTTTTGATTTGGTATTTTAAAATATCTTTTGAAATTAATAATTAGCATATTTGGTAGCATAATTGCATTGAGATAAATTTTAAACCAAATCATTAACTTTAAAATTGTATTTTCCTCTTTTGACTGCTCATTTTAAACTTTCATTTGATTTTAGGTTACTAAATAACTCATTCAATATTTTTGACCATTATTTAGCAATATTGCAAAAATAGACTAGCTAATATTTATTTTGAATTTTAATGAGTTATTTAATATAGATGGTTAGTAATGACTTATTTTATATAATTAGTTGGTCATAAGTTATTTTGCATAGTCTTTTAAAATTTTAAACAGTTATTTTAATTGCAGGCTTTGACTTAACACAGATTTAGATAAAATTTATTATAGAAGCAAATGTAACTTATTAAAAAGAAAATATAACTTAATTACCGTTTAATAATTATAAAACTTAACTAATTATTTAACATGTTGCATAATATGATAACACCATAATATTATGTTATAATTCTTTTTTCTAACGGCAAGCACTGAACTTTGCGTTTTTCGCCTTGGAAGATGCCGGAAGTGTTACTCACTTAACGTTACTCAGTGGGCACCTAAGTCACGGAGGCGAGCAGCATTGCCCAAGCCACACTGCCTCAGATATCCGTTTATAGGGAGGGCCACATTCACACATCACACAATAGAGAACAACACAGAGAAAAACATCCATGCTCTGAGCGGGATTCGAACTCGCAGCCATTGGCTTCGCAGTCAGGCAAGCTAACCGCTCGACCATCTGGCCGGCTTATGTTATAATATAATATAGGAATAATTGTTGTTGTTGTTTCCAATGCCACTTGCCACACAAGCAAGCCTGCTTGGTGAAACCGAGCAAATTTAAGGCAGAGTGTGAGTTTCTTGCTTTTCAGTGGCGCCATTCCATGGCCAAGAATTCGTTTTCAGCCACACACACGTCACAGCCCGTTTTATAGGGCGGACCCATTCACACATCCATTCATTCATCTACAGATTGTAATTTTGACCTGAATCAGAGAACGATCGATGTCCAATCCAGTACCCCCAGAGGTTGTGATTTGTTATGGGAACATGGAGGACTTTGAGACTCGACAGATTTAACGTGCATCAGTCACCATTTACTACACGAGGAGTCTTCGACCGGTGGGGTTCGAACCCACGCACTCTCTTCTAAAGATCATATACCTACTTTACCTTCATATAATACCCTTCAAGCAAACCGTTCGGGAGACAGGAATAATAGTTTTAGCTATAAATCTTTAACTTTAAATGAAAATCAAAATCATAATAGTTACAGAGCATAATATTAATACGGATTTATTATTTCTGGTAAATACCGTTAAGTAAAAAATAAATGTATAATTTTCAAATAAATACCATTACAATAAATTCATTGTTTTAATGCTGATGACAAAAAATGATATCTGAATCTTCTTCGTTTATGGAGGCAATCATGTGATTTTCCTGTCCAATGAAAATACACGAAACGGCTGAGCGACAATTATGTTTTTACACAGTAAGGAAATACTTTGTTTTTGAAAATTAACTTACATAGAAATATCGAATAGTATTACAGTTCAGAAAAAATTATTGATTTAAAAAGCTCGTATACCTACTTTACCTTCATATAATACCCTTCAAGCAAACCGTTCGGGAGACAGGAATAAAATTTCGTATAAAGGTTTTATAAATTTGCTCTCACAAATAGTGTGTATGGTGTTAAAAACCACCAGTTTTCACCGTCATGAATACAGTGGCAGAATTTCGAAACTTTCAAATGCTAACAAATACTATATTTATCATCGAAACAAGCAGATATGAAGAGAACAAATAGCAACATATCCCTGTTATTTTTTTCGCCTTCATGTTGTCGCCAGAGCATGTTCAACAGAGCTGTATCGCTCACTAGTCGAACATTTATGAAATATAAATGCCTAACTGTCTTCACAAATGCTTAACTGATTAGAGAAGAACACTATTAAAGTTTTGAGCAAAAAAAATTATTTTCTAACATTATTATTTAATTTTTATCACAGTGTGTATTTATTCTTATGAATTTCTGTAAAACTCAAAAATAATACGAGTACATATTTCACATACAAACGCAAAATAAACATTTCCATTTTTTCCCTTTTATTTAGGTATCGCAAAACCTCTTATATTACGCCTACTCACTTCATACGGCGGCGACGAGTCTTAAAACTGAGACATAACAGAAGATAGTTTATTTTTGGAACAGTCATGAATGAGATCCACGTGCTTAATACAATTAGTTTCGGCCTGTTTTGTTTGTTTTATAGATAGATACGGTTTTATTAAATTAATTAAACATGTATTTAACTACACCGAACACTATACTTCTTTAATTTATTATATCTTTATACAAATAGAAAGAGTGAAAATTCGAATCGTGAATTATGTTGTGATAAACTACGATATAATGAAGAATCCAGCTGTTCGTGGAAAAATGTAGAATGATATTAAATTAATTAATTTATGCGTAATTTTCTACTTACCGTCGTACTTTTATTCATTCACATCTTTAAAAAAACTTAAATAATTTGAATATGTGTTGAATAAATTTGATTTATAACGGTGATTTGACGTTTATAAATATTTAATTATTCTTAGGAACATTTTGAAATTTAAATAATTCTGTTACTTAACTTCTAATAATAAGATTTCCAAAAGAATTGAGTGTAAGACATGAAAGGACAGACTAATAATAGAGGAATGAAGTATATCTGTAGATGTTTAAAATTAAAAGAAGTTTCGGTCAGTTCTCTTCAGAACTATGGACAGATTTTATTTCAATTCGATTTGAACATTAAAAAATATAACTCTCCTTTGAACTTAACAAAAATATAATTTTTCATGTTCAAATAAAGTTTCATTTAGATCTGTTAAGTAATTCAGGAGATAATCAACTGAAAGTGGAAATTCAATTAACTTTGAATACTAAAGAGTAGTTTTAGAAAAGTTCAAGTTTAAAAAAGACTAGTTTTTAAAAAATAATTTTTACATTCATCATATCTCCCATGTAAAATTATTTTCAACCTCAAAAATCAAAAAATTATTTCTCGAGACAACAAAGCATCGTTCCATAAAAAGAAAAAAATTGAAATCGTTGAAAAAATACATAAATACGAAAGCACACATCTAACATTAACAACAACAAAATAATAACAATAATAAATTTTCGCTATTATTTTTAAAACAGAACCAAAAGATAGTTAATAATAAATTTTGGGGAACAAAAATAACCAGAAGAAATAATAAAATTACATATCACAATAAGAAAGAAAATAAACACAGGGAAAAATAAACATTTCTAACATATTAAAAACTGAAATGTAATACAGGTGATGGACACATTTATAGATTTTAGAAAGGTAACAAAAACAAACACTGAAGCGCCATTAATTATTTTATTAATTTTAAAAGGTTTAAATAGAATTAAAATTTTAAAAAATAGAAGCTACTTTTAGGTCATAAATTATTATGAGGTCAATTGATATTGCATGAATTGATATCATTGACTTCTACAGCAGTCAAGTCAAAATATGTATTTTTTTCCTTTTATTGGTAGAACTTTTTTTAAGTAATTAAATCTGAACATAGATTAAAAAAGGACTTCAAAAACAACCAACAACTTGTTTTTACCTCCTTTTAAAAATTAAAAATAATGCTAACAGTATTAAACTCATATGATTTCCTGAAAATTTTTCTGCATGCTAACTTAATCACAAACCTAAAAATTTTCTGTTTATTTTTATCTTTATAATTGGAAGTTTTCTGAACTTCAAGAATTTATAGGTTTGGGGGTGCAAACAAATAATTTAAACATGTGTATAAAATTTCTGAATGTTACATAATAAATGCAATTTATTTTGGTTTTTTTGAAAATTGCAAAATGTTCCTAATTTTTTTTCCAACTTATTAAATGTGTTTGGTTAATCTTAAATTACTTACAAATTTTTTCTACTTGGTTACGTTATTTACACTTTACCACAAAAAGACAATTTAATATATTCAAGGGATATTTATATCCCTTGAATATAATTTTAGCATACTAAAAACTTTGTCGCGGAGAAAAGTAAAAAACATTTTTTTTAAGGAAAAAATTTTGAAATTTAGGTAAAGTTGGACAAATAGTTTTCTTAAATGTAAGGGCATTATAAATAAAATATTTTTTAATGAAATAGAAAAACATTAAAAGAAGTTTTTGTTCTCTTTTTTCTTACATAAAGAATAGAGGGGCTTAAAGCAATATTATCAAATTGTTTAAGAGGGAGAGCTTTAGTGAAAAACACCACGATTTCCATGAATTTAGTAAAATTTTTCGGGGTACTACGGTGTTACGAACTAATTTAAATTTCAGAAACTTGTAAAGTACCTACCTAAAGTTACAATATTACTAAGATTAGCTTGATGTAAAGCGTCACCTATGGAAAAAGTAATTTAACATTATATAGCACCAAGTCTTTCGATATTATTAAATATGACTTAAATTCTGAGATTATATAGCTGATAATAAGATAAGTTGAGTATAAGATATTTTTTACTTGATATAGACATTTTTGCTAGAGAAAACAATTTTCACTTTTCGACGAAAAGTACTGTACCCTTGTTTTCTTTGCGGAGTGACTATTTCAGCAGTGAAACAGTTTTACAGTACAAGGAAGCAATCGACCCTCACACAAATCTCGTAATGATAAGCGTTGAGTAATCAGAACTAATGACTACTCAACTCATGCTAGAGAAGAGGATTACTTTTTCTGCGTCTAAAATGCGAATCGATTTACCAAAATTTATTTAATTTTTAACAAGTAAATTACAGATAGAGGAAAAAAGCACTGACAAATTTTGTTTTTTGTTCATATTTTAACTAATTCTTTAAGAAATATCGTTATTCATCGTTATCGTTTAAGCATCAGCGGATTTAACAGCAACTAATTGTAGTAAAACTTTGTTCAACAAATAAAGCCTAAAGCACTTATGTTAAAAGAAGAAAAAATAAATTATGGAGAATTACGTTACTCTTGAATAAGGAGTAACTTTAACTTGCAGCAAGAATTCAATATTTGGGTATTAATTCAATAAAAGTCTTTAATAAATATAGATATACCACTTAAAAGGTGTTGTAATAAAAATAAAAACGTGAAAAGTATTTTTTTAAATCATTTTTATACATATATTTAATTTCAGAAAGTTTAAATTTTAAGTAAAAGTAAAAATCAATTTCGCGTTTTAAATTGGCAAACTAGATATTGCACCAACGATTTTAGCAATCACAATTGTGATTAAGAATATCGATAAGAGAAACATTAATGACGAAAACTTTAAGATCTAGAACTTTTCCTTTTTTCAAATATTTATCTAATTTTTGATACCTTTTTACAGTTATTTTTACTGTAATATACCATTTAATTTAAAATATGCCATATTCATTACATCTTACGAAAATTTTTGAAAGCTATTTGAATTTACTAAAATAAATAATCTTTAAAATAAAAATAAATGATCATTTTTTTCATAATTTTTCTTTTTCTTTTCTTTCTCACATTATTTTTTTTAAATAATATACCGAAAAAATTTAAAACAAATGGATAATTTTCCGTTATATTTATAAAATTTAATCAACTTTTATTTAGTTAATTTTCAAACTAATTTTAGTTTTAATAAAAAATGCAAAGCTGTTTTTTTTCAACTTTCATTAAAAAAAAAAAATTTCGTGATTTTTTAAATTAATTCTATTATTTACATATATATAAATAAATTTATAACAAATCTTTATTCTGAAGGAATAAAAATGTGTGCCTAACATTATTCAGTTCTTTACCATGAACGAATAATATTTTTTCAACTTTCAATAAATAAAAAAAATTTCGCGATTTTTTAAATTAATTCTATTATTTACATATATATAAATAAATTTATAACAAATTTTTATTCTGAAGGAATAAAAATGTGTGCTTAACATTATTTAGTTCTTTACCATGAACGAATAATATTCAAGCGTGATTGTTTCTCAAAGTGCTTTCATCAAGGAAAAATGGAAAATAAAATAATACATAAATAAAATAAAAACAGTTTGTTGGTGAAAAGAGCTCGACTTAAACTCGAATCGAAGTATTAATTTTAAACTATCTTGCTGTAAAGAATTTTTTGGACTTAAAAACAGAAAAGTATCATAAACTGGTAAAAAAATATTTGACTTCAAAAAAAATAGAGACATGATTGATGAAAACAATTAAAACCAATGACTAATTATGAATTTTTGCATAATTCCATAAATCCAAACCATACAGTGTTGGAGTAATTTCACAAATACTAAAAATTAAAGAAAAAACGCTTTTTATTTTAACAAAACTATGGCTTTTTTTCAGATTGCCATTTTCACGAGAAGCATAGAGAGCGTTGGCTAAAGATAGACATAACTTAAGGAAATAGTCACGAGTAACTGTCAGATATTCCCAACAGTTATAAAAATAGTATGTTATTCGATAAAAAGAACTTTTCATATTGTAGTAGCCTTTGAAGAACATCCTTTAGGACGTTCCACTGTGAGGTCGTCGCTAAGCATTTCAGGATCTACAGATGAGATATTTTTATTTGCAGCTCTTTATTGCTTTATTTTTCCTTAAATTTGTTTTGTAGTAAATTTTACGATAAACACAGAAAAAATATGGATAATTTAATAAAAAGCATTTATATAGTAATAATAAGTAATAGCACTAATCCATATTTATTCTACTTTAAATTTTAAAGGAATAAAGGTGTGCATGTTAAATATATAAATATGAATCACAAATATAAACATGTATTCTCAACTCGGAAATAAATTTCAGAACAAGAAAATTAAATAGAAGTTAGAGAACTATCAAATCGTATTTTACTTAAGGTGCTAGGAAAAAATGTATTTACTTTATCCTTTTATCTTTATTAATAATGAACATTCTTTAAAGGTAAAAGTTCCAAGCTTTTTCTTGAATTAAAATTTAACAAATAACCAAACGATAAAATAGAGCCTCATAAATTTAATTAAAAATAATAAAAGAAAACGATAACTCATGGTCCAACTTATTACCGAAGTGGGACACTGAGCGTTAGTTCGAAAAATACTACCATTTTTAAAAGAAAGAAAAAAAAACGTAGCTATTTTACATTCACTAAGCATTAGAGTGGAAACTCTTCAATACTTATTTGCGTTTTCACGGCGATGGATTAATGAATCTCCCATCTAATTCTAGAGTGCGCCTTAATCTGTGCAGCACTTTGTATGGCAGAAAGCGTAATTACTTGTTGGGATTATTTCATAGTTTTCTGTTATTATTTTGAATTGAACTCAGGTAATTCTCTGTAATCGCTGATTTATTCGCTTTATTTAGAATACTTTGGATTTTTAAAGGGTGTGTAATAAGGAAAAAAACGTAAATTTTTTCTTAAAATCTAAAGCAATTACGATTAGTTAACCTCATCACTACTGAAGTATAAAGGAATACAGCAAAAAAATATTTTACAGTTTTGAATTTTTATTCTTCTGACATAAGTCATAAAAGGATAAACAAAATACGAATTATACTGCCAGAGGGCTAATAATTTTAGGTTTTACCTCAGGTTTTAACTAAGTAAAATATTATAATATTTCGAATGGTAAATTGCACCTAATAGGAACAAACATGCGTAATACTACATTATGTTAATTTTTTACAATGATATTCAATACTAAATGCAATACCAAGGCATGAAATCTTAGCTTCAAAACTATTTTAACTATGCAAACGACGCAAAATAAATAATTATAGAAATAATCAAACATGAACTATAAAAGAATATTTAATAAATTTTTTAAATTATGGGTAAAATTTTTAAATTATGGAAAGAAAAAAAAAACACAAAAAGTTGAAGTTATTAAATGTATTAATATGCCTTAATATAAAACAATGAATTAAAATGCTCATAAAAATATTACTAAATAGAAATAAAATAATACTTAAAATTAGTTAAATTTTCGAGCTTGTAGAACTAGCATCATTTTTCGAAAATCACTTTTGTTTATGCAGATTTCTACTCAAATAACTTACATGTTCTGTATCCATTGCGGAATCCGGAGAAAGCTTAAATATCCGTAAATGTTTCAGAGAAGGTAAAACTATAAATTTTCTTATAGAGTGTTTTAAGAAACTAAGAAGCGAAGGTCCATATACATGGACTGAGGTAATGAAAAGGTTATATAATTTACTTTCTCCCGATTTTTGTTTTTAAATTTGCTTTAAAAGTGAATATAATACATAATCATATACCTGACATGCATCATTAATACTATACTCTTAGAAGAATAAAAATAAGGATAAGTTTTATTTCTTATTTAAATTATTATTCAAATTATTAATGTAGAATGATTTCTTCTCAGTTTATAGTAGTTTGACAGAATTAAATAAAAATATAACAGACATAATAAATAGTAGATTGTTTATTTTTTAAATCCAAAGTATTAAAAACACTCCCTATAAAAATTTTTAGAAAGTGAAAAAGAAACTTTGTAAAATGCATTGTTGTGACGTTCGTCTACGCTTCTTAATCAGCTTTCGCCTATGTTTTTTAATAAACAAGAATTAATATAAAATTTTGAAATGTTCTTCCACTATTTAGCTATTTTCTAATTAGATAAAAAAGCGATTAAATTTCTATTTAGGAAACTTTTTCTCGGAAAGTGATCATAAAAATGACCACGTGATTGTAAAAAATTAAATAGCCGAAAGGTTTGGTTGGATTTGAGCCAGTAATTTTGAAATATTTCTCTTGAGTATTATTAAGGCCAAGAAAAAATCTTTAAAATTATATTTTTATTGTTTTAATAAATGTAAATTAATTTAAAAATAAAGTTGTTTATATTTTGAAGAAAAGCCCTGAGATGGATCAGCTTTACAACAGGAGGATCAGATTTAATGGGGAGGTATTTCCATTATAATTTTTACACATCACATATATAAACTGGGTAATTTCTGAAGAAAGAAAAGGGGGAAAATGTATATTCATATAAATAATTCACAAAAATATCTAATATAAGCAACATTTATTTCAATTTTTTGATGAGATCAAAAACAGTTAAATGATTTCTTTTAACAGACAAACATGGCAAAATACAATAAATATGTTCGTTTTAATACCTAATTTTGGAAGTACACAGGTAAAAAATATAAAGCTCTAAAAAATATCAAGTTTGGAAATAATATTTTCACAACTTTAATTAAACAATAAATGGTTGAATATAAAACATCAACAACAACAAAATATCGAATATATTACAAACTAGTGCTAAAACAACTTAGCATTTGCTTAGAAATTCACAATAAAAAAATAAATTGAAAAATTTATTGACTAGACTCGGTGATTTAGAACAAGTTCTGTAAAATAATTTACACAAATGATGTAAAATTACTTTGAATATAGGGTAAAGAATAGTGGATTACATAACAAATCAAAAATAGTATTGCTATTAATTTTTCCAGAAAAAAACCTTTCAAAAAGTATAAAAGGTTGTTTCTCTTTTCCTCATTTCTATAAAATAAGTTTAAGAATCCTAATAGCATAGAGCGTTAGTCAAAGTAGACACATACTACATAAGTATTAACACAAAAATTTATTGAATTATTATTCAAATGTAGTTTTGATCTTTTTTCAACTAAGCCATTTGTTTTATAACTCTGAATAACTAAATATGATTAAGTATAACGCAACTAAAGATTAAGTCATTGTCATGTAATAATAGTAGGGTTGCAAATGTACAAGATTAATCATTATATAAATAAAAGGTTTTATCTTTGTACTGCTATTTTTACAGTCTTTTTCATTTGTTATAAATCCATAATTATTTGAATTTAAAGAAAATTTTTACACTACTATGGAAACATTAATCTAAAAATAGCACAAGAATAAGTTCTCTTTGAATCATAACGTAGGATTTTTTTCTTTTTTTTGGAATAATGTTAAAAAAATTTTTAAATTTTAAAGTGTGCATGGTTGATATTATATTAAATTGTTTAAATGTTTATGTTAAATATTTTATGGCTGAAATCTAAAATTTTGAAGATATTGTTTGACAAATTGTGACACTTTAAAAAAAATACACATACTTTTTATCATATAATAAACTAATTATGATGTGGTAAAAATTACTTCAATCAAAAAATATTTAAAAATAAAAATTTCGATATCTATCTTAAATTCAATCAAAAAATTTATCTAGATTTAAAATATCTGCTAATTCAAGTAGTTCCTATTTTGATATTCTTAATTTTATTAATTTCGTGAGAACGTGACTATCAACGAGAAGTTTATCGCAAAGGTTAAGTGTCAATCTATTGAGTAGCAAAAATTTTTTTATGTATGTCCTATCACCATTTAATAGAGTTGCAAAAGAATTTTGCTGAATTATGTACATACATAAAGTTATTGTGGTAAACCAAGCATGAGAGTGGAAAAAGAACAAAAAGTTAAAAACACCTATCAACTCAAATCATAAAAATAATAATAATTAAAAGATGAGTGAAGAAACCGTTTTGCACAAAAAGAAAACATTGAAATTATTTACAAACTAATTAAACTTTTTTTTTATTATATACGTACATTAACAATCCAAAAAACTATTAAACTTTTTATAAAAATTAATACTAATAATAAAGTAAAACACCGAAATAATGCAGAAATATTGAGAGTTCCTATAAAGTTTAGAAAATTGGAAATTCCGCCAAGAGTCAAAAGAATCTCATGCCTGTTATAAACTTACATGTGAAAAAATGCATCTTTTCATCAATGTTAAAAGAAAGCAGGTTAAAGTAATAAGAGATTGAAATTTCAATGCTTAAAAATTTTCACCATTTAAATACAATGAATGATTTATTTTAATGATAAAAAAGAGCTCAGGGAAATTACAAGAATAATCAGCATTTTGGAAATTTATTTGAAATTCATTTACAAATATTATTGATATATTTTAAAATATTTAAAAAATGACAAAACTACATATTATTATTTGAAATTTAAAACGCTTTTTCAAAAAAATTTAAAAAAATCTATTCTTTATAGGTAAAAGAGCAATGTTTTTTTTAAAAAAAAACTAAGCGGGTTAATAATATTTCTTAGAGTAATTTGTCCACTATAACCCCGAAATTAATAGAACCGGACAAGACCTGGGCACCAAGTTGTCATGGTGCTTAACAATTTGCACCTGAATTGTACAAAATTTTTTTTTCATTTTTTACCTCATAATCTAAATTAAAAAGTAGCTAAAAATACAACCTACACAAATATATACACATATTTTTTCCTTTTTTAAAAAATGTAGTAATACCTTGACAACCATACTTTATGAAGAGTCACAAAACTTGGTCGAAGGATTTTGTTTGTTATTTGGATCAAAAAAAGAGGCACTAAAAATATTTTCAAATTAATATATATATATAGTAGAAAATCATTATAAAGTGTTACTGTCAACTTAATTACTTCGTCACGCAAAGATATGGGTCACATAGAATTTTGTGTTATTTAGATCACCTCACACATTATTATATTAACCTATTAAACATGGCAATATAAATCTGAAACAAATCAATATTAATACCTTAAAATAATTTTTAAATATGCTCTTAAGACACAAAAATATGCTTTAAAATATTTCTCAATTATGCATCAAATAAAAGTTAAAATTATCAAGATAATTAGAACTATAAAAAAAAAAATCTATTTCCATTTGCTCTAGAGATTGTAACCTCTTGGCAAAGGATTTTTCATATAGTTTATGAACTTGTTCTGTGAATAGTTCTTGTAAGTTACAGAAAATTCTTAACTGCAATTTTCATTGTTTATACCCACAAAAAAAATATGGTTTATAAAGAAGTGCAGTTTATGGAATTGCCTTACACTGATCTTCTACGGTATACACACAGCACATTATTTAGCATTTAAACTCATACATTTGAATTTGTTGAAATGCAACATAGGTCATTATGCACATAAAGATATATTTTAGAACATATTTATGCAAGGATAAAACTATTATTAATTTTTTATACATAATCGTGTATTAAATTTATTACTAGTTCTTTCCTATTTATGCAGAAATAGTTAATAAATTTCCAGCAAAGGGCAATAAAACACAACATAAAATGAATCCCTGGACAAAAAAAAAAAAAAAAAAAAAAAAAAAAAAAGAGCTAAATTTTACAAATATGTCAGTTCTGGGTACATGTCAATCAGTACTGTTTTAAAAAATTTACTAAAGAGTAAATAACAATTATTAAATACGAGGTAAATGATGCAAATGTAAACCTGTGCAAGTTTATGTTTTTATGTACATACACAAAAACAAAATATTCAATAAGATAAACATAAACAATGTTTAATATGGTGAAAAATGCTTAGCACAGTTTGGCAATGACACTTTCAACATTAAAATGAAATTGAGCGCAAAATAATGAATATAGTATATGAAATAGGCACAGGCAAAATCTGTAGGAAAAAGCCTATTTAATAAGAAAAAAATCTTATGTTTCATTAAAGGCAACTAATTTTCAATATATAGTCACATACGTTCCTTGAGAAAAAGTTGAGGAAAAATTCTCGGAGCATTATATGAGCAGAGAATAAAAATGCATATACTACTAACATTTCATTTACAAACATATAAAGAAAAACTTTATAACAAGCCCATCCAACTCTGCCTTTGAGTATTGTGAAACATTGAAAAGTTTGAAAATAATGGAAAATATAGCAAGTTCAGCAATTTTATGAACATAAATAAATAGAAAATGGTAATTTGTTATAAATAAATATATAAAGATAAATTGTTTTAAATCAAACAAAGAATTTTGTAAGAATTATTCTAATTTCATATTTATTTTATCGAAATGAACACATTAAGGGTATTTAAGTTTTTGGCTTAAAAATCTAAGAAAAACATAAGTGAACAATGAGCATTTTACAACCATCATTTTTTTTTCCTTTATAAAATAAGTAAGAAATCTGCTACCTTAAAGCATGCAACATAAATGTTTTAAAGGCGTTTAATGCAATTGTGTATGAATTAAGGCATAAATTTCATTTTGTATCTAAACCAGAGGTCATACTGAGGACACATGACAGGGAGTCGCTATGATACTTTTTAGTTTCTATAAACTTTATTTCATATCTTCTTCTAGATCATTGCTTAACCAATGGAGAGCACTGGGTAAAAATGAAGTATACATAAAAATTAGTCAATTGTACATAGTGCTTGAGTTACAGGGCATAGCTGGACTCATCAGTAAAAAAATTGGTGCATATTATTCTAAAGGTTAGCCCCCCTTGATCTCATCTATCTTTAATTTTTTAAAGAATATGAGAATTGATACATGGCAAGAAAAGGAACAATACATTAAAAAACGTTTTACTGATAATTATTAATAATTAGAACATTTAAATACAATTTCAATTTTTTAAAACTAAGTTAGACCTTTTTTGTAAGTTTAATTTAGTGAAAAAAAAATCAAACAAATAAATAAGTTCAATGCACCAAAGAAAATAAATTTTAATTTATAGCAAAGAAAATTGTGACTCAAAATAATAGTTGATATAAAAATCATTTTATGCAGACTAAATTGATTCCTTCAAATATACTCAATCCAAAAAGATGTACTTTAAAATGAGTAGTACAAGTAAATAAAAATTTAAAATATTATTAAATATTAATAATTAAAATTATTTTTAACAAATATTTGATAAAAACTTGATATATTAAACATTATTTTTAATAAACTTTCATAATAGTAAACAACTGCTAAAAAAGAATAAAACTTTTTTATATGAAATAATTAAAGCAACTAAAAAAAGTAACATTAATCTTAAAGTATAAGGCTTAGAGCAATTTGAAACCAAAATATTTAATTTCAAACATAATAAAAGTATTATTACTATTAGAGAAAAAAATTGTTAAATTAAAATGTAATAAACATCATAATTTTCTAAGTCTCTAAAAATATCATTTCTGTTAATTAAAAACAATTATCTGTGATTTTGGAAACTTTTTGTGTAATGCATGCAGGTGGTTTTTAATTTTCTAAGTACGCTAGGAAATAAATATAACTTAATGCATCATGTACAGATTGAAAATTATTTATCTTTATCTAATAAAAAATGAAATTTCACACAAAAAAGTGCAATCTAGTACATTTTACAAAACATTTAAAAGTGCTACATTGTTTGTAGTTAGATATTGATAGTTTTATTCAAAACCTAACTTTTAAATAGTTATTAATTTGGCGACAAATGTAAAATATATATACTCAAACATAACAATACTTATAAACATTTATTAATATTTATTTTTCAATATTTTAGGTTCATAAGATAGACATCGAAAATTTAATTTTCATAAAATTCAAGAATTCATAAAATTTAAAAATGAATAATGATTCATTCAACTATACATGCTTGTGCTACAGTTGAAATACAAAGTTTCACATTTAAAGAAACAAAAACAATTAACAAAATATTAAAAAGATAAATGTTACCTAGCCTAGATTAAAGAAAAAACCTTTCTATTACAAAACATCTAAACACAATGTAAATTCATTTTTAAAGAAATGAAAAAAATCAGTGTATTACATAAATCACTTCAGAAAATAATAATTCTTTTTTTCATTTAAAAAATGTAATGTTAAACACTTTTTAATGATAATATTTTTTGGTAACTAAGTCTCACCAAAATAAGATATTTAATGAGTAAAATAACAGTAATTTAATAAGAGTTTTTTTTTATCCCTTAAGTTTAAAACAAAATTCTTTTAAAACTGATAAGTTTAAAAAGCTTTATAGTTGGTTGATATTAAATTTTGAAAAAATTAGGTAAATCTTACTCTTTAAGTAAACCAAATTTTTTAAACTAAATAAATTAACTTGAAAAGAAATTTTAATGCTATAACTTTCTCTTTAAGCATAATCATTGTCAGATGATACTCAGCTGCCAATAAATAATATAAAACCATGTTTGTCATGAATAAGAATGGATAATAATGTATCAATAGTGATTAGAGATATAAAATAGTGATTGTATTATCATAGTAATAAGTATTATAGACTATTTAACAATATTTAGAATTAGTTTAAAAGTAAACTTTCGAAAAATAAACTATTACCACTAATAAGTAACATTACTTACAGAATATCTTCTAATGAATATGTGGTAACTTTTGGCTCTTATGACTTTCCTCTTCTTTTATTATATAAACTAATAAAACATTTTTTAATAAGCACCATATTTTGATATTTTCTTTCTTTATCAGTATTTGCCCATAAAAATATCCTTACCTTTTCATGGAAACAATTTTATTTCTTTAATTAAGGTTTGTTCTATGCAACTTATAATACACACTAGTGTCCCTTGATACTTGGGAGTTAACTGTATTAAAGGATTTCAAATATTATGTAAGCATTGAAACCATGGGAGGTGATTTGAAACTTGATAATTTTTGCTTAAAAGAAGGAATATGTTGAAGCTGTTTTTATTAAAGAACTAAAAATCATCAAAAGGAGAAATGTTTAAAACACAACCTTTAACACTAATATAAGAGATGATAATTTTTATTTTCAAAGACATTCAAAACTGAATGAAAAAATTACAATTACAAAAAGTGTTGTAGGAAAGAGTTAAGAGTACATAGTGTACAGCATCTTTAGATCAATATATTCAAAAACCCATTTTTTTTCTACCAATCTTCACTATAGATAATTATAATAAACAAAATTAAGTATATGGACTAATTACAAAATAATAATAAAAATAAAATAACAAAACAAAATATGAGCATTTATTACCCTGATTCTTTATAATGCTATAATATTCTCTAGCTCTAAAATAATATAAATCTTTAATTATTGCTAAACTTTAAAACAGCATGTATTAAAATAATGAAAAACCTATATAATAAACAAAGAAACAACACAATTTAACTGTCACAATTTAAGTCAATTGACAAAAATTACTTTGATTTAGGCTGGATAATTAAAAGAAAGTATTCCTTAGAATGTTTTTTTTTTTTTAACATACAGAAAAGTATGCAAAGGGTAGACTTGCTAACTTTTTCTAACAAGAGTGGAAAAGGGAGTCAACTCTTTTAAAACACAAAAATGCTTACATGATATTTAGAGAAAAAAAAAAACTTTTAAACAAAACTGAATAAAACATATATGAAACAAAAAAGGAAATCAAATGTAACACTTTTTAGAAAATTCATCATTATCAACATATGACTACAATTTATTACATGAAACATTTTAACTTTAAATATTTTCATCACACATAGCTCATACATCCATCAAAAATATGGCTGCCATTTCTTTCATAATAAGCGGACATTGACGACTAAAGAAGTACAGATATCAATAGGCAAACAGATAAATAAATTTTCTTATAGATATTTATTTCTTTGTTTTTCAATTTTTAATTTCGTAACTTCAGTTTGTAATAGCTTTAAAGTTTCCTGCAATGTGTTGTTTTCATGCTCAAGCCTCCTTATCTCTCTGCGTGATTCAAGGAGTTGTTTTAATTTATCATCACTTACAGTACTGCGTAGCATGCTCAGTTCTTGTCTCAGAATGTCATTTTCTTGTTCTAAATTTTTCATAAGATTTAATTTCGATCGAAGTTCTTTGTTATCTTGAAGTAATCTAGCAACGGACAGTAGTTCGTTACTGGATGTATCACAGACAAAAGCCTCTAAACTCTCACCATTGCCACATGATTCAGTATGATTAACATTAGGTTGTTTCGAAAGGATTTTATGAGGAATGCTATGATTCAAGAGATCGCCTAAATTCTTTTGAACATATCCTGCAAATAAAAAGGGTTTAGTCAAATATAATTTACAATTTCATTGAAACACATTCTTAATAATTTATAAGAGAAAAAAATAAAGTTATTTGATGAGAACATCATTTGAGACGTATTTGAAAATTGATTTTTGAAAATTGAGTACAAATAACAGTTAGAATTAGAAACTTCCCAGAAAACAAATATTTGCAGTTTATAGATAATTCACTACATTTTTATCTTTAAATAAAGAATTTGCAATTAAATATGAAATGAAGTTTAAGTACTTTACAAACAATTAAAAATATTATTTTCATCGACTCTTAAAAGCAAATATTGCAGTAGTAACGATTAGCAGTGTATGTAGTGATTATGGTACTGGACTGTGATTGTGAAAAACTGGGGTTTGATCCTCCGTGGATGCTTTAGTCCTACCCAGCTTCAGATCAATGGGTACCATCTTCGGAGCCTTAACCATTCATGGTAAAGCATTCTCACAACAGGTTGTTGTGGAAATGCTTTACTTTTTACTTTTCAAAAATAAAACAAAAAGAAAAATTCATAAATGAAAACAAATGCGTCTGCAACATTTGTTCAATTAAAATTGTGTTAAAAAAGCAAATTGCACTTATTTTTTTAAAAACTAATTTTAAATTGTGGATAAAATTTTGAAAAATGATTCTTAAAAACCATTTATGAAACAAAAAACATTATCTTTTTTTTAAAAAAATTAAACTGTAATAATAATAAACACACTTATATGAATAGAAATACAGCTGGTAAACTAAAAGTGCAAGAAACATCAAAATATTTTTTGAAACAAATCTTCATTTAAAAACAGATTAAATATTAACAGGGTATTATATTTATTGTTTAAAATATTTTTATTTGATTATTGATAAGCTTAAAATATTATGTTACCTCTCAACAAATTATATTTTTTTAGACACATTACAATACAAGATATTCTACTTTAAGGAACCAAACATAAATTTTTAAAACAATTTTGGTACTTCATTCTAATTAAAACGATAAAAAAAACAATAATTTCGAATAAAAAAAATAAAATATTTTGCAAATGTTTAAATGTTTGCTAATTAAAAAAAACTATTAAGTATTTATTTAGTTTCTAAATTAAAGGTATAGTTTGAAGAAGTCGGAATAAATGTTTTTGCTTAAATTTTTAATGGTAAATTAGTTCTTGTTTTTTGTTTAATCTTCTACAATTTCTGTATACAGCAAACCACACCTTTAATAATTTGATTAAAAGCTTCATTTGCATCAAAAATAAGTAAATATGAAATAACAGTTGACAGGTTTCAAGTGCTTAAAAACAGGTTCCCATTTACAAGACTTGCTAGGCGTGAATGAGAAGAAACAAAAGTGGTTTTTCGAAACACAAAACGTAAAGTTGCCAATGAAAAATGAAAAAATAAATTTAAGATACAAAATTAGGAAAACCACAGTAGCCAAGACTGGAAAAATATCATTTTTGTATCTGCTCTTTAAAATCTGGAAAGTCTTGAAAATGGAAGTCTGTTTTAAGCTCCTGAAATAGATCGACTGTTATTTCCTATTTACTTTCATTATTAAAGAGTAAGAGAGTTACTTATTAATATTATTATAACACTTATTAATATTTCTTGAGTTTCACAGTACTCTATTTAATAAATAAAATGAGAACATGCTTTATAAAGGGGGGAAAAAACTATTTGAAATATTTCGGCGCTTAAAATGTTGTTTGAGCAATAATTTGATTAGAACAACGAGATTATCTAAAATAATTTGAAAGCCAACTTAATAGATTTGAATGATTTGCTTTGGAAATATAATATTAAGTGCAAGTAAAATACAATTCCTAGGAAGTTTTTGTTAAAGTTTTGCATCATTTTATATTCTTTTTCAAATTTCTCACCTTTTTTTAAATAAAACAAAAATAAATAATTAAATTTCAAAGCAAATTTTTTAAAAATAATTTTTGAGTTGATTTCCTAACATTCAATACAAATACACAAAATATTCACACAAAAAAAATGTCCACTAGTCATTCATGGATTAATATAAATTAAAGTACTCAGGCAAAATTTGGCAAAATACAAAATATTATTAAATAAATCTATATTTAATTTTTCCTCTTGTAAAGTAAGACTAGATAGTGCTTATGAAAAAAAAGCAGAAAAATACAAAATATACCTGGAGGCAAAGGAAGTACACTTAAAGTTCCATCTAAAGTTCTCTCAATAATGCAACCAGGCAAGCTTATGTTCAAAGGAGCTGCATTAGGAGAGACTAAACCAGAAGGAGGTTGCTCTTCCTATGGATGGAACAAGACATAATAATGATAATTTTTTCAACAAATAAAATGTTAAACAACAATCAACACAAATACTTTGGTGATAGTTTAAAAAAATATATATTAAAGGTGTATTCTAAGTGTTCATACAGAAGATATTAACAGTTATTATTACAAAGAAAACTTTATTTTTCAGTCCGGCATTACAAACAAAAATTTCTTAAAAGGAAGAGTAGGAAAAAATTCATTAAAATTTCATTCGGAAAAAATAAAATACTTTAACAATTTCACTATCATAAACAATATACTTTAATCTATCATCAATTTTTGAAGAATTTTTTACCTAATATCTAGATAAATATTTCTCTGCCCCTAACAACAAGTAACTCAATAAATAAAAATAATTATTAAGTTCAAACAGTGGGAATAAAATTTAGGGTTATTATTCAAAAAATGAAACTTAAAAATGTTTGTAAAAGAGCTTTCAAAAACAAATATAACAATAGCAATTGTCAGAATTTGGGCTCTATTGTCCTGTTTTCAAAAATCAAAAAAAAATTTTGTTTTTGTTATATAAGTATAATGTATGACAATCATAATGAATGAAATTTCAATATCAAAAACTTTAGAGAAGCATTTTAGTGAGCTTACAATTTATAGAGAATAGGTTGACAAAAATAAATACTAGATTAGTTGAATAAAGAAAGAGAAAATTGGTGAAACAGCCATAAAAAACTTTTTACACTTTTCTGTTAAACTTAGTACTTTTATGAGATTTTATAAAAAAAAATACCAAAGCAGCTGAAGAAATACATAGTAATTGGAAGTAGTGAAGCCTTTTGACTATTTTTATTCATAAGAATGAGTTAAATATAATGAGCATTACTTTGAAATAAAACTATTAGTTTTAACCCTCCAAACATTGAGCAGTAATGCAGTAATTAATGTTCAGATAGTTAAAAAAGTTCATACATTAAAATAGGAAAATTAACAAAACATTTTATGCATCAAGTTAAAAAAAAATAAATGCTTGCATATTTTAGATAATAAGTTAAAATGTTATGAATCTAAATAATAATCAAATATAACTTATTATAAATTGTAACAAATCTACAAATCTTCATAGTTTATTAAAGTTTTAATGTAAAGAATTTATCACTCCGTTAATTTGATGCAACTCCTTTAAAGATATATTAATTTCTTAAAAATAAAAAAAATCTCAGGATCTCAATAAAAATTTAAGTTTTCTAAAATGTTACTATAAGACATTCTCCTCATACGGATTAAAAAAATTTTAATAAGAAAAGATTATTTTTTTAATTAAAATAATTGAAAATACTTTAAAAGATATAATAAGTTACGTATACTTTTAGAAAACATTTAAGTTTCTTAAAATGTGTAGATAGAATTAAATAAACCACACATAATGTAATAAGTGTTCACATAAATGTAAGACATTTTCTGATTGCACTGCAAAAAAAAACTAATTTGAAAATAGTTTTTTTAAAAATTAAATTACCTGAAAATGTTTTTATTATTATTATTATTAAAGGAAATAGTGGTGAAATAACACATTTTATATACTTTGGATTCCCACCAAAAAGGAAACATTTCAGAATAAAATTAAAAATGTTAAAAAATAATGTATTAAATTAGAATTTAAAAATGATATGAAAGTAAAATGGGGAATTATTAATTATAGAATTAATGTATGCAAAATAAAAACTTAAAAATCAGAAAGTTTATTTAATCCATAAAATAATGCGCAAATTACATAAAAGGAGTTAAACGAGAAAATAACTCTGAATTGATTGCTAAATTAACAATTGTAACTAAAGTAACATTTTATGGTGTCATAAATATCTTTATCCCATAACAAGCATTTGCTCATAGTAATCAGCTGAAGCAATGAGACTTTAAAAATAATGATAATATGAAAGAAAGAGAAAAACATGCCAAAATTAAATTAAATCTACTAGCATTGAAGCAATATGTGAAACCTTTAGCTGAATCGTATAAGAAATAAAACTGGCAAAAAAAATAATAATACCATCTATGAAAAGCTTTTTACACTAAGTTAAAAAGAATACTTAACAAAGAGTACTTAAAAGAATACTTAAAATCTTTCTTTGGTGATTTTCAAAGGGAGATATTCTTCATCACTTATTATTAACATCTAACAGTATTCATGAAACTGGTAACAAAGATTGGTTTAAATGCACAAAACATACAAAAAAATAGACTTTTGTTGCAAATAATTTTTTTGTTAAAATATAAAAGAAAAGGGTAAAATTTATACACAAACCTGTAATTGTACTTGCAGGTTATCTAATATTATTTTAGATGGCATAGGTTTTGCAACAATTTCATCTTCGAAAAATTCCACAAGACCAGATATATTATTCATTTGTAACTGAAGGTATAAATTGCTAGCAAGAACACTTAGAAACCCAGCTCCGAGTTGAGAGTTGTCTTTTTCTTGCATGTAATCTTTATCAAGTCTCATACTGAATTCACAATCTCTGAGAATAACGTCCTTTTCATTTTTCCATGCTCTAGCTCCTTTAAAAAAATAATAATAATAATTAATTAGAAATAGAGATAAACTCATTTATGTCTCAGAATGTAGAGACTGACATTAAATCTGAGTCAGCCAAAATTATTAAAATAAACTACAATGTACAAAAAAGAATGAGAAAATACTTAAAAAATAACTTAATTTTTATAATATTTAATTTAAAATGATTGTAACATGTACACATTTTCTTTTTTTCAGTTTGAATCTCAGTAAATGTTTAACCATCAACAGATCAGGCTCAGTATTACCACCTATTGATTCCAGAAAAGTTAGCAACTTCTCTGCAGACTCTGTGTCTTAATACGAGGATGGTGGTGTTTTTATCAGATTTTGCGTTTTAAAATCATTTAATAAGAAACATAGACACAAATGCAAGAAAAGTAGGTAGGGAGTGATTCTACTGAACGGTTTGTGCAGTAACATCTTTAGTAAACTAGTGCAATTTTGTGATTCAAGGTTTAATGAATGAACTTCACATAGCTATTTTTTTACACTTTTCCATTTACAATTTGAGATTAAATTGGAACTAAGAAAGGGGGAAAAAAAAGGTGATTTTAACCCTTTTTGAAGAGAATAAAATTATCATAAATAGTTGAATAATTTTATTATTAACAGCTTCAATAAAATAATATTTGAGAATTTAAGGGTAAATTTCTCATAGAAAATATTGCTGGTAATAATGAGGTTTTATATATGCCTTTTAACATCAAACCAACCATTTTTTTTTTAAAATTTCTTGCTTAATCTAGTAGCGATGCTAAATTAAATTGAATGAGCTTGAGAGCGTTTAAATTTCATTAAATAAAATATTTCTACAATTTTTTTTAAAAACATCTTGAAGCAGAAACTTTAAAAAAAGTGTAGTTTAACCTTAAAAAGTGGCATCCACTTTAGGATGAACTTAATTCAGTAAGTGAGCTGAATTACATTACTGTAAAATATGAATAATATATATATAAAAATTTATTTTAAAATTTAAGCAATAATTAATGCTAATCTATTATAGTTTACCATGATCCTATTATAGTTTACCATGATCAATTGGAGTATAATTGCAAAATAATAATAATAAAAAAATGAAAATAAGCACTATATGACTTGATGTAAATACATCTCTCTTTCAATTTGTAGTACTTAATTCACAAAGCACAAAATTCCCAGAAAATAAGTTATTGGAAAGAATTTATAATGCTGTCAGAGAATTCCAACATCACATGTAGAACAGTCAAGCATTTTAATTTCACTATAAATTTATTATACAGCTTAAGGTTTTTTTTTATAAATAATTATTTTTACATACTAACATTAGGTATAAAGATATTTTAGACAAAAACGCATCCTTAGAAATTTGCCTTTATTTATTACAATGTTAATTAATTTCTCATAAAAAACATCTAAGTTCAACTTTTAAGAATAAATAAATAAAAATAGTTATATTAATAAAATGAAAAATAATGAGACATAAACATTTCCAACAAAAGTCATTATTTAAAATTATGCCACACATTTTGAAGTTGATCAGAAGTCAAAATCTCATAAAGTGAAAATAAGTCTAAATCTTAACTTCAAAAAGGACAAAATTTGAGTTATGTTTCTCTTCTTAAATTTAATAATTTAAAGAGCAAATTGAAGTTTTGTATAAATAACATTTATACAGAAAAGTCTAATTTTACTAGCTAGTAAAGTGAAAGCATTCTATCTATCATAAAGTATAGTTATCAATAATAATCAAAAGGGGAAAAAATGAGCACAAGTTTAACGATTCAAGGTGAGAAAAAAATATGTTAACACAGTACAATTTCAACTAATAATTATGAAAATTACTTGTGGAAAAATAGTTCTGGAAATTTTCCCATGATATTGCAGATTCTTCCTTCGTCTCAATCTGATCACAATGCAATAAAATACTAGTAGCTAATTTTGAATGGAAAATACACCCAACTTTGCCGAACTTGAATGTTGTAATTGAAACCTATAATAAATTTTTTCGTAAGCTGATATGTTGGAAAAAATATATTTTAACAAAAAAGATATCTGAAGATGTAAGATAACTGAAAAAAGATATCTGAAGATATATAGTAACTGAAAAAAGATAGCTGAAGATGTATGATAACTGAAAAAAGATATCTGAAGATAACATTTCAAAAATATCGTTACCATCACATGATTTATGTTAAATTATTTTACCTCTTATATAATCTTTCCTGATTTAATATCTATTGCTTACTTTAGGTTCAACAGTTTACTTATGTATTTCAGTTATGCTAGCTTCTTTCGATTTTGACATATATCATAATATAATTAATATATAGAAAATATATAATATATAGAAACAGAATATTTTAAAAAATTACACCTTTGTCTTAAAGTAACAAAAATATTTTTTTATTAAACAGTCATCATCAGCGTATGCTAAATGCCATAACTTATCAGAGATAATGACAAATTATGATAACAAAAATGGTTTTTATTCGCTATAAACAATGAATGAATGCTGAATGTTGACATTGGCCATTATAAGTGTGAAGTAAGTTCTTGAAAAAAAAGTGACTAAGTGAAGGTTAACATTCATAAGAGAGTGTCAACTTTCGACTACTGTTGTTATGTAACTGTTGTTATGTAACCATTGCTATTTTATCCTTTAAGAAGAAAAAAAGAAAGTTAAAATTTTTTAAAACTATTTTTCTTTCAGTTTAGAAACATGTGTCTATAACAATATTGGATATTATTTGATAAGAAATTGCCTAAAGTTCTTGAAAAAAAAAAAGATAGTAACAAATGCTGTAAAATTTAAGGTAACTGTGCAAACTTAAAAACAAGTTCATTATTTTTGTTTATCACATTTTAAGTCAACAAATATTTTTGATAACATTCCTAACATAGATCCTAAAGAGGAGGTATTTGATAGGCAAGAGGAAATTAATTTGTTTGATTGAAAAGATATAAGTTTCTGTATATTCTAAACAAGCAGTAATTTTGACCCATTTTAGAGACTTTTTAAAATATGTTAAAAAGCATGCATATTTTATAAATTGAATAGAGAGACATCAGTAAATTTGGCTGAAGCAAGGTCAAAAAAGTTTGGAAAAAGACTGTTTTAAAACATAAAAAAAAAAAAAGAATTTCGAAAAATAGAATATTATGTTAAATTGCTTGACAGCTCTTCAATATAAAATAATAATAAATCTTAATTACTCATGTAATAGTTTATAAAATTTTGATTTTACAAATTTAAATCACATATTTAACTGTTTTAATCACAACTACTTTTCTGAATTGTTTGTCTAGACTCTAATTCTCATGTCGTATGGTTGTTTTCAAACAGCCAAAATGAAATTAAAAAATTATGCAACCAGAAAAATTATGACACAACTTCCATGTTGTTTAATCCCTACAGCAATTACATACATAGAAATTTAGATATCATAAAAAAAATTACCATTTCCTTTTTCTTTTCACTGTTAAGTGTATAATTGCTTATAATGGAGCCTTCTTTCATTCTGCTCGCAACATCAACTCCTATCTCAGGTCTAGCATGCTGAAAGAATTCATCATCCAAAGAGCCATCCTGATTTACTAAAACAAACTGATCTAAATCAGAGGACAAATCACTTTTGATAGATATTGCATCATCATCCGGAAAGGAAGAGTTTTCAACATCAGTCGATGAGTAAGCATCACTCTTCGTCAGGGCAGAATCAATGCTTGCAACCAGAGAGCACAATCCTCGTTTCATGGCGGACGTTCCACTCTGAAACCCTTTCTGAAATGTTTCTGTTGCAGCAGATGGTTGGATTTCTTGAATAGGTGTATCTAGACCTTGTGATGAGCCTGATGAGTGACAGTTGAGCAAGGAATCACTACAAGATTTTGGTAGTCCATTCTCCATGCAACAGTCCTCCAAAAGACCAGAGCAAAGAGTTTCTTGATTAGACCTCTTCGAAGGATTATCGTAGTCCCCAATAGAAAAAGAGCTTTTCGACTGTAAGATTTTCTTTCCGTAATTATGCGGGATATCACTTGCACTTGAGCAATCTTCTTGTAGTGATGCTAAATCTACCGAATCTGATGTTGCAGACATCTGATTCAAGTTCCTTAATACTAATGACAGTTCAACTTGTGGCAACCAAACCGATGTACACAGGGATAAGACAGGTTTATTTTTGATGATAATATTAGTATCAATTTCCAAATGCTCCATCATGTCAGTAAGAATATCAGCAGCTCTAAGAACAAATAAATATTGGAAATGTGACAGCTGAATATTGACTAAGGAATCAACATGTAACAACAGATAAATGTCTGCTTCATCAACATCATGTTCATTATTATTGTAATTATCATTCATTATTGGAGGATTGGTTTCTTCACTTGAATTTATATTAATATTATTTTGGCACACATATGATTGAAGGTTTGGTAAATGAAGTTTCGAACTTTCCACTCCATTTGTAGTCAATGAGTTTCTTAAAACTTCTTTAGGTTTCTGAGAACTGTAAAACCAAATTGTAATAGGAAGAGGATCTATGAATGGTTGAAGTCTGATTCTGCCCGACTCACACACTGTGAACTCAGCCCAAAATGGATCTAAGTAAATACTCCAAATGTCTGTTGATTCTGTTAAAATATCTTTTGATATACTAATCGGCAAAGTACCATGTTCTTTACCTACATCAAATGAATGAGATAAGGTAACAGAATGTATTTTAAATGCCAACTAATTGAAAACAATAAATTTCAGTACATTGGAATAGAATGATGAATTTGAAAATAATTTATTTTTAAAAAAATAGACAAATTAACAGTACGTTAAAAGATTAATTCAATGAAAAATTAGAAATTTGCAATAAAAGATCAGCAATGATATTTTAATTTCAAGAAATGTAAGCAAAAGATCATAGAAAGTAACTTGCACAATCTTGTAAAAATAAAATATTAGTTTAAACAAAGAGTTATAATTCTATGCCACAATCAAATTACTAAATGACAACTAATAAGTTTTAGGAAGCATTATAAACAAGGTTGGCCAAAATCATGATTTTTTTTCCTTTTTTTCCACATTTACCAATCATAGCATTGAATAAAATATTTTAATACTTAATATTATTAAAAAAAACAACAACATTATAGCTAAAAAGATTCATATTTCTTACTAAAATGGTTAAAATTATTATTTAATTATTAAAAACGAATCATTGAATAAATAAGATCATAGTTATATTTTTCAAGCTCTACTTGCCAATGAATGTTAAAGATTGGGAGATTATTTGTCAATTAGATATTTAATGAAGAGTAAATTAAATAAAACACAAGAATTTCAACTGATTTAAAAGCAATCCGAAGATTTAAAGAATGAAATTTGGTCTTTGGTTTGTCTCTTGCACAGTCTAAATGCAATCACTTTGGGACATTTTCCAGAAGACATGAATTTTGATCCTATTCCTTTGTCCCATTCCAGAAGGCAGGGATGAGATTAGCCAAAAGGCAAAAAAGCTGAATTTCCACGATAGTAAATTTTACGCCTTTAACAATAAATTCCAGACAGTTTAAGGTAATAAATAATGTGTTGACATACAATTGTGTACTAATCTATTATTATATCAATGATTACATTGATACTCAACATTTAGTGAAAATAAAAATAAATGATATTAAAATCGTGTGAATAAGAATCGAGATATAAAATTTCAGGCTTGGGACCTCTAAAAGACTTGTCAGAAACAGCGTCGTTTGAACTACAAAAATCGGATCTCTCTGGAGGGCGGGTAAAAAATTCGGAAAATCTTATCTGCTGCGAGTAAAAGGGGAGAAAATAGCTAAAATAAGTAAAAATGAGAAAGGATTGGTGGCTGTTGCTACGCCCGTTGGCTTCTTGGCGTCATTGTTCTCAGCCAAGAGTCAGTTAATGTAAAACAACCAAAGAGCATACACGCTCGGTTTTTGCATCTCCGCACCCGCAAAATAAATTGTTTACAGCCAAAATTGTCCAAGTTTGATTTTTATACACCTCGCAAGCTATCGCAGAACAGTGGCTATGTAGTTTGAATTTTCTGAAAAAGCCGAATACTTATAAAAAAGGGAAATTTTTAGAAAAATCTAAATTTTTGATAAAAAAAAAAGCTAAAATTTAAGAGATAAAAGTGAAAAAAGCGGAAAAATCTCATCCCTGAGAAGGTTAACTGTTGTCAATCAAGTCGTTAGGTTATACGTATGAAGGATCTTGAAATTAAGACAATCTGTCCCAAAGAAATGACTGTTAGTTATTTAGGTTATTCAAAATATCAAATAAGCATAAAATACTATATTGTGTTCATTTTTTAAAAAAATGTTAGTCAACTTAAAAAAATTTTTTAAAGGAGTAATTTTATTCTAGTTTTTATTAATTTTAAGTATGATGCGTAAACGGAAGATATTAACTGAATTTAAAAAATTTTACATCATTTTTATTCTTTTTACAAGAGACAACTTTTCATAACAAAGCACTCCGAAATTAAAAAAAAAAAAATTTCCAACCCACTATAATAGACACCCATGCTCAAAAATTTTTTCAATTCAATTAAAACAATACATATCCCAAATCAAACTTCATTAGCTATCTAAAAGCTTAAAATATAATAAAAGGTTGACAAAAAATTTTATTAATGTTAAAAAATCAAGAATAAAATTTTCACAAACTATTAAAAATAATTATAAAACATAAGTAATACACCAAAAACACCTACACAAAAAATAACACATACCTTCCACATGCTCAAAGAATACATTAGAATATGGCTTCCTATCATTTCTCCAAGGAAATTTTGAAGTGTTTGAAAAAATTTCCTTTGAATTTAAAATATATAAACATTCTTTTAGGTCATTCTTAGTAGTGTGGTCACCAAGACGACAATTAGTCGCAACTACACGAGATGCTTGTAGTTGTAGTGTACGAGGCCTATCTGGTTGAGTTGGTGAATGAGCATCAGATGGAATGACAACCTAAATATCAAAGTTTTAGTTAGAAAATTAAAAAAAAATGCTCATTATGTTGTTTAAGAAATAAATAGATATACTTTTAATAATAAAAGTTAAAAACAACAAATTCGAAAACATACAATAAGAACAAAGTGGTTGTAAAAATCAAAATTAAATAATATTCCCTTTCGAAAATACAACATAGTTTAAATAAATTAAATAAATAAAAAAAGGGTACATAAGTTTTATTGAATTAAAAAAAAACATATCATATTTTAACATATAAGTTAAAAGACACAAAAAAGTGATACACTAGTCCTCGTTAAAGTTATCATCAATGAAATAAAAAGTGAAAAAATCAAAGTACAATTTCAGTTGAAAGCAGCTACTCACAATTTTATATTTGTACAAGCTTTCTTAATTTGGTTAGCAAAAAATATAAGCACAATATATTACCTGTGGCAAAAGTGCTTCTACTCTAATATTAACATATGATGGCGTCTCTGTTGTTCCCATTTTTAAAGACATCTGAAATGAATTTATACCAATTACACAAAACAAATCTAAAAAGCTTGTAATAATTATAACTGCGAAGAGTAGGCATAATTTTTTGAACTATATGTATTAAAAGCAAAGTGTGCAAAAGAATTTAAATTTATAATTAAAAAGTTGTAATGATGATTCTGGAAAAAGCAAATAAAATGAATTTCTAGAAAAGCATTAACTATTATTATTCTTATAAAATTAAAAGTACTTCTTTGTGATTAATTAAATTTTATTAAAAAAAAGCAATTAAAACAGAAAAAAAGTAAAATTTCATGAAAATTCTACAGACTTTTTGGTGTCACAATGGTATACTTTCAATTCCTTTCACCATAATTTAAAAATACAATAATACAAATACAATAATTTGATTGTTAGTCTTCTTGCAAGCTCTAACTTATTCTATCCACCGCCTGATACCTTTCTATTAAAACTTACTAAAATATAATGTTTCACAAACAATCCTGTACCTCAATGCATATATAACCCCCTTAACCCCAATTTAAATTATATGATTTCCTGAGAACTATTATTTCAATTACATTAATAAGGCTTCATGTAAAATATTTTTCTATAAGCAGGGATGAGAGTAGTTGGAAAGTAAAAAAGAGGAAATTCAAGAATGAATGAATANAAAACTCTGAGGTGGTCATAATAATTTGGCCACTCAGTGTATACACAAAAATTTGACAAAAAAGTGCAATTTTTAAACTTGTAAACCATGTGATTATAAATCCCGATGATTAATTTCAAAATTGCATTAACATATAAATATGAATCACATGCATGATTTTAAATTAAGATAATATGAATCCCGAAATGAGGCTCTTAAATCACGTGAATATAAAACTCTATATCGAATTTAAAAAATGCGAAAATACAAATCATGATGCGCAATTTTTTTAATCACGTAAATACGAACCACGATGCGTAATTTTTAAATAGCGCGAATACGAATCCCACTGTCTAATTTTTAAATTAAAGCACGCATAAATAGGAAAATCGATGTTTGATATTACAACTGCAAAAACGAACCACGACATTGGAATTTAAGCTCGCGTGAATATGAATCGCTACATAGGATTTTAAAAGCCCGTAATTACAAATTGCGATATTGGATTTTTAAATCTCGTAAATAAGAATCGCAATGTACGACATTTAAATCGCCTGATTAAGAATCGCAACATTCAACTTTTAAATCAGGTAAATACGAAAATCAATGTTTGAGGGAGGAATGAGGACTTCAATACTTTCGTTTCGCGGAAAATTTAATTCCTCATAAAATATTTTAACTTGTTCAAAAAAAATTTTCAGCAGAAATTAGCAGAAAAAAATGGAAAAATCTGAAAAAAAAAGCGGAAATTCGCGAAAGAATCATATCCCTGTATAAGGAAGGATTCAACTACTTATCTAAGATTTCAAGTAATAGTTTTTTTTATAAGATACATCTAAGATCTAGTAAGGGTTAGAACTAATGGTTGGATGTCTTGTGAAAGGGGAGTGGGAGAAATTGTTTGTAACTTGTTTGACCATATTCGGGATATCTGACTAACAAAAATCTCTATTTTTGTAAAATTTTTTGAAGAATAAATAAGTTTGAATGACACTCTAAAAACAGGAAAGTTAAATTAAGTAAAAGAGGAGGTGTCTCCCCTGATTTTATTTCAGGTTATTTACAATGATTTTAAATACCATGAATCTTAAATTGTTTATCTCAACTGTAGAATTTAACAGTGTTCAATGTCGTTCTTCAAAGTTAAACAAGTGCTTAATTAAGGTAGTTATAATTTAGAAAAGTAATTTATTTGAAGGCAAAAAAACATTGTCTGAATTCAAATACCTACCAAACATTTTTCTAAATTCAGATAAAAAGCATTTATCCACAGCATTGTAGGAGTATCCAAATATAACTTTAAGGGACCAATGTGTAAAAATAGGTTAGGAGAAGGCACTGAAACATAAAAAATTAATTTTCATTAACTAACTAAAACAAGAAGAGTAACAACAAATAAGTCAAAGGGTGTGGAATGATTCAAGCGTTACAGTTAAATAAATGAGTTTGGAGCAACTCAAAACTTTACTCCATGAGAAAATATGTTTAGTGTGTAATGGCAAGATATGTTTACCGTGTAATCATGAAAGTAGAATGTGGAATAATTATCAAATAACAGAATTTAATAAATAATAGAATTTAATAGCATTAAAAATTGTACTCAATTTAGTTATATAGTAATTGCGTAAAGCTTTTAAAACAAAGTCTTTAAGCAATACTTTTGTCAAACATTGAAAAATATTAATTGCTTTCATGGGAGACAGACGATTTTACGATTGTCTTAAGACATTAACAATGCAAAAATATCACAATTCATGTTGCGAATTAACATGAATATAGTTGCGGAAATCTATTATAACTGGTCATCGTAAATTTGTTTGGTAGATTAAGGGGGGGGCCCACCCTGAATACACTATCTAGCCACACCCTGAATACACTATCTAGCCATTAATGACCGGACACCCCTTGAACGGCAGGTGGACTCGTCCTGGCGGAATAAATACGGAACCTGTGGTGGGGGAAGGACCATTCGCAAGCAGGCAACGGCCATACGAGCCTTAACAGTGAAAATGAGTGGACATCGAGAGCTGAATGAGACGGAAAGGGGCATGATCATAGGCGCCCACCGATTTGGTCATTCCATACATGCCATCTCCGATAAGTTTCAGATACCACGGTCAACAGTTGGTGACGTCGTGTTGAAATGGGAATGAGAGGGAGTGATAAAACCGCAGACCCGATCCGGCAAGCCCAAAATAATGTCAGACAGGGATCGACGATCTCTTCGACGTGTAGTGAAGGCAAACCGACAAATGTCGTTGGACACTGTCGTTACCAACTTACGGGCTGCATCTGGCAGAGTTGCCAGTACACGTACCATTCGTCGGGAGCTGATAGCACAAGGATTCCATGGACGAGCAGCAGCACACAAGCCAAAAATCTCTACATCAAACGCCCGCCATCGATTTCAGTGGTGCAGAGCATGTCGCCAGTGGACAGTAGAGCAATGGAAAAGCGCTATGTGGAGTGATGAGTAACGCTACATGTGTGGAACTCTGATGGACGAGTGTAGACCTGGCGAATGCCCGGATAACGGCACCTACGGGAGTGCATTGTCCCCACTGTGAAGTTCGGTGGTGGAGGAATTATGGTGTGGTCCTGTTTCTCATGGTTTGGCCTTGGACCCTTGGTGTTAGCGCGTGGAACCCTGAACACAGAAGGGTATAGAGACATCCTGGACACGCTTCCCACCCTGTGGCAACAGTTCGGTAATGGTCCGCTTGTGTTTCAACACGATAACGCTGCCATTCATAAAGCACATGCCATCACGGACTGGTTTGATGAAATGGGGGTGCAAGAGTTTGACTGGCCATCCCAAAGTCCCGACATCAATCCAATTGAGCATCTCTTGGATGAGTTGGAGCGCCGGTTGAGGGCCAGACCACAACGCCCCAAAACCACCACTCAACTCTTTGCCATGTTACAGGAGGAATGGCGGGCAATACCTACTGCCGTGTGCCAACACCTAGTGGATAGCCTTCCTAGAACGGTTAAAGCTGTGATTCGGGCGGGTGGCGGCCCTACGCCCTACTGACTTGATACTAGCACCTCATGTATCCGAAATGAGGGGTGTCCGGTCATTAATGGCCAGATAGTGTATTTCAATAATTTGAAAAAAAAATTTATTGCACTTTTCTAATCTTTGTACCCTTCCTAATGTCTGTCTAAAATGATTTCTCGGTACCTAACTTCGTTTGGAAGTTATACCGGAAAATAGAGAGCCGCCGCTAAGCAGGTAGAAAGGCTCGTTTGGCCAGATTAGGAGGGGCGACATTCTTTATGTGTCTAATCCATTCTGTTGACTGTGTAAAGAAACTTATTGTAGGCATTTCATTTATTGACCATTATATATATATATATATGAAATTAAACGTTTTCCCTACCATAAGTCAAAACTTTAAACGCGTTTTTTGACCTGGCATAAAATTTTTCTCATGATCTATACAACGAAATAAGCTGTTCTTAATTTTAAATTAAGTAAAAGTTTATTCTTTAGAAAGTAGCATAGAATTTTTTTGATATTTTAATATATTTCGATTTTAAAGTAGTATTTTAATAAATATTTCTTTAATGAAAAACTTAACTTTTTTTTAAAGTTGCTGCCATTTTGGTAATTTCGCGAATATCAAAAAACCGCTATGCTACTTTTTAGATAATGTCTTTATGTTTCAGAGAATCTAAACAAAATCGTTTTCCTATGTTTCAGGACTTCTAAATCCACAAGGCCAGTGAGGTGCTACTTTTTGATGACCAGCCACACACAAAGCTGCCACCAACTTATTTTTTATTATTTTGTAAAAGAAAAAATTTTAAAATAGACTTAAATTGTAGCTAAATAACATAAAAAAACAGGGAGTCTCTGCATTGTCTCTATTACTTAAAAAAATTCAAGAAAAACGTTAATATTTTACCATCTCAGGGTGGGGTCCCCCCTTAAACCAAAAAGTATGCTTAATCACATTTATCTGATATGTAACAACAAAGATTATCCAAATAATTTTTGTGATATTGTGTTGAAGAGATTAACCTTGCTTTAATATAACTTAACCCAATTACATTCAATCTAAAATTCCAAAAAATCAAATAAATATAAGTCTTTTTAAAAGCTTATGACAAAAATTAAAATTCTGTAAAGACCCTTTAAAAGGGAAAATAAAAATAATGTAGCTTTTAAAAACAGAAGAAATCATTAACTCGTACTAAATTAATTTCAATAAATTAATAAAAGCAAAAATTTCACAAATTACTATGAGTCTGCAATAAATAATAACTGTGGTTTACCAAAAAAATCAAAATCTCCAGGTAGGTAATAAGAAGTTTGTTCCAAATGGATTGTTTTAATGTCAGATGGCATGTGAGCACTCTTGTTATAAATTAAAAACTTTTCAATGGCATGCTTTCTAGAAGAAGTAGATGTGGAAACTTTATATGCAACTATGTCTTCAAGTCTAAGTATAAAACAACTGGACATAAGATAACGATAGTTCCATTGTAAAGAAGATTTACGACTCAGTCCTCCAATACTGCGGCGAGATGTATCAGGAGTGAGTGTTCCTGAAGAATTACTTATTGTGCTTGCTTTACGAGTTAGCAATGGTCTGTCATCAGGAGTAGTAGGAGAATCAGTCACAATCTGCGAAAAATTAACAAAACAAAAAATAATATATAAAAGTTGAATACATAAACTACTGACATTTCCAAATTCACTATAATTTAATTAAAAACCAAAATATGTACAGCACCTTTAGAAAATTACGTTAAATATTTGTAAAAATTATTAATTCTATAAAGAGTTTAATATTTTTTGTTTATTATCTTAGAAATTCTTTAAAATGCAGTTTTCTTATGCCAAGAAAACATAAAACACAATGTAAAAAAAATTAAAAAAGTGTAAATTTACAAATAAAAACAAGTGCTTTATTTTCAATTAACATTTTTCTTTGTTCACACATCTCATATAATTTTATAATATTATATAGTTTCAAAAATTAAAAAAAAATATTTTAAAACATGTTTGGGATATACTATTTTTGACTAGTTCTTGTATGAATATAAAGAGGTTTGCACATGAAAACAATTATTTTTTCTTTAAAAAAGTTAGATTGCTTCACTTTTATTATGGTCCCTAATTTTTTTTTTAAATTAAAATTTCAATAAGGTATAAAACATGTTCCTATCACAATATGTAAAATACTAAGATGTAATAAAAGTTTTCCTAAAATGTAAACAGAATAACTTACATCACTGGCACTTTTATAGTTTCCTTGCTTATCATGTCGAAACCAGAGTAGATTAGAAAAATATTTTGGTTAAAAAAATTTTTGAATTTATATAATTTTTCATTAATTTTTTTGCAAAAGAGGACAACTAGCATAAAAGAAATTTCAATATAAAAAATTTTATGTTTTATGAACAACAAGCAGAATCACATTAAAACTTACTTTTAATGAAGTATTCAAATATTTGAAAATTCTCAACAAATTTTAAATTGTAAGTAATATAATTAGCTTTAATTGTAAGTAATATAAGTAACTATAGCTGATTATTAAAAGTGAAGAATTACATTATACACTGTAGAGCCATAAAAACTATTATAGGCTATTAACAGAGGCATCACCAATTACAATAGCGTGATGCAGTCAGCATCTCCTATATCGGACAACAAGTACTAAGCAGAATTATAAGGTAGGTTCCTGTTGCAACAATGGCATGTTATTAAAATTTAAGTAAGTTTTAACATTGTGTTCAAGTTGGCGTAGAAAAGCTGATTCGTAGTATCTCTGCGGTAGCAATGATATGTGAACTTTTGTTTACAACCATTTCAAGAGTGAACCATGATTTTGGAACTATCAAATCTCCAACATAGCTATAACTGGAGAAAAAAAATTAGGGAACAGAACAAACTAGGACTAACAAGAATCTTTAAATGTAATTTCCTGAAATCGCTAAAAATGAGACATCAACAAAGATTGCCTGATCAGATGAAAAGTGGGGTAGCTGTTTGGGAAAATAAACTACCTATAAAAATCAATTTAAATATACGTATTCTAACAAATATTGTAAGACTTTTTAAACCTACAACTTTTAATTTTTCTTTATTTCTTGATTTGCATTTTAAGGAGTTTAATTTTGTTTAATTTAGTGTGTTCACTAAAGATAGAGACCTTCTCATGCTTTCAATCAAATGCTTGACTTAATCCTCTGCCTTAAGAAGCTATTCAAGTAGAAAAGAAGTAATCGATAAATTGGCAGAAGTAAGAAAAATTGCTCTTTAAAATAAATATTAAATCAGACTCAACTAGATTCACATTCATTCGAAATATGTAGTATTTCTTTAATATTAAATAATTTTTTTTAATTTGATGAAGGCTTGAAAATTACCTTTTTACCCAAGTACTGAAAATCCTAACTAGACTCCTGAGTATCATGCCCAATTATTTCTGGAAGGCAAATGTGTAGGAGTTTATAGAAAACCTGTCGAATCCATGGACTTCACATGTGCAGAAAAGACTTCTAACTGGAGGAGAACCTTTATGGTACGTTGCATGAGTAACTGTTCTGAAATGGGCCCCCTGATTTGTCCACAACTCTGACAGTTAACAATATGTAAGTATACTACCAAATCACCTGCACCCATGTATGCCCATTGTGCACTTTTTCATACTTGAAAAATGACAGCACAGAAATGAGACACTTCACTCATTGAGAGTAGTTACCTGATGGTTCCAGGGATAATCTACTGATTTAAATCACTTCCATTGACCTCTTAACTCCTCAGACATTATTAAGAATATCAAAGAATATCTTGCAAGATATTCTTAATATCAATATTAAGAATATCTTGCAAAGTGCCGTTAAAAAAAGGTCTCAACCATTTTGCATACCTATGGATAAGTGGGCTCCCCTGTGGTATTCATGGGACAAATATGTTCTATTGTGGCACTTTTACAGGGTGCATAGCCAAATCTTTCAACAAAAAATAAACATCTTTTAAGTACTTTTCAAGCACTCAAAAAATATTTTTAAGTGCTATGTACACAAAAAAAATTTGAAATAATTTTCATGATCATGATAAAATAACTAGTTTCTGACAAAGAACTTTTTTCTTCATTATAAAATGATCAAGATATTTTTCGGATCGATTTCAGAGGTTGGAAAATGAAGTCTGAAATTGAGAATATCTTGCAAAATGCAGCAGAGTTGTACATGAGAGTGCTTGAATCTTACTGAACCCAGCTCAGTAGACGTACATGCGGACTGGCAAGTATTTCATCCACATGTAAAATGATTGGCGCTTTCATGAGCTATGGACCGACGGTACACCGAAATAGATTGTTGAATGAATTGTGAAAACGTTGATAGAACAATGTGAAAAGCACGCTTTTGTATAATACGTGGCGAAAATCGATATGGCAAAGAAAAAAATCTCATTTTTGAAAAGGGAAAATTAAGCACTTTTTAAAAACATCCAATGAAAGAAGCAACTTCAAGGGCTTTTAAAAAATGATTATCAAAAATAAGCACCTTTAAGCATTTTTTAAAAATGCTACGCACCATGTTTTAAGTGCCTGTGGAAGTCCAAAACAATATTATGAAGGTATACCAGTTTTTTTGCTCTTCAGTGTATTTTATTAGATGAATCATTATCAGAGCTATTTTTAAACAAAGATTAGTAACTTACATTTTCAGCTGAAGGAGAAGATTTTTGAGGGCAGTGTTTGGGACTTTCTTTAGTATTATCATAAGACACATTCAATTCTACTTTCGACTGCAATTTATCATGAAACAATGTCAAAAGCTGCTGCACCCACGAACTACGACTAGAAGATGGTTCAGAATAGTACAACCAATGCTCTCGACTGGAAACTAAAATTAATATAAATTGAGCTTAATAAAAATGCTTAAAAAGTAAATTATAGTAGATGTAGTAGTAATAAACTAGTAGAAAGTAATAAATTGTACAAAGATTATGTACTCACAAGCTCGGTGGTAAGGATAGTAATCTATTATTAATTTGTCTAAGGATACTTGCAATGCTCCTCCCCCTTTCAAATAAGGATGTTGAGAACGTCCATCTAAATTTAATGAATACATTAGAAGAGCAAATAAAAAATTCATTCAACAAGAAAAATAAAATAAAAATATTTTAAAACAAATAATATCCAATGACAGTAGAAAAAAAGCAAAAAATAATTTTGTTTTGTTACTCTTCTCTCTTAGGTCATAAGAAAAGAGGCTTCTCATTTATGTAACAATTTGAGCATATCACTGTTACTATGATAAAACACAAATGCACAACTTTGGATATCAACAGAACTGTGTTTTTAGCCTGGTTCCAACAATATGTCATTGTTTGGTTGTTGCTGAAAAAACATATTGAACAAAACAAAAACTTAACAAAAGCTTAATTAATTACTGTATTTCTGAAGGAAAAAGAAAGGAAAGAAAACTCAAAGAGAATAAAATAAAACATAAAAGAGCTAGAGTTAAATGAAACAAAATGCATACATGAAACAAAATGCATACATGAAACAAAATGCATACATGAAACAAAATGCATACAAACCTTTGGGATCCATATCATCACATAAATGTAAATCAATTCTGCTACATAAAACATGATAGGATGTTTCAATTACATCATGACGATAAAATGCTGGAGATATAGGGATACTTGATTTAGAATGACTACCATATGTATGTTTGTCAGGTTGTTGCTAATAAATAAAACAGTGTAAAATTTGATTAAGTAAAAAAATATTAATGAAAAAGTTGAAACATGAAATTTAAAATTCAAAATATCATTGTTTTTTTAATCATAAAATGATATCTACCTCCAATTTTTGTTTAGCTTTTGCCTTTTGGGCCAATTCAGTAGCCCTTTGAACCAATCCACTTAAAGACTGGACAAAATGAAGAGCTGCAACTAGTTGAGCATCAGTTAACACCCATAGTAAATCGTCTAATACAAAGATAAGGCGTGATCCAATGACACTGCAGTCTAAAAAAATATATTTTATTAAAGACTTATATGTAGATAATAAAAATAAAACTGAAAATAAAATAACATTTATTCAAATTCGCAACACATTTTCCTCAAAATAATTATCACTTTTTGGTAAACTGATATTAATTTTGTCAAATATCACATTTAACCAAAATAGAGCTAGCAAACGAGAATTATTAGTCATTTTCATAAATATTTTTGTTTATATAGAGCAGAAGCTTTTTCCCAGAAATTAAAAATATAGAAAAACAAGAAAACCAGAATAATATTCAGACTAATTTTGGAAAGAAAGAAGAGGAAATCCAAATTCTCATTATCCAATGTTTTATTGTATATGTTGTTATTTTTGTAAATGTAATACAGCTCTAAATTTGTTTTCCTCTATTTTCTTTATTTACTTATAGTTAGACAATATAGCAGTATCTAAAAATGCAACAATGGCATACTTTATCCGATGTTACTATTTTTTTCTTCTTTTTTTGCTTTTTGCTATTTTTAAAAGTATTATTATTTAGTAAAAAAATAGACTTTTAAAAGATCAAAAATCACTGCCATGACATGATATAAACTAGAAAATTCAGATATGTAGAATAATGTTTGTCTGGGGTGCTGTTTTTACTATGTTCTATATTGTACAAAGTATATGCTAAATAAAATAATTATACCATAACTGCAATTTTAAACATTAAAAAAAATGCAGTTATATTGACTATGAAATAAAAATTTAAAAAGATATGGAACACCAAAAAATCAATTTTGAAATCTGCAATTTGCAACATTACTTTTACCAACTGTTAGAATTTATAGGTAGATTTCTCATTATACAAGTGCCGTTATGCATCCTTAAATCCTGTGGAGCTTACAGCAGACCAAAAACAGAATAATTAAAAAATATTAAAATTTTTCAAATAAATATATTAATATATTGATTATTTTAAAAATATTGGGATATTATTAAAATTTTCTCAAATGTTAATGACAAAGTTGAAACTTTTACTTGATTTCATATAAAAAGTTTAATGAATGAATTGCAAATGATAATGAATTGCAAAAGAGTTGAAAGAAAACCATACCGCATTGTTTAAATTAAAAACTCACACACGTAACTAATATATGATTTTATATTAAATTGTTTTAAATTTTATAGCTTCCTAATTTATCATAATAATGAAATTATTTCTATATGTGATTACATGGTTGATAAAATATTTTTATGCAAATTTTTTTACAAAATTAACTGAACTCATTTTGTGATAAATGTATATAGTTATTTTAAAAAACACATACAAATTTGACAGAACAGAAAAATGAACCTAAAATAAAATAACATCACGTGCATAAAAATAGATTAAAAACAAATTAAAATTTCAGAAAGACAAATACAACACAGTGCGCCCCTCATTATATTGTGCACATTAGGGTGCAGCAAGAAAAAGAATAATATATTTGTAGGTATAATACAGTAAATTTGACATTACTTTTTTAAGGTTAGTAATATCAAATGATAGTTTTAGCTAACATGTTTTTATGCATAGTATAAATTAAGATAAAAAAATTCGTCTTTTTTAGATGAAAAATGCATTAAATATCATTTGCTAACTTTTTTCATTTAAAACATCACTCTGAGTTTATAGAAAATGATATGCATAACTTTAAGAAATTTTTATGTTTTTCTGAAATTTTGCGAAATATAAAATTTTCAAAACATTGCTTTATTTTATGAGACAAGTAAAAGAGAAATAAATCTGAATGTGAGTAGCAATGTAGAGAAGTATAATGTAATCAGGGGCTACCGTGTAAAGAAATTGAAAATTTGATGAAATGTTATTATTTAAACAGATGTCAAAAAAGTCGTTCACGAAAATAAGTAGAATTTTTTTCAGTTTTAAATCCCATTTTAATTTATACCAGCATTCAAAAGTGTAATTTAATAAGATTAATGAAAAATATTTAAAATGCAGAGCAAAATTACTTTAAAGATGTGCAGACAAAAAATATTTATTTTTTAATTATAATATTTAAAAAAAACATACCACTAAGTTTCTTTTTTATTGTCATTTTGCAACACCCTTGATTGGTAATCAAACGCAAGGGTGTTAATGGTATATCTCCTCGAAGACCATTGGCTTCATTGTCTCGGGATTTAGCTTCAATTCGCAGGACTTGCCATTCAAGTCTTTTAAAAAGTAATACTTCACCTCTGTCTGGTTCTTTTATGCGTGATAATCGAAGATCCTTCTTCTTAAAAAAGGGACAATAGCTTTCAAGCACAACTCGTGAGAGCTAAAAATGTTAATTTGTTAATTTAAAAGCAGTAAGCAAAAATACAAATAATCTATTTTTATCATATAAACTAATGTAACACTAAGCAAGCACATGCAACACTAAATACACAGGTAGGGGAAAGTGAAACACAATATACGGTATAATGTAAACTCCAAAATAATTTAAAGTTTTTCACAAGAGAAATTGGGCATTTTGTTGAATTGATATGTATTTAGCAGCAAATATTGAAATACTAATTTGGTAATTTTAAAACTTTTCATTTTGTATAAATAAAAAAACATCAACAAAAAAATTCTTGCAATCAAAAGGTGTGATACCTATTTTTTGTAAAATATATGTAACAATTAAATATAAGCCAATAAAACATTCTAGAAATTTTTTTTTACAACATATAGTTTTAAAGAGGTCGTACCGTGGACCAAGATAAGAAGATAGAAAAATTACTCACATTTTTTCTCTACCCATTGTAAGTCAAAATATTCAGTTAATTAAATTAAATTTTAAAAAATCTTTACTTCAAAATAAATTTCTAAATAAAAAAAAACTTTTTTTGAAAGAACTGTATTTAGTTATTTATCAATGCATAAATATTTAACCAGAATCTGAAAATAATTCTAAAATCTAAAAAATATGTAAATGACAAGAAAACACTACACTGATGTTTTTTTAAAGTAAAGAAGCCATTGCCCTGTATACTTTCGCCTGCTTTTTGAAGGTTAAGTGACACTGCCCAGCATACATTTGTCCAATATGCATTTGCCATTTTCCGGTTACAATCTTCTATGCTTTTGACGACCCAAATTTTTGGCGATAAGCCTCAACGCGTCATTTATGAATTGACAACATTTTTAAAAATCGTGTTAAAGCATGTAACGTATTTTAGTAGGAGTTTACCAATATTTTAATTAGTAAAAAATTTATACAATTATATGGAACTATTAAAAGTTATGTTTTGAGTTTGAGAAATAAAAAACTATTTGTTCAAAATAAAATAGAACATAAATTCAAGACATGACAATTGTAACAAATAAAATATATTCTAAAATAAAACAAAAGCTAATAGATTACTGTACAATTATAAATTGAAAAAATTTCAATAATCTTTTAAAAGTAAATGTTAAACAGGTGTAAGATTAATTATTTTTTTAAAAACTAAATGCAAATAAGCATGAATAAAGCTAAGTATTTTACTTGAAAAGAAGCTTGAAATGCAGGAGAATTAAACTTTATGACAACAGAGTTTACTACAACAGTCATGCCATCTATAACTCGATCTGAAAATCCATATTTTCCTCCAGACCTAATATATAAAAGCAATCAATTACAAATTGAACAACTGGCAATAATTTTTAGTTTAAGAGATTAATGCCTAACATAAAAAATACATACAAAATATAGACAAACTTAAAATGTATAAAAATACCTGAACAGAAATGAATACTGACAATGTCATTTGTTTCAAAAAGTAAATATCTCTTACATTTCTAGTCATGAATATATGCATTTCAACAGGTGCAGTTGACATGAGATTAATCACAAAGAGATTGATGTAAAAGATAAGTCTCTAAAAAAATGTACCTGGCTATATTTTATTTCATTTTATAACAATCGTTGAACAGCCGACCCAAATTGGGTTTATGGCTACTAATGATCAACTCCGTAGCCTTGTAATTTTGAACCCAATCTAGAAGACAAGGGAACTCCTGGATCAAATATTGGAAGAAATTTGCCTTTGTGGAGGACTTTTTGATGGAACTAACCCGCATTTGTATTACATGGAGAGGAAGACCATGAGAACCTCCCACGGTTAGCCTGACGGCAAGGGGACTCTAACCCCTGATCCGTCTACCACTGAAGATATTTTAAGTCAGCACTGTGGTCGGTGCGAGACGGGTGCGAAATTTGTATCGACCAGCTATCACTGGGATCAAACACGGATCACCTCATTGGGAGGCGAGCTCTCTATTGGCTGAGACGCCAAGGCTTTAAAACATCTGTTATAAAAAAAACTTAGGCAATAACTTAATCTATATTATGGTTAAAACTTAGGCTATATTATGAGCAATCCCAAGACAAAAACTTTACAATATCTGCTTTGAGTTAGAAAATTCAAATAGTGTTGAAAACTAATCTATGTATCATGTGGAAACGGAAGAGATAAGAATAGGGGGGGAGATGAAGAAGAGAGGTTACAAATACATATCAGGGTCTTCAAACCAATATTTAATAAAAAAGAAAGAGAACTTCCCTTCTTTTGAGAAGGCTTTGCTTTTATATTTTATGTATTTGAAATCCATGTTTTTCAATGAATTCCTTGCTTTTAAAACAAAATATGTATGAATATTGGATAAGGTTCATTCTTATAAGGTCAGTTTCAATGGAAAATAAAAGGCCTTTGGACATTGACCTCCACCAGCATTTGAAATTTATCAGCCTATTTGTTTTTAATCATAGCAATACTCTAAGATGTCTTAAGTACAAAATAGTCAGAAACTGAGGAAGAGGTACACAGATGAATTAAATATGGAGTTCAATGTTACAAAAGCCAGAACTGACTACGAGGGTTGCTATTTATATTTCTGGCCTTGGCAACAGTAAGTGTTGCTAGGCGACCGCAGACGATTTTAATAGAAAGTTTGATATTTTTAAACATAAATTCAGCAGACGATTTACCATTATAGCTTCATTTGTGTTGTTGACAGTAAATTGAAAAGTTCTTCTCTTTCAAAAAATGGAATTGAATCGTGAACATTTTCGTGCCATTATTTTTCATAACTTTCGACGTGGATTGTCAAGACAAGAGTGCTTCGATGAACTTAATTCTTTATTCAGCGATAAAGCGCCATCCTACAGCACTGTAAAAAATTGGTATAACGAATTTAATCGTGGTCGATGTTCGATCCAGGACGAATCCCGTGCAGGTCGTCCAAAATCCGTTGTTGTGCCAGAAAAGATCGATGCTGTGCGTGAACTGATAAAGCAAGATCGTCATGTGACATACCGTGAGATAGAGGCGTCTTTGGACATTAGTATGACTAGCATCAATAAAATATTGCATGAACATTTGAGCGTAAAAAAAATTTGTTCGCGTTGGATCCCGCATAATCTGACAAACGCTCAAAAAAAGGCTCGTGTCGATTGGTGCAAGGAAATGTTGGAAAAATACGTTCAAGGTACATCAAAGGCTGTGTATAACATCTACACAGGTGACGAATCATGGATCTATGCATATGAGCCGGAAACAAAACAGCAATCAACTGTATGGGTCTTCCAAGACGAGGCAAAACCAACAAAAGTTGTTCGAGGAAGAAGCACATCGAAACAAATGATTGCCTGTTTCTTCGGCATTAACGGTCATGTGGCAACAGTGGCGTTAGAGCAACGCAGGACGGTCAATTCTGAATGGTACACGACCATTTGTTTGCCAGAAGTCATCGGAGAAATTCGAAAAAAGCAGAAGAACAGGCGAATCATTCTTCATCATGACAATGCGAGCTCTCACACATCGACTCAAACAAAGGCATTTCTGACGGAGCGAAAGATCGAACTGATGGGTCATCCGCCGTACAGCCCTGATTTGGCACCCAATGACTTCTTCTTATTCCCACACATCAAAAATAAATTACGTGGACAACGATTTTCGACCCCCGAAGAAGCGGTTGATGCATTCAAAACGCATGTTTTGGAGTTACCTCAATCGGACTGGAAAAAGTGCTTTGAAAATTGGTTCAAACGCATGCAAAAATCCGAAATTAGTCATGGAGAATATTTTGAAAAACAATAAAACCAATTTCGATCCTACATATTTGTTTTTTCATTATTAGGCCAGAAATATGAATAGCAACCCTCGTATAATGTACAAAACAGAAACATAACCGAGATAGCACAATAAAACATTGCTACAAATTGAGTCTAAGACATCAAAGGAAAGAACAAACAAAATAATATAACAAAAAAATCTCTTGAGTGTCTTTGGTTATAGAACAAGACATTATAAAAAAAAGGGCAAATCTCATAAGAAAGGAGAATTGTAAAACATTGATGAGATGTAATTCTCAAACTAAATTGTTAAGAATTAACTAACAAGACCAGAACTAATATTGATCAAAAATTTAAACATACCTAGGAATCTGAATATAAATAAAAATTTATATGAAAATGAATTTGATATAATGAGATTTCTAAATACCAAGATTGAACAGTAATTTATTTTCATCCGCAGTTCCTTTTTTTATTTTATTTTTTTAATTAGCTTGAAATTTTTTTTATTTTTAAAGAAAATTATAAATTTAAATCAAATGATTTTTTTAATGTAATCACAGATACAAAAATTCACAAAAAGATTTTAATATAAGATTGTTTAAATAATTTCTTATTGATTCTTACAGTTTTAAAATTTTTTGTAAATACATTGCTGTATTATTAAGTTCCATTTATCCAAATTTTAGCAAAATTGCGTAGTTATTACAACACTTTTAAATTAACATTTTAAAAATCTTACAATTCTTTAAGTTTACAGAATGCAAACTAGGAACAACGCAAAATTTTATTGCAGTTATTGAATATAGATGGTTTAAGTTCAACAAAATTTTTAAATTTTTTCCTTGTTTTGTTGCTTTTTCTTTTTTTTTTCATGATTTTTTTTCTTTTCTGATCTCTATTCCAGCAGATAATTATGAACATTTTTACTTCATTTTTAATGAATTTAAATCATACATTTGCATGCATGAAATTTTTTTTTATTACTTAATACAGTTTTAGATGAACAATTATGATTTACTTTTAATAATTTTTCAAGTTGCAAAATATAACTGATTACAAACTAAAACTGTTTGAGTATAGTAATTTTTTAAAAAAAATACAATTCTTTAGATAATTTAGTATAATAAATTTTTAAAAAATCACAAATTTGCTCATATTGCCCTTCAATTGAATAAAACAACGTAAGAGCTTCACGACTGATTCCAAGAAAAGTGGCTGAAAAACTATTTTCCCTCTATTGCTAATGCTAAGAACATTTAACTTAAAACAAAGTTTCAAAAAATTGATAAAACAGAATTTATATTTGAAAAAAATGTTTTTGTAATATATAGCTTACTCTACAAAATCGCCAAAGATATAAAAATCCTAATTTTGAATTTTTTGTTTCGTACATTGATTTTTCTATTGCATGGCAGTATAGTGCTTAAATAAAATTGGAGGAAAATTTAAAAATGACAGAAGTTTAATATCTTACAGTTAAATATCAAAAAACAATTCTAATCAATGTAGTGTAACTGAAGGAGTTAGAATACACTGAAGAGGTTTTATGTGAGGAAATATGCAGAATAAAAAATCATTAACATTATAAACCTCTCATAAATAAAATTAATTAGTAATAAAATAAAAAATAGCTGGTGCATTTAAACAAAAATAAAATTGTAGCACAGTGAAGTATAGTGAATTTTAAATAATAATTTCTGAATAACAGAATAAAATTAAAATATTAAGGCAGTTGAATTTTTAATTATAATTTATTACATTAATAATGTAAATATTTATATAAATTTTTTCATATTATCAATTCTTTTATATTTGAAAAAATGCTTATAAAAATTGCTTCAATTCAATTTAAAGTAGTTTTATTTACCTAATTTATTCTACTTAAATTTCTTTACATAAATAAACTATCCAAAATTATTAAGATGTTTAAGATATATGTTTCTCTCATATATAAACAATTTAAGATTTTTGTTTTGTAATTTGATAATTAACTTCTCATTATATTTCTTACAAATATTTATTTTTTAAAGAAGTTAAGAAAATGTCAATGATTTCAAAACAAAATCACAAATTATTATTGAAGTTAATTTCAAACAACACTTCAGTTAAAATACATAGAGAACAAACATTAAAAATTCTTCAATTTCCTAAAGAATATTAATTAGATAAAGGCTCATTAATATGTCAAATTTAACTTTGACAAAAAAAACCTTCTCAGATCCTTAGATAAATCAAAGCATTTTTTTTTTTTTTGTATTACAAAATTATCATTGTTTAAGAAATAAAATAATCTTACTTATAACTTGGTTCATTTGCCACTGGAGTAAGAGGTCTCAAATCTTCACATGTTTCCACTTCAACAACTACTTCATCTAAAGACTATAATATAAAATGAGATCCAGTGTAACTAATTTTTCAAATGAATGTACCTAATATATACATTCTTATATTTGATAGAAATAGAAATTTGCATGTGTCTATATCTCCATCTATGGGCAAGGGGGGCACCTATGAATATGAATTTTTGGCGTGCATATAGGAACCTATAGTTTTACACCTCAAAATGCGAATTTTGATTTTTTGTTCCGGACTGTACACACATGGGTATGGTAGTCTAGATATAGCTCAAACAGGATATCAATTGGTACAAAATATGGCAGTTAGGATAAAAATAATTACTAAAAAGATGTGGTTCTTTATAAGATTAATTCATTCTAGGCACTGAAGCATTTCAAGTCATTTTAATTATTTGTTAATTTCGGAATAATGGCACCAATTCAGCATAAAGCCAATATATTTCATTAAATCGAGGGTAAAATTTTTTAATATGAATATAAACTTACATACTCAAAGTAGAATTGTAGATCACACAAAAATTCTAGATTATAAAATATCTACAGATATATAGATAGATATAGATCATGAAATATTATTTATAATTAAAAAAAACATCGATATAAAAATACCAATTCTCTTTCAGACTATCAAAGTGATAACTAAATGATATTAAGAAACTTCTAGTAAAAAATTTTTGGAAAAAGTTTTTTTTTAAAATTGCATTTCTTGAATGTTTGAACGAAGTTTTCAGAAGCAGTAAACAATAAAAACAGACAAAACAAAAATAATTTTTCATAAACATTAAAATATAGATATATTTTTTTAATAAAAAGAAAAAAAATTACATGGGCTGATTTGATTCGGGTTACTTTCTTAAAAAATCCCAAGCTATTTTTTGATCTCAGTCCAAATCTGTCATAAGTTTTCCCAATCTTTACCAAATGCCTCATATTATAATAAAAATTTCAGAAAACAACTAAAGATCATTGCTTGGTTAAATTGCCACGGCTAAACAGAATTTTAACTTCATCAATTTTAAAACAAAACAGTCAAAATAAACAAAATTTATAAAGTTAAACACTAATAAAACTTCACTTTTTTACTATAATTTAAAAAGAATAACTTCCATACACTAAAATTCTATTTCCTTCTTATCAAGTCTGCTTAACTTTTAATCTGTCAACCCAAACTTCAACATAGACTGCGATGAGTATATATATCTGTAACAGAATACAGTTTTGATCCACGCTTATACAGAATTTACACAAAGATGATACAGTTTAGAAAGTTGATCTTAAAAGCAACTGCGAGTAAGAACAAGTACCAAAAAGATATATGAAGTAGTGTAGTAGTAAGAATAATAATATTAATTTAAAGTGTGTTTATTAAATTACACAATAAAAAATACTTTATGTTGAATGTTATTTCTGGCTTTTCATTGCTTTCAGCATATATGCTAACATCAAGTTTTTTCTGATTTTGACGAGGGGGGAGGAGGGCAGAATTCAAGCTATTTAAAACGGAATATTGATAGATTTTAACCATAGAGAAAATAATTAAATATTTTTTAATGCAAGAGAATTTGTAAAGCACAGATAATATAAAAAAATTACTCACAAGATGAATGGGAACAGATTTCAGTTTAGTCCATGATATCTGAAAAGCAATTAAAAATATAATTAAAAAAAGTCAGTTTAAACATAGTATTGCACCAAATCTTTTAATTATGACCAAAACAAAAAATTCATAAAAATAAAAGAGACAAAAATAGCAAATTAGACCAAAGTATAAAATATAGTTTTCATTATCTTTTTAAATCTGTGTTCGCCTCTGATTCATAGAAAAACATAGAAGATTATATTGAGCATTGCATTTATCTATCTACAAGAACTTAATGGGACCAAATGAGTGCATCAAATACTAACTATAGTAACTATATGAGTGCATCAAATACTAACTAACAGTACTAACATGCATCAAATTTCGAAAAAGTATTTCATATTATAAATTGAAATAAGAGCACTTTAATAGTAATTCATTCTTTGAGATTGTAATATTTATTCAAAGGTGATTATATGATTAAAAAGACATGATTTATAATATGCCACTAATATTGAACTCTCACTTTAATTCTAATCATTAGGATTGAAACTGAAACATCTGATTTCGTTGAATTTTAATTATTATAATTGTATTAAGACTAAATAGTAATTAAATTTATAGTTAATGCTTTTATTTAACCGCCACATAAATTTAGTTAAAACAGTTTACAGCACCAGATTCCCCACCTAAGTGAAGAATTTCTTTAGTCCTCCACTTCGTGGAGGTTCTATAGAAATTAATAAAAATAAAATCGGTAAATACCACACAACTGTTACAACACTATGTATTGATTTTGTCAAATTTTTTACACCTATTGTTGCAACAACTACAGATAATTTTAAAATATTATAAAATTCAAAAATGAAATAAGCATTAACATTTCGAATATGGCATTTAGCCTATTATTTTGACCCACTTGTACCAGCCATATGAAAATAGTTAGATCTAAATTTAATAAACTATTTCGGAAAACTTCATTTAATTTCATTAAATTTTATGTTTTTAGTAGGATTTAATTTAGATTAACCAACAAACATAGTTTAAGACATCAATGGATTTTCTTCCTCTTACAGCATCATTTTTAATTAATCAATACCTTTTAAGTTATTAAAAATTTCATCAATTATTTTTTAAATTTTGTGGTGCAATCATCTTTAAAATTCATTATTAAACCATAATTACTTTTACATATATTTTGACATTACAATTTTTAAAGAAACATGCATTCTGGATTCATCTAGTTTTTAAAATGTGAATGACTGCCCTTTGTCCGTAGATTACATAAAGAAAACTTTCAAGTCACCATGGCTACAAATGTTTCAAATTTTTGCCACGAAGTATTAAAAAAAAATAATTCTAAAACACTTCATTGCCACTAAGTCTCATGTTTGCAAGTCCAATGGATTTTTATGTTTTGTTAAACTTCAATTGTTCTTTCATCATTTTAAGTGGTTGAGTTATCAGTAGAAATGTAAGCCACCTCCTCATTGGTAAAGCCAGTTTCACACACTCCAAAACGCTTAGTACGGGATAGCAAAGAAACCCCAATTTTCCTATGGATCACGAGGAAACAATGCCCAACAAAATATTACTTAAAATTAAAGATTTAAAAGTTCCAGAATCAAATCCCTCCCATAGTAATTATAAGTGAAACAAACAAGAATAATATGCATAACCTACCAGCTATTACTATGTGCTTCATGGATCAAAATTGCTAAGGTACTGAAGTTGCTTGCTTAACAATTACTTAAATTATTTTCATGCAGATAAACTATCACTAAATGGAAACATTTTTGCTTCAATCTCCTAACAACCCTGGTTATTTACAGAACACTCAAAGGCAAATGAGTAACAGCTATTTGCCACTTAAGCATCTTTTAAAGACTGGTAAAAATTTTCTCCAGTTGAAGGCATATTAGTAGTTACAATTGTTATAATGAATGAGCAACTAAGTATAATACCCCTTGATAGTTATAGCGATTAAAAATTAGTGTTCCAAACTTTAAATACATCTATAGAATTATTAAAACATCTCAATTCTGCAACTCTTATTGTTTTATAGAGCTTAAGTGAAAGTAACAAAGACATAATTACTTTTCCCCTTTTCCTCAAAAAAGGTGTAAAAATTTTTTTCAAAAAACTTTTTTGTGAAATTACTCTTATTGAAGTACTGATCAATGTTTCAAAACAGCCTTTGTTTACTTCATTACCTGATACAATACTTTGTCATATCTTTAGATTGAGTTTTATTTTCCTCCTTTACTTTATTTGCCATTTAAAAAAAACATTTGATAAAATAACATAATTATAATAAATAAAAAAATATAGATTTTCCCTTAGTTGAAAAAAAGCATATTTTTATTCTTTTTTTCATTCCTTTTTTTTTTATCAATTATTATAAATTTTTTTAAAGAATGACTAATCCATCAAAATCAACTCTATTGAAATGGCACGTTTTCAATTTTTCATGTAAAAAAAAAAATATTGCTAAAATTCTTAGATAATGAAATTGTCATATCCTACATAATGTTTCGCCTTTTTTAAAAATTGTTTTCCAAGCTATTCCAATAAAAAAAATTACTAATTAATATGGAATGTTAAAACAATGTTTAAATAAATGGAAACTAATATAATGATGATTTATTAATACAGCAAAGCAAACAAACAAAAAAAAATCAGATTTGAGTAACAAATTAAGACTGTTATATAGTGTTAAAACAGTTAGAGGCTGCATTAACTTTTTCAGAAATAAAACATAATCATGAAAATTTAAAATGCTGATATGTATTAATACTATTCAGACAAAGATACCTCTGAAATAAAAAATTAAGAAAAACATGAGAAATAATTTCTATTGAGGAACTATGTTCTTAATTTGAGTTGATGATTGATTGGGAAATAAAAGTATAGGAAAAATCTCAAATGAAAATTAAAGATTAAAGCAACCTTAAAACAAAATTGCTTTAAAAGATATATACTTTTAATCAAACAGTTAAATTAATATTTTCTTTTAATCGAAATAAAAATTAAGTCTTTTAAGATAAGTAGTAATAAACAATAATAAAATAATTTAATAAGTAGTAATAAATGTACTAATAGAATATATACTTAGTTAAACTCATTTATAACAAGATCATAAGAACCAAGAGAAAATTTGGAGCTCGCGCAATGAGCTAGATCAGCGGTTACCAATTGGCGGTCTGTGGGCCTCATCCGGCCCGCGAAGCCTTTTTTTGTGGCCCGCGAGCTAAAATATATTAGTTGTCATTTTTTACGAACAATTTTAGTAAAAAATCTATATGGGTTTAAAATACTTTTCTTTCATTAAAAAAAAAACCTAATTTCTTCATTTCTGTGAAATTTAACAAACCAAAGGCTCAAAAAAATTTATTTCTCAGATGTTGCATCCAAGAAAATATTTATTCAAATCCAAAAATAATGGTGTATGTTGCTTAAAAATCTACTTCTAATTTTAATTTGTAATTCAATATGTTTGTTTTATACAACTTCATAAAAATCTGACAGTAATATTTAATGTTCCTCCAAACATAAAAGTGTCCTATATAAAATTTTGATAAAGTTGCGGCCCGCCATTTGACTGGCGTCTTTAATTGCGCCCCCTGGCCTCGTGTAAGTTGGAAACCCCTGAGCTAGATCATTAAGATAGGGACTAGAGAAATAATCTACAAACCTGAAGTGTAACATGATTGCAAGTAGCTTTTGTTAAAGACAGCCAAGCAGGAAGTTCTAGTAATTCTGTCAGCACTTTTTCATTCAGTTCCAAATTACGCAATTCTCCATGACCTTTCAAAGTACTTATGTGTAGCTTGTCTGGAGATAGATTTTTGGCAAATCTATACATTAAAGAAAAAAATTTTTTTGATAATATTATAATACAAAAAATGTTAAGTGTAAATAAATAATTCATATGGCAGGTAAAGAGATGATGTACAGATTATGACACGTAATAATAAGTGTAAAGAAATAATTCATATTCATATGATTACAGAACTAGATCAATACATAAACTATAGTCTATTCAAAGAGAACTGGTCGCAAAAAAAATTAGGCAAAGCAACACAACATTTGTATGCTTGGCAATCAGATGAGGGAAAATCATGTCAGACTAACTAACGAATGCACGAGGTTTCTTTTTGTTAGTTTGTTGCGTCGTGGTATCATTCTCTCTTAAAGTGTCCCGAAAAGAAAGAAATTCCGAGTTCTCTGAAAAAGAGGCAGAAAAGAATCTTTTTGTGTATTCTTATTAAAAATTCGCATTTTCTTTTTACCTTATTTGAAAGTGACATTTCAGAATAAATGAATAATTAAATAGCTTAAATCAAAACAGGCAGAAAATGCAGTCCAATTTAATTTATTGTTTTTTTTAATTGAAATAAAAAATTAATGTTTGTAGTTATTTTCCCCAGTAAGTGCCTTTTTATAATTTTTTTTTCTTGCTTCAATATTGGATACTCTTTTCTTAATTTTAGTGCTTTTTTCAACTAAACTTTAAAATTTGTGTACACTGTATAGTTTTTTTTTTGTATGGAAAAGAAAGCATTTGAAGTTTTTCTGCAAAATATGTAGATTAATATGCAATTGTTAAAGAGAGAGATTAAAAATGTAGGTCAATTTCCTTTTGCTGTTTTTGTTTGTTAGAGATAATTGTATAGTGATAGGTTCCTTTAACTGAATAATTAAAGAGGTTGGATGAATTAAATAACTCAGATCAAAACAGTCTAATTAATTGCTTTTAATTCCTTTAAAAAGAAAATCACATTTTATAATGCACATTCAATTTTTCCAAATTAAAAAAAAAATCTCTTTTTTTAAACTTTATTCTATTACTAATGATGTGTTCGATTTTTGTGTGCAAACTGACTGTTATATTCAATTCGAATTATTTCTTTTTAATTTTAATCTGTTGCTAAGAATTGTTTTATCAAATAGTAAATTTTCTATGAACAACAGAAAGAAGTGAAAAGATGGACACATGATAAAACAAATTAAATTTTAAATTGTTTGAAAAAGAAAATGATTTAACATAATTAAATAAAAAGATGCAGGTGGGGAAATAGCCTTCAAAAATGTGTGTTCTACTTTTTTTTTTACGGTTGTAGACCTAAGAGGGAAAAATATACTTTAATTGTGAAACATAACAAAAATGAGGTTCACAACCTAACTTCTTTTTAATATTAACCCCTTAATGATCGGTTAATTTTCAAGAAATTGGTCATAAATGGGCCGATTTTTTTTTGGCTTTTGCATTTGTATTACGTATTTGATTAATGCTGCAACTAGTTTAAAATAAACTAACTATTTACAACTACCTTAAAAATATTCTGGTACTGCCATCAGGTGTGTAAAATGAGAAATAAAATGTTTTCCGCGCAAAAGAAATGAATTAGTCTTATTGGCACGTTACTACTGAACACTCCAGCCCGTCAATGTCACGGGAGCGAGAAATAGCAAGCGAAATCTCACCCCGTCATTTTCACAGGAGCGAGAAGGAACGGGTTAAATGGACATTTTTTTCTTAACCCAGATAAACCTTTAAGATACACAAAAGTCCCAAGCTAATTTTAAGGTAGATAATTTTCAAATTCCTACTTCAGAAACTTGAAGAAAATAATAGAGTTATAATTCTTTAAACTTTATTTTTTGTATTTAAACTGATGTTAAATCGGAATTTCAAAGGAAAAAAACAAACTATTCTTACTTAATCAAATAGAATCGACCAATCAGCAATTACTTGCCAACTTTCCACATTAGTTCCTGCTGAACGAACTATATAACAGCATTAAAAACTTATATTTTAAAACACTTTTCCCAGATTCATCCTACACAGTGCTGTAAATTAGATTAAGATTTAATATAAAAGTTAATAAAAATATATACTTAATTTTTTTAAATATATCCCCAAAAATTTGTTTCCCTAGAAGAAATTAAAAGTATTGGCTTTTCATTAGTACATGTTTTACAATCTAGAGTCTGATCAACACGACTTAATTGGGTCATGAAAAGAAATAAAAGAGTTATATAGTTTCAAATTTGAAGTTAAATAAAGCTTTGTCTTCAATATGAACAAGGTTTTATAATTTTTCAACAGAACAATATATCCAATGAAATTTTGATTAAGATCAACCATTTTTCCTTAAAAAAAACTCGTATAATTAGTTAAAACCTTATCATAAAATATGACCAAAGATTTCTCTAGAAATAAAAAAAGGCAGGCTGCTTGAGTCTAAAATAATTAACACCAGTTTTGAATGACTTTAATTTAATGATATAAGAAAAATTTAAACAAATTATAAAATGCTTAAAGGGATATTCAGACAAATAACAAAGCTTAAAATATTAATTTAGCATAGAAAACAATTTACAGTAATTGTGCTATGTCAAATAATAATAATAATTTTAAAAAAAGAAGAAGAATCATATTAGTTTTCTCAAATGGCATTAACAAAAAGGGAAAGAAAGATGCGTTTATCAATGTGAAAAGGCAAAAAGGTACGCACCCACTGTAGGGTGGGAGTAATTTGCTTTTATTGAAATTATTCCCACTATCTAAAGTTTTTTAATTCTTGAAAACATAGTTTTTCTATTCTTCTAATTTTTCACCTGTAACTTAAAATTTTTCTTATAAAGAATGGGCACAATTTGGGAAACTCACTTTGAGATGAAACTTGATATTTTAGTAATATACCCCAACTTAAAATAACCACTTAAAAGAATACTAGCAAGCCATTTAAAAAGAAAATACTTATTTGAAAATTGAAGGAAACTGTATACTAGTTAAATCTACACTCCAATAAAGATGGGAGAGTGGTTTAAAAGCAGGGAACGTGCCCCACGAAGAGACACTCACAGTTTGAATCTTTTAGATGTTTCTTTTTCATCCTTTTACATTTTTCCCCAATAGTAGAATATTTGTTTGAAAATAGTCAAACAAGCAGTGCCCTCTCCTTTTTAGAAGGAAACTGCGAATCTGTAATTCCCCCATAGATTTGTAAACACACCTCTCACGGAAGATGCAAAATGTGTATAAATTTGTAAATTTTAAAGTGAAAGTTACAGAAATGTAAACATCCAAAAACCTTATTAGAAGTTTAAACCAATGTTTATGAATAGTGCATCTCGCACGCATGTTTATTAATCAAGGGTTAAAAAATTATACCACTATTAGCATATAAAACTAAAAAAAANAAAAAAAAAAAAAAAAAAAAAAAAAAAAAAAAAAAAAAAAAAAAGAAAGTGATATGAATATTGCCTATGCAATAGATTTCCTCAAAGAACCTTGAAGCATAATTAAAGAGGTTTATAACATAAAACATCAGTCTATAATAAAAGTTATGCTTTTATCATAACTAGCTTAACAACACACTACTTTTATTTTCCTAAAATGAAAGCATAAAGTTGACCAAAATAAAGTATAAAATTGATCCTGCACCAAAATAAGCGCATAAAAACCTTAAAATAAAACAAATTTAAATGAAGAATGGTTATTAAAATATATCATTTATAAAATGATACATGACAAGAAATAAAAAAGATCAAACACTATTGAAATATATATATTATTTACAAATAATCTTAAACAATAAAAAACATAAAAATAAAAGTAATTTAAATCAATAATTCCAAGAAATGTTTTCAACAAAAAATAGTGTAACAAATAAACATTAATGATGATAAATTCAAGTAAAATGTTTCCGACTAGATCAATAAAATTAAAAAATTTCATCCGACTACTTATTAGATTAAAACATTTAAATAAAACTTATTACCTTTAATAACACAAAAACAAACTAATCGCATAATTTTACTTTAAATAACCTTAAAAATGGATTGTGCTGCAATTTGAATTCGTCCAAAAATATTCTTAAAATTTCCTTTTTTATGGAATTAATTTGTCCTAGATTTCGAAAAAAGTACGTTTTTTATTTGCTTCAAAATATACTAAAATTTTTTTAAAACCTTAGAATCGTATAGGGAAAATAATTACTTGGATAAGTGCTTAAGCACTTGATTCTTGAAAATGGAAGCCATCAATTGTTTATGTTAGAAATTCATGAATATTGAAAAAAATAAAATAAAAACGGAAAGACATTAAAAATGGTTTTTTTTTATAAACAGGACAAGTGAACAAATGTAGTCAAATGTGACGATTTAATCATTTTACAATAATCAACAAAAAAAATTCCGAAACTGTCACCCTTACAGATGTTTACGATCTGCAGTCTAACAGTTACAGTTATTAAAGAAGCAAATAAATTTGCAATTAACATGACTTGACTTTTTCACGAGCGTTGCTTAATAAAAAAAATAAAGTATGTGAACCATAAAATATTCCTTTACGAAAATAAATATATATATAGTAGTTTATAAAAAATTAAAATATTACATATTTGTACAACACAAAAAATTTCAATTCGTAGTTCGTAATATTACATTTATTCGACGCACTCAACTTTAATGCATTTAATTTTAACTTAAACCCATTTATAAGATATATTTATTCGAACGAATAAACTCGCAGACGAGTTTTATGTGGAAATCGAAAGTCCATGAAAAGAAAGTACTGGAAAGTTCTGCTACTTCTACTAGAAATCGTTGTTTGAAGCGGGGACTTACTTGTTTGCACTCTGCATTTACCATTAGCTAATCAATCAATTATTTATTAGTAAAACACCCTTTCACTTAATAATTTTGGAATACTTAATATTATTTATTTTTTTGTTTAGGGTAAGTATATTTTTTAATTCATTTTGTCTCATGATGAGTGCCGATTCTTATTGTTGGTTTCGCCGACATTAATTTTCTGCGAATATTTTAATTGCATTTTTTGTTTTTCAATGCTAATTGTAAATGCGGAAGCCTTTAATTTTTGCCAAATAACTGTTTACATGTCATAAGGTTCAAATGGTATAGGTTCGCAGTATTAATAAAATTATGTCTCAAGTTTTAGATCTGCAGATCTAAATCAATATTTTTTTTAAATATTCTGCCGTGAATTGATAAAAGGAATAAATTTTAAAGAATTGTGTTCTTAAATGTTTTAAATTATATCACAATTTTGAACCATGAACTGGGGTAAAGTTGCTCTGTCTTTTCTATAAAGTCGTGTGTTTTTAAATACAATTTTTAAAGAAAGAAGCGTGCTTTTTATTTTTGGTGTTGCTGACTTTGATTTCGTGTCTGAACAGCATTATCGAAAAATTTATATTCTTTTAAAAGCTTAATTGGGTTTTATGGAGTACTTCAAAACCTTTTAATTGATTAAAACTTGTTAACCTGAGACTCATAAGTAAATAAAATATTAAAAAATACTTAATTAATTTTTTAAAAAATAAACCCTCAAAGCCCAGTTGGTTGAGTTTTTTTTTTTTTTTTCTTTCTTAAAAAGTCTGACTCTGTTACCTTTCACTGATATAATTATACAATAATTTAATATATTATTATTTCCTTGTGTAAAATTTTGCCCAGTTAGCATTTTTTAAATATTTATTAATGTTTTAGGTATGGGGAATATTTTAAGTCCCTTTTTGCGGTCAACTGATATCACATAGGTGTTAAATAAAATTACCACATATTGGCTTGAGAGTTTTTTCTTTCAAGTTAGCCCTTTTCTGTGATTTTTTCCTTAGATTCTCGCATGTCACTACCTGTGCCTCCCTGAAACTTGACAATAATCTTATTTGTACCATATTTAATCTGATTGTCTTTTTCTAAGTGAAGATAATTCTTATTCAGATAATTATAATATGTCGTTATTGTTGAAAGCGAATTTTTCGATTTAAGGTGTCATTTTTTAAAATTCACAATTTAGATCAATTCTGCCGTAAATCCACATAGTTTATGGATTGTTTTTCGCCAGCTGTTGTTGCTTGACTATTTCAGCATTTTTTTATTCTGATGCAGGGGTCTGTCTGTCAAAGCCGAATTTCCTACCGTTTAGCAGTACCTTTAGGAAAACAGTAGCTTTTAAAACTGTTCACAAAATACTTTTTCTTAAAATATAATTTTTTTATCCCATAAGAAATGATAAATCCATATTTTTTTGTTGATTTTTTAATATAATTTTTAATTTTCACAAATTATGTCTATATAGGTACCTCTCAGAAAAACCTAGATGGACCCCGAAATAGCTATCCATCATTACAAGTTAACTCTAATAGCTTGATTAACTGGCATACGGTGTTTAAAAATACTTGTTTTCTTTCCTAATTTTTTGTCATTCTCTCAAATCTTAGAAAACTGTAAATTTTTTTGTTAAGTATGGAAAAATCACATGAACTAATCACCTTTTAAAGTTACAAAATAATCCTCTAAATATTAATGAGAAATTTTGAAAAGTGCAAAACACTGAAAGTGTCTCTTCTATTATTGTAGGGTAGTGTATATTTGTTTAATCACCCAATGATATTAACTATCAAGCTTAAGTTTTTGTTTTTATGTGTAAGCTATATTTATAACTAATGTGTTGTGATGCAGAAAGTTTGAACATAAGCTGTTAATAAATGATGTCTAAATTCTTAATAAATGTTTATTTTAGATACTTGTCTTGTGTTAAATTTGTTATTAAGATGGAAACTGAAACCCAGAATTACAGTCCTGGTCCAAATGCAGAGGATATTACTCCTGACAAAAGCAAAGGTGTTTTAAAGGAAATAATTACTCCTGGAGTAGGGGAAGACACTCCTTGCAAAGGCAATAAAGTCTCTGTTCATTATACTGGCAAATTGTTAGATGGCACCAAGTTTGATTCAAGTGTTGATCGAGGGGAGTTCTTTGAATTCAATCTTGGAAAAGGTAATTTTTGACCCCTCAATTTTTCTTGATTTTTTTTTTTTTAATTGAGACTTGCCACTAAGACAGCAAGTAATTAAAATTACTAAATGTTGTTTATATATGTTTTCAGGTGAAGTTATCAAAGCATGGGATGTTGGTGTAGCTACAATGAAAAAAGGAGAAAAATGTATCCTGTATTGTCATCCAGATTATGCATATGGCAAAAAGGGTAGTCCACCTAAAATTCCTGAAAATGCTACTTTGGTATTTGAAGTTGAACTGTTTGATTGGCAGATGGAAGATCTAAGTCCTGAAAATGATAAATCAATATTGCGTTCTTTAATAGTTGAAGGTGAAGGCTATGCTACTCCTGGAGATGGCTCTAATGTGGAAGGTATTTATTTATTTGCATAATTAATCAGTTTTAAATTGGTTTTTATTCATTTGTGTCCATTTTATTATTTTATATCTTTAGTGCCTATCAATAGTTAGTCTAGTTTTCAATATATTGGTTTTCTTGAAATAGGTTTTATATAATTTTATTTTTGATCGTTCTTCCCATTTTTATACTAACTTTATTTTTCATTGAGCTTTTAGCGTGAAATTTTGCTATTCATCAACCTTATTATCTTGTGACAAATTTTATAAACATTTGGTCCATTCCAGAATAAATTAAAATAATCTTAATTGTAATTTGTCTTTATTTGTTTGTTAACTTGGAAAACGAATTGAAAGAAAGAGTATTGTTCAGGGAGTTAAGATATTAAAAAGATTAATTCATTTTTAGCCATTAAAATCTTTTTATTTTCATTAATATGTCAGGCATGTGATTCTTTTTCTAAATTGCGGAATGCCTCGAATCTCAAGACTGTTAATTTGTTAAATCCCTTTTGCGAATCAATAATATATATTTTGACAAAATTTTCTCAGACTTCTCCTAATCTAAAATTTGAATTTCGCTACTTACGCAAAATCTCGTTAACGAGACATTTATACCACGTTTACCAGCACCCTTAGGCTCTTGTTCGAAATAGTTTGACCAATCAGTCGAATCTTCCATTGTATTATACTTTTTCCCAACTGTATTATACTTTTACTCCTGTATTATACTTTTTCATTATGTAAAATTTAAGCTCAAGGTTCTTACTTTTCTAGATGAGTAACGTACCTCTTTAAATATTTATTTTAAGAAGAAAGATTTATGCAACTAAACTTATTACTGTTAGTTCTTATTCAGACACATAAATACTAAATTAATTGATGAATAATAAACTAAATCATTAACTAACTTCATCGTTAACTAAACTTATTACTGTTAGCTCTTATTCTTACACAATAACAGCTTTTTTTTCTACACACACTTGTTAGAGTTAAAACGAAACTTTGAATAAATGAGACTGAAAAAAAATTTTAGAGTTAAAACGAAACTTTGAATAAATGAGACTGAAAAAAAACTTCATAATAACATATGCCAGAATAATGAACTACTGAGGCAAGCACAAAGATATAAAATTAATAAACTAGAAAGTAATTCTAATTTTAATGACTCGCTACTATTGATATGTAACAGAAAAATCATTTAATAAATGTTTTTTATTTGGCTACAATTTGATCAAATTTTTGGCATGGAAGTCCTGAATCTAGCATCTCAACACACTCGATACCATCATTAATCCGTGTTTCGATCTTCTCTTTTACAGTTGATGCAATTTTCTGGTGGTTTTTAAAATTCTGATGTTATTACGACATGCAAAATTCAATTTGTGTATTTATTAGTCATTTTTTATGCAACAATACAGATTTTTTCAATGAACTTTTTCGCAGTTGCTACAGATATCCACATAGTTTTAAATCCTAATTATTTTTCAGTCAATATTATTAAGAAACAAAAAAATTCGCTACATACATTTGTGTTACTACTTTTTGATGTGCTCCATTTTTGCAAAATCCATACGGTGTTTTGATCGGGGATTTTTTGGCAGTTATTGCTTGCTGTTGATTTTCACATGATTTTTTAAATTCTCAATATTATTATGATACTAGAAATTTAAATTGTGCTTGTGAATATTCATTATTTGACACAATAATTCTATCATTTTTATTTTATTTTTTTTAATCCATTTTTTTGCTGTTATCACTACCAGGGGTCTGTTCAGAAGAAATTTGGCTCCATTAACGAACCCTTCACAAAATATCCTTTCATAAAAGCGGACCGAATATTTTAACTTTAAAGCGGACCCTTCACAAAATGATTTTTCTTTCAATCGGACCCTTCACAAATTTGTTTATCTTCATTATTGTTTTGTTAATTGAATAAACCCTTCCCAGGGCAGAAAACAAGAAAGATGGGTGTAAACGAATTAAGTTTTGTCTTCGGCAGACGATTCTTCTATTCTTCTTCCGAAATGAATATTCTGCATTCAGCAGTATAGGCTAAATACCAAATATTTGTTTGTTACATCGCTAATTTAGTAGCTGCAATTGCTGTTTATTTTTTAAAAATTAAATTTTTTAATCATAATTTAACAGTGTTGAGCATAATCTTGTATGTCTTTACAATTTAAAAACTCCTCGAAAAAATTTTTTTTGCAATAACGAACCCTATTTGCTCAAGTTCACAAAAGCAGACCCTGGTTGTGATAGAATGTGACTTAACATTTATTTTATCTTCACAAATTAGGAGTAATTTTTTCACAATTTTACAAAAAACGGACCTTTCACATAATGTCTGGGCAGACCCCTGACTACTGTTCTATGTATATTTTTTTTAAATCTATATATTTTTAATATGATATTTATTACAACACTTGAATTTATTACAACACTTTTTGACTCATCAGGTAGTGAGATTTTGTCGTGAATACCCATGGTTTTTTAATGTATATTTTCTTTTATGTGCTTAAGAGAGAAAAAAAAATTTAGATAAAAATGAGTTTCTAATCTATCTTCTATGTACAGGAAAAAGAAAACAAACATTGTAAGAAAATTTCAGATAACTTTTTACAGCCATCACATGTCTGATATGGTAATCACTTATTTGTAGCAATAAATGTAGAACCAGATGAAAAAATATGGGCATATTGAATAAAGTGGAGATCTATTGCAAAACACATATTTTCTCTTAAATTTTGGTGTTAAAACTCTTTTAGAGTCATAGGTTGAGATTAGGATTGTAGCAAAATTTTATTTTACTTTTAAACTGTTAACAAGTAATCTTGTTTATGTTAATTCAATGCGTATATTATACTACTTTAATTAGCTGATAGACTTTCTATTAAAATTATTAACTATCTATCCCATATCATACTGTTATCCCATGCTGTTAGTTTTATTCCAAGTTAAGCCTATTTCCTTTATTTGGCTGACATAATCTTAGTGTAATTATTTTTATTCCAGTAAATTGTATTATTTATGCTTAGTTCATTTTTATTGTTTTATTTATTTTTCAGTGAAACTTGTTGGTAAATATGATGGCAAAATTTTTGAAGATCGAGAAGTGAAATTTGAGATTGGAGCAGGAATTGATGTTAATGTTGTAGAGGGTATTGAGATAGCATTGCAAAAGTTTAAAAAGGGAGAACAGTCCAGATTAATTTTGAGTCCAAAATTTGCTTTTGGAGCAGAGGAAAAGAAAGACTTTGGCATACCTCCTAATGCTACTGTTGAATATGAAGTTACATTGCAAAATTTTGAGAAGGTTAGTTGATAATCAAATTTTTATAACTAATTCAGTTTTTAAAAGAATTGATAAATTTTTCGGATTATAACATATACCTGAAAGATGTGTTCTTTGTAGCACAATTCAATAAAATTTAAAAGTAGATGATGAGGGTATATGAAAAATTAGTACCAAGGCAAGCATAATTTTTTTGTGGTGATATTTATTTATATATGTTAATTGAATAAGAATGACTGCCATTTAAAAGTTCTTCCAAGAATTCAACATTAATTTGTTCAACTTAACTTTGGCAACAGTTAAATTTCATTCTGCAATGCTTTTGCTGGAAATGTAAAGGCACCACAGTTAAAACATTTATCACTGAATGTACCAATTTAAAAAGGAGTTTTATTGTCTGATATATACTCACCAATTTAAAACACTCCATTAAGACGTTTTGATTTTTCCATGCTTCTTTGCCAAGCACTCTGCTTTTGCATATTAATATTACTATTATTTTCCTTGCAATAACTTAATAATGTTAATATTCATGGCAATCTTTTATAAAACAACTATTGTTTTTCCCAACAATGTAATTCTAAGAGTATTGTTTAGTAATGTTAATTGTAACATGAACATTTAAGCCAGCAGCATCTATAACTAATTACTGCTGTTTCACCCTCATGCATTCTTAATTTAGTTATTTTACGGAGAAATAATTGTTTTATACTGGTAGCAATCAAAGAAACTGGTGAATTGGCTATTCCTGAAATTTTAGGAGATTCATGTGTTCTCTGGATACTCTGCAAAAACATCAGTTTTACTCAACCTATGCAGATAATGCTGCATCAGCGATAGACGTATGTTGCGGTGAGCTAAGGCCATAATATGATTGCATGATATCAAGCATCAAGATATAAAATCAAGCTTTGAGTGACGTCAACAGTAAAAGCAAATTAAAGAAACTGGTGGGTTGGCTATTCCTGAAATTTTAGGAGATTCATGTGTTCTCTGGATACTCTGCAAAAACATCAGTTTTACTCAACCTATGCAGATTATGCTGCATCAGCGATAGACGTATGTTGCGGTGAGCTAAGGCCATAATATGATTGCATGATATCAAGCATCAAGATATAAAATCAAGCTTTGAGTGACATCAACAGTAAAAGCAAATTAAAGAAACTGGTGGGTTGGCTATTCCTGAAATTTTAGGAGATTCATGTGTTCTCTGGATACTCTGCAAAAACATCAGTTTTACTCAACCTATGCAGATTATGCTGCATCAGCGATAGACGTATGTTGCGGTGAGCTAAGGCCATAATATGATTGCATGATATCAAGCATCAAGATATAAAATCAAGCTTTGAGTGACATCAACAGTAAAAGCAAATTAAAGAAACTGGTGGGTTGGCTATTCCTGAAATTTTAGGAGATTCATGTGTTCTCTGGATACTCTGCAAAAACATCAGTTTTACTCAACCTATGCAGATTATGCTGCATCAGCGATAGACGTATGTTGCGGTGAGCTAAGGCCATAATATGATTGCATGATATCAAGCATCAAGATATAAAATCAAGCTTTGAGTGACATCAACAGTAAAAGCAAATTAAAGAAACTGGTGGGTTGGCTATTCCTGAAATTTTAGGAGATTCATGTGTTCTCTGGATACTCTGCAAAAACATCAGTTTTACTCAACCTATGCAGATTATGCTGCATCAGCGATAGA